>NW_026606101.1:49512500-49837500 GCF_029834395.1 Sorex fumeus
TGGGCAGAGCATGCAGAGCAGGAGGGAGCCCTGGGATGACGGGTTTCCCTCACCTCTGAGCAAGCAGACCAGGTTGTAAGGTTGTTAAGAGAGCAAACAGAGGATAGTATGAGGCAGCTGAAATGCATGCAGCTCCACAGAGGACTGTTAAATTCCTCCCAAACAGCTCCTTTGGGTGCTACAACCGCTGGGCTCAGAATCCCAGGTGGAACCAGGTAGTAAAGTGAGGGCAGAAGCCATGAACCTGGGCTGGAGTGATAGCACAGCGGGTAGGGCATTTGCCTTGCACGCGGCCTGATCTGGGTTCAATTCCCAGCATCCCATATGGTCCCCCGAGCACGGCCAGGAGTAATTCCTGAGTGCATGAACCAGGAGTAACCCCTATGCATCGCTGGGTGTGACCCAAAAAGCAAAATATAAATAAATAAATAAAGTGAGAGCAGAAGCCTGATCCGGGTTCAATTCCCAGCATCCCATATGGTCCCCCGAGCAAGATGCTGCCCCAAAGTCACCTCTACTCAGCCCTCAGAATACTGTGGAGCACCTTACAGTGGGGGTGAGGAGAGCAGGTCAACAGCAGGCCCCTCGGGAGGCGGCCAGAGGAACACACATTCTACAACCTCATCCCCAACAGGCCCCTGGGGATGTTGTTCCACAAGCTCTATCCGACACCCCCACTCCTGGGCTGTCCCCTACACACCCCCTCCAGGGTGGTGAGAGGAAGCCTTTGCAGTTGGCTTGTGAGTACTCAGAGAATGCAAACCTGGCTTTGCAGGCTGGAAAACACGCAAACAAAGGATCATTCAGCAGTACCCTAGGGAAAGCAAACAGGTGGCTCTGGGCCCCCAGCCAGGTTTTGCAGAGTCCTCAGCGCCCCACCCTCCCACTACTGGGAGTGCAAGTGTGACAGGCAAGTCCGCAGAGACGACCTAAGGAAGGCCGGAGAGATAGTACAATGACAGGGGGGCATTTGCTTTGCATTCAGCCAACCTGAGTTTGGTCCCTGACTCCCCATATGGATCTCCAAGGCCCGCCAGGAGTGATCCCGGAGTTCAGAGTCAGGAGTAAGCCCTGAGCACTGCAGGGTATGGCCCAAAAACTATATAGAAAAGATCTAAGAAGGCCACTGAATTCCAGACAGGGTTGATAGAAGATACTGTGTTCCCATTGCTGATCAGTGAATCTCAAAGGAGGGGCCACCTTTTCAAATGTAGGAGTGGGCCCTGAGCACTGCCAGGTATGGCTCAAAAGCAAAAAACAAACAAAAAGGTCATAGGTTATATAAAGGTTATAGGTTAAGAAAAATATTTTGACTAAAAATGATTATATAAAGACATAATAAAAGTTGTTTAACTTCAGAGACAAAAAAATTTTTATTTTATTTGTAGTGTCAGGGATTGAACCAGATCCCGCCTGCAAATGGCATCTACTCTACGGCAGAGTGACATTCCTGGACCCAAAAAAGGGGAGGTTATAAATAGCATGAGAAAAAAGATTCTCACATACAAGGGAATTCCCACAAGACTATCAGAGAACTTCTCAGCAGAAATTCTGCAGATGAGGAGAGAGTGGTATATTCAAACTGCTGAAAGAAAAAACTGCTTCAACTAAGAATACCTCACATGTTATAGTTACCCTTCAATGATAGAGGAGAGATAAATGGAGCCAGAGAGATAGAACAGGATTAAGGAGTTTGCCTTGCATGCAGTTGACCCTAGTTCAACCCTGGAAACCCATACAATCTGTTGTGCCACACCAGGAATGATCCCTGAGCACAGAGCCAGGAACACTTCCTGAATACCACCAAGTGTGACCCAGCCCCCTGCAAATAAAAAAAATAAAAGAGAGAAATTTTCCCAGGTAAGCAAACACTGAAGGAGTTCATAACTCCTGGAATTGCCTTAAAAGAAATGTTGAAACAGGGCTGGAGCGACAGCAGAGCGGGTAGGACGTTTGCCTTGCATGTGGCCAACCCGGGTTCAATTTCCAGCATCCCATACGGTCCCCCAAGCACCGCCAGGAGCAATTCCTGAGTGCAGAGCCAGGAGTAACCCTGTACATCGCCGGGTGTGACCCAAACAGCAAAAATAAAAATAAAAAAAGGAAGAAATGTTGAAGCAAAAACATGCTAGTTGTGAATATGAAGACATAGAAAAGGGACCTCTTGTGTACTGTAGGTGAAAATGTAAATTGTGAAAATATGGAAAATAATAGTACAGAGTTTCCTCAAAAACATGAAAAATTGGGCCAGAGAGATAGCTGAACAGCCTGGGGACATGCTTTCATGCAGGAAGCCCAGGTCCAATTCCAGGCACCCTATAGTCCCTGAGCACAGAGAGAGGAGTAGCCTCTGAGCATTGCAGTAGAGCTTAAATATTTTCATTGAAAATAGAACTACTATATGATGCAGTGATCACACTTCTGGTTATATATTCGTAGGAAATTAAATCCGCACCTCGAAGAGATATCTGTATCCCTGTTTTCATTGTAACATTAGTCACTATAACAAAGATATGGAAGCATCTAAGCATCAACGGCAAATGAGTGAATTTTAAAAACGTGATCAGCTGGAGAGATAGTAGAAGGGGTGAGGGGCTCTCCTCGGCAAGCAGCCAATCCAGGTTTTATATGCTGAGGCACTCCATATGGCCCCCCAGACCCAGCCAGGAGTGATCCTTAAACATAAATCCAGGAATAAGCCCTGAACACAGCTACATGTGGCCCTAAAACAAACAAAGTGGAAAATATAGTGTGATAGATATGACTTTAGCTTTTCTTCTTCCAGGATTTTAAAATACATGTATACTAGACTTCTTACATTGTCCTAAAGATATACTTTATTGATATATATATATACATATACATATATACACACACACATACACACACACGGCAGAGCCTGGCAAGCTACCCGTGGCCTATTTGATAAGCCAAAAACAATAACAATAACGGGTCTCATGTGTGTATACACACACACACACACACACACACACACACATAGGGGACACACCTGGAAGTCCTCAGGGGTTACTATTAGTGGTGCTGAGGAACCATGTGGAATGCTGCGTATTGAACCCGGGTAGGCCTTATGCAAAGCAAGTGCCCTGTCTACTATATACTATCACTCTGCCTCCCCCCGTTCATATATTTTAAATATTTACCTATGCCTTATTTTGCATTTGAATTAAATTTAGGTTCACTCTTTTTTTTTCTTCTGGGGTGTATAGTATGCTGCTAATCTCATCCACTATACTTTTCATCTCATAGTTTGCCCCTCTATGGGTTCCATTGACATCCATTTTCTTCTTCAATTTTTATCTCAGGTCCTCCTCTACCTTTTTGAACATATAAAATGTATTAATAAAAGCTGTTCAGCTTGAGGCCTGAGCAATAGTACATACAGCAGGCATGGTGTTTGCCTTGCACGTGACTGATCCAGTTTTTTTTTATTTTTTGGGTCACACCTGGCGATGCACAGGGGTTACTCCTGGCTCTTCACTCAGGAGTTACACCTGGCGGTGCTCAGGGGACCATATGGGATGGTGGGAATCTTACCTGGGTCGGCCGCATGCAAGGCAAATGCCCTACCCTCTGTGCTATTGCTCCAGCCCATGACTGATCTAGTTTTGATCCCCGGCATCTGAAATGGTCACCAAGCCCTGCCATGGTGATTCCTGAGTGCAGAGCAGGAGTACCCCTGAATACAGCCAGGTGTGGCCCCAAAACAAAACAAAACCCAAAAACTATTTAATTCCTTGTCTTCTATTTCCATCACTTCTATCATTTCTGGGTCTGTCTCTATGAATGGATTTTTCTCTTTGAATCCTACTCCCCGCTTTCTGGTATCCCTGGGGATTTGAGGGATTTTGTTTTGTGTTTTGGAGATGGACATTATAAATTTTGCGCTGTCAGATGCTGGATTTTGTTGAATTTCCTCAACTAGACTTTGTTCCAGTGTTCAGTTGAGTTGTTTAGCATCAAAGCTTCTCTCAGTGCTTCCTTTGAAGACAAAGCAGCCTTTACTTTAGTGTAGGACAGATTTAATCTCACTATAAGGAAAACCCCTCTCAGAACATCCCAGAGGCCTTGTAAACGATGGGCCCTTTCTTCTCTGTCTGCTGGAGCACGACGATTGTGACTCTGTGTGAGCTCCAGAAACTGATGTTTTGTTGGGGGTGATCCTTCCCTGTCCTAAGTAGTTTCACCTCACTCATGAGGAGATCACTCAGTCAGGGCGGTCCTGTGACCAGACCCAAAGCTCATCGTACAGTGTCCTCCTCTTCTACAAGCTGCTCCATCAACTCCAGTCAGACTGGCCTTCCTCAAGGCCAGTTGGCGTTTGCCCTCAGGGCTCCTTATCTCTGTACAGAGACCGTCAAGGTACAAAATTCATTGTCAGACCCAACATTTTTCCTTCTCATAGGAATCTCACAGGATCTGTTCTATCTGCTTTTCAATTTCAAAAATTGGTGGCATATGGGGCTGGAGCGATAACACAGCGGGTAGAGCGTTTGTCTTGCACACGGTCGAACCGGGTTCGATTCCCAGCATCCCATATGGTCCCCTGAGCACCGCCAGGAGTAATTCCTGAGTGCAAGGGCCAGGAGTACCCTGTGCATCGCCGGGTGTAGCACTGTAGCACTGTCCTACCATTGTTCATCGATTTGCTCGAGCGGGCCCAGTAACGTCTCCATTGTGAGACTTGTTACTGTGTTTGGCATATTGAATACATCACAGGTAGCTTGCCAGGTAGCTTGCCAGATATAATACAAAAAAAAATTTTTTTTAATTTGGTGTCATATATTTTGTCCAGAGTTTTAGCTAGTCAAGGCTGGCAGAGGGAACCCAGTTCCTATTATTCTATCATTTCTATAAAGAATGTTAACTTAGTTCAATAAGAAACAGAAATCAGGGGGCTCAGGGAAGAGAACACTATGACAATGGTGGAGGGGAATGGGGGAGGATTGGGTGCTAAAAGGAGGTAAAGTGACATTCAGATACCTTATTAGTAACAGTATTGCAAACCACAGAACCTAAAAGGGGAAAAAAAAGGTAAAGGCCCTCCCGTTGATCGTCGATTTGCTCGAGCGGGCCCAGTAATGTCTCCATTGGAGACTTTTGTTGTCTGGCATATCGAATACTCTCGGTATTCTTGTATTGTTGTATTGTATTCTTGTATTGTATTGTTGTATTGTTGTATTCTTGTATTGTTGTATTGTATTCTTGTATTGTATTGTTGTCTGTGTCTGGCATATCGAATACTCTCGGTAGCTTGCCGGGCCCTCCGAGAGGGGTGGAGGAATCGAACTCGGGTCGGCCATGTTGGCCGCTTGTAAGGCGAACGCCTTACCCGCTGTGCTATTGCCTGCCACAGAAGCTGGGGAGGGAAACTGGGGACACTGGTGGAGGAAACTAGGCACTTGTGAAGGGTTAGGTGTTGGAATACTGTATGCCTAAAACTCACACATGAATAACTTTGTAATTTACGGTGATTCCATAAAAACAATAATATTAAGTTTAAAAAAGAATCTGGGTCAGAGAAAGAGTACAGTGGCCAGAGCTCTGCCTTGCACATGGCCATCCCAGGTTCAATCCCTACCACCGCATATGGTCCCCCAGGATCACCAGGGATGGTCTCTGAATGAGGTCAGAGCAATAGTACAGCGGGTAGGGCATTTGCCTTGCTTGCAGTCAACCCAGATTTGATCCCCATCATCTCATATGGTCCCCCAGGACTGCCAGGAGTAAATTCTGAGTGCAGAGACAGGAGTAACCCCTGAGCATCACCAGGTATGACAAAAACAAACAAACAAATAAAACCAGAAATGATCCCTGAATGCAGAGCCAGGAGTAAGCCCTGAGCACCACAAGCTATGGCCATATATATATATATATATATATATATATATATATATATATTTATTTAACTTAATTTACAAAAACAGGAATCAGACAGCAATCACCCTTTTATTTAAAATACCAATAATAATAATGGTGTTTGCTATTATTCAGAGAGAAAAAGAAAAATGTCAAGGTGACACCCTTATGCATTTAGCAAATCCAGACAAACTCCCTGCATTGTGCCAGCACTATTCTTAGTCATGCAAGTCTTAACAGCGGCTCTCTGGGAGCTGGAGCCAAGAAGAGTGAAATGTTCCAAGTCCTGCACTACCAGGAGAGTTTGGTAAACTCAGGCACAGAAACAGCTGATCTGTTAACTTCTCAGTCCCCTGTAGTCAGTACTCAGTCATAACGTTGCAATCATCCTTTTCTTTCCGCAGCCAGGGATTGACCCCAGAACCTCATCATGCAAGACGCATGCTCTACTGGTGAGCCACATCCTCAGTCCCTAAACTGTCCTGTTCTCTTTATATTTGCATCACCGTATTACCAGTAAACAGCCTTTATGTCATTAAAAAAAATGTATATGTATGTGGCTTCTATATGTTTCCTATAGAAATCACACACAGGCCAGAGGTCTGGTACTGAGGTTAAGACCTTTGTCTTGCGTCCTCCCAGCAGACAAATCCCCAGCACCACATATGCATCCCCTCCCCCGGCACTGCCAACAGTCACTCCTGATCACAGAGCGAGGAACAGCCCCTGAGAACCACTGGGTGTGGCTCCAAAACCAAAAAAAATAACTATGAATGAATAGAATAAAATAAAATATAGAGCAGAGATAAGCCCAAAGAATTCAGGCACTGACCCAAAGTTTAGATAGCGATTATAGAAGACTGAATGCCATGAGATATTTCTAAAATCTGAAACTTCTAGGTGAGTTTTAATATAGTCCAACAAGAATATGAATCTGAATAAACATAATCATCAGCATGAAGTCTCACTTTTCAGCTTATTTTTTCCCTTTTGGTTTGGTTTGGTTTTTGGGCCTCACCCAGCAGTGCTTAGGGCTTCCTCCTGGCTCCATGCTCCAGGATCACTCCTGGCAGAGCTCTGGGGACCACACAGGTTGCCAGGAATCAAACCTGGCCACGTGCAAGGCAAGAATCTTAACTGCTGTACTCTTTCTCTCCTCTCCAGCCCCTTTCTTTACAGTTCAACATAGATTTAATCAATTTTTTAAAAAGGCAAAAAAAGGAGTTGGAGAGATAGCACAGCGGGTAGGGCGTTTGCCTTGCACGTGGCTGACCCAGGTTCAATTCCCAGCATCCCATATAGTTCCCTGGGCACCGCCAGGAGTAACTCCTGAGTGCAGAGAGTCAGGAGTAACCCCTGTGCATTGCCAGGTGTGACCCAAAAAGCAAAATAATAAAAATAAAAAATAAATAAAAAATAAAAGGGCCTACATGAGACCCCTTACTTTAAAAAAAAAAGGCAAAAAAAATAATTAAATCAAGATTTCCCAAACATACCCAAACTCCAAATTATAAGCACTTACCATATGAATGAGACTGATAAACTCCCATATAGTGGTCACAAATTCCAAATAGTGGTAATGGATTCAAAACATCTTTGTTTGTTTGTTTATGGGTCACATCCAGCTTGGTGCTCAGGGGTTACTCCCAACTCTGTCTGGGAGACCATGAGGTGCCTGGAGGTTGAACCCAGGAGGTCTCTTTCATCTAAGCATGTGCTCAAATCTCCCTCTCTTACTCTCTCCCTTCGTCCCTCCCTTCCTCTTTCTCTCTCTCTCTCTTTCTCTCTCTCTCTTTCTCTCTCTCTCTCTCTCTCTCTCTTTCCCCCACCCCTTCTCTGTCACTTTCTCTCCCTCCTTCCCCTTCCTAAAAGCCTCCAAATGCAATCTGTTTTTACTTCACTGCTCTTCTACTCCTGAAATTCCTTTCTGTGAGAAAGACAAAGACCCAGAAACCCTGGGTAAGGCCTAGGACTGCCTTTCCTGCAAAGAGCAATTCCTCGCTCCAGCCTGACCCTGGCTCCCCGAATCCATGGCCTCAAGAAATCAGGTGGGAGGGGATCAACTCCAAACAGATGTCAGATGTGGCTTGATGATCACCTGGTGGACCCTGTAGGCTCTGGCTCATGCCTTATGGGGCCTTATCACAGACGTTATCAGTCCTAACCCTCTCAGGCAGTCCCCAGGTGGCAGAGGTGGATCAGAAGAAAGTGACCATCTTTCTCCTCTCACCTCTCATAAGGCCCCCGTGGGGGCCCACTGCCTTCAGCATCATTTGTAAAGCCTTATCAACCGATAAGGAATGCAAGAAGCCTTTAAAAGTGCACACACACACACACACAAAACTCCCTCTGAACTTAGTCCTATGCTAAGCTCTTTCCTACATGGGGAATTCTTCTCTTTTCTCTTCTACTTTCCAATAAACTTTTCTACTTTCAAAAAACAAAACAAAATGAGCAAAACAAACACCCACTGTTGAAAATTTAAACAACAGGTTGTTGAAAGACTAAAATATTTTCAACTTTTCTTTAAATGTAACAGATACATGTAAGAGTTGTGAGGGGAAGTGGCTTCCAAGAAGTGCTCAGGATGTCTGGGTGCCCCTGGGGATGTTCAGTCAAGCCCTCCCTGTGCAATGCAAGGGAGGAAGGACATGATGCTGCTCTGGGCCCATGGTTCCGGAGATACCCGGGCCACCAGCCCACACCCAGTATGGAGAATTGAACCCTGGCCATGCACCTTAACTACTGTACTATCTCCCTGATCCAAAATTCATGACTATTAATGAAAAGTCAAGTGTATTTTCTATGATAATACATTCTGAAGAAAAACGTCAGCACAATGAATTGGAATAGAACTCTACCACAAATACAGTAGACAAAGTACATATATTCAAGATGAATGTGACTGAAAAAGTTCATTCAAAAGTATGAGGATTTAGGGGCCAAAGAGATAGTACAGTGGGCAGGATAATTGCCTTGCATATAGCCAACTTGGGTTAAATTCCCTAAGTACCACCAGGAGTGATCCCTGAGCACAGGGCCAAGAGTAATACCTGAGCACCAGTGAGATGAAAAAGGAGAAGGAGAAGGAAAAAGAAAAGGAAGAGAAGGAGGAGGATAAGAAGGAAAAGAAGAAGGAGGAGGAGGAGGAGAAGGAGGAGGAGGAGGAAGAGAAGGAGGAGGAAAAGGCCTCAGTTTAAGTACTGTTTTTATTAACCAGGAAAGTTTGGAAATAACACCAGATAATGTGTTTGTCTTTTTTAAAATTTTTTATTTTTAATTTTTTAAGAAGTTTTATTGGATCATCGTGAGATACAAACTTGCATGATTACATTTCAGTCACACAATTGTGTTTGTCTTTAAAATTGATGCAATTTTTTCAGCAGTGTCAGGCTAAAACGCTGCATATACCTTTGACCTAGTTAGTTCACTTCTAGGAATAGGCATTACGGAAATTTGTGTTCTAGGCAAGTTTTTCTGGTAGCACTGTGTTTTAATAGTGGACAAATACAATTTTGAAAGTGTAGAAACTCCAGTTATAGAAAACAACAAAGCAAAGATATTGTAACATGATGAAATATTATTCATGACAATTTAACCATTTATTGAGCACTTGCTTGGAGTCGGGTACTGTTCTGGGTATACTAAATATCCTGTTATGCATTTGCATTCAATTACTCTTTCTATGGTATATGTTTACACAGAGAGAAATTTAGGCTCCGAGAGGTTATTTAATGGGGCCAGGAGTCAAACTCACTACCTACTAACCATGAGCTCACTACTTGAGTGATCTTCCCAGTCACATTCCATATACTTTTAAGCCCCAAGTATTGCTGGGGAGGAACCAAAAAAATTCAGTACTATTTCTAAGATAGTTGCTGATTAATTGAAGTCTTCACATTCGGATGAATTTGTTGAGTAGTGAGCTTATATATTATGTACCTCGCCTTGCATAATGTGTTTGCATAAAATGTTTATTTGCAAAAATTCATCTTGAAACCCCTATATGTTACAATTCTATGCCAGGCACTTCACATACATCATCTCATTTAATTTACTTACTAGCTACTAGTTAGTAAATATCTCCTCTCTGCCATCTTCTCACTATTCTTTCTTTGGAGGGACTGTGAGCATTCCTGGTTGAGTTCAAGGCTTACTCCTAGCTCTGTACTCAGGGATCACTTCTGGGAGTGTAGTTATCATTTAAGTAAAAAAATTAAGTCTCCAAGCCAGAGTCCAGCAGTTGTCTTGCATGAAGCTGATCCTGGTTGGACACTCCAGAACCACAAATGGTCCCCCAAGCAATGCCAAGGATCACTCCTCAACACAAATCCAGGAATAGCCCCTGGGTAGTGCTGGGTGTGGCCCCAAAACAAAAAAAAAAAGCCTTTTTACAGCACACAGGAGACCCCTTATGTATCCGTTCTGATCACAACCCAATGTGGCATGCTTCATGTGCATAATATAATGTAATCCTCAGAATATATCCTGGGAAATGATTATAAGAGTCACTAGCCGAAAAATTCCAGAGCTCTTTCAAATCCGGGGGACATTAGATCGGCCAGAATGAAAAATCTGACTGAGCACCTGTTTCTATAGCCCGTGTGATTTTTTTGCTCATCTCCCTGGCTCTGAATTCCTAGACTTGACTGCCCACTGCTAGAACTTATGCATTTACTTGCTATACCTTCCCTTTATGAGTCTCAAGACTCTGGTTATGGATACCCAGGACCTGGCTCCTTCATTCAGTCAGCAGGCATTTATTGAACACCTATTATGTGCAGTCAGTTACTCAGTGGATGGAATACCTTTTCAAAAGTATTTGCAGTCTAGGAGAGGATCCAGAGAAATAGCAAAGCAATGACAGGACATTTTACTGAGGAAGTCCTGTGTGCTTTGAAGGTACAGAGAATGGGTGTCTGCCTCACTTAGATTACAGATTTTTAAAAGTCTTTTTGAAGGAGGTGATCATTGTCAAATCTGAGACCTACAGGATGAGGAGGTGTTAGCCAGATAAATAGGAAGAGTAGGGAAGTGTTGAGGATGACTTTGGGAAGGAGAAATGTGTCCTTCTTCTACTCCAAGTGACATTACAGTTATGAGAGTGACGGCCCCAGTGACCCATCTGAAATAGCAACACCATGTCTATGTCAAGCTCTGAAAGACAGAGAAAGAACAGGGGGGTACATACACAGGCCCTGTGCTTCATATTTTTTCTTTTATTCTATCCTAACTATATTATGCCCACTTCATAGATATGAAAACTGAGGCCCAGTAAAATTGATAACCTTTGCCAAACCTCACTAACCAGCCCCAGATCAATTCCTGGAACTGCAGGTGATCCTCTGAGCACTTCCAGGAGTGTTCCCTGAAAACAGACAGAGTCAGAAGTAAGCCCTGATATAGCTTAATATGGCCCCCAAACAAAAACAAAATGGAATAAAAATTATTCATACAGTTTTATTCCAAGCATTCTTCCCAAAAGGGGGGAGGGGTGGACCAAAGAGATAGGACAGCGGGTAGGGTATTTGCTTTGTATGCAGCCAACTCAGATTCGAACCCCAGGACTCCACATGGTCCCCTGAGCCCCATCAGGAATGATCCCTGAGTGCAGAACCAGGAGTAAGACCTGAGCACTCCCAATGTGTCCCAAAAACAAAAATAAAGTACATTTCAAAGATAAAAAACTAAAAAACTTGATCTGTGAACAAAAGCAAAGAGAGAAGAAAACAGAGCTACTAGAAAGAACTATGCAGATGTCTCCGTGGCTTCTATCCTGTATAGAGGGAGCGATCCTGCTCTCGCCATGGCCCCACTATAGGCCAGATGGGGCTAGGTGTTCTGCAGGGGAGCATCAGGGGTGGTATCTCTGGAGAGAGGAGCTGTGAGGGGCTCAGGCCACTTCCACTCGTTGCTCTGCACGTCCTTCCACTCAACTCCTTGTTTCCAGCCCAGGAGGCGGGAAGCAGGGTTCAAACTGATCCAGAGAGTGGGGCAAAGCAATAGTACAGGGGATAGGGTGTCGGGGTCCTGGCCAGTCGACCCTGGCACACTGGAGTATGATCCCCCTGGTCGCTGGACTTACTCCCTATAGGAGAGGGAGTGGGAAGGGGAGAAGCCTCTACCCTGGCCCTCGGCGCACCGCGGACTCCCGCCACCTCTGAGAAAGAACCACGTGGAGGGGGGAAAGATGGTGGTCAATCAGGAATCCATTTATTAGCTCTCACACAGGGGTTTTTATACATATATTTCAGGGGGCAATCCACATGTATCACATTGACCTTGTCAGGCTCAATACAGATGTTCGTTAATGATTGACATCTCCCGCTTTCAGGGTCAGGTGTATTAGCTCAGGCAGATGGTAACTATTACGTCCCTCAACCTCAACCAGAGTGCCTGCGTGTGTGGAGTGCTGGAGCAAGCCCCTGGGCCCCTGTAAACAGGGCCAGCTCTTTCTTTCAGGGGCAGGGGATTTAGTCAAAGTCACAGGCCGGTTACTGAGACCCCAGCAGGGGTTTGTACAACCCTAATAGTATAAGAGCTTGGTCATTCATATGGCCAAACCCAGGTTTGATTCCTGGCATCCCATATGCCCCCCGCCCCCCCCCCCCCCCCCCCCCGCCAAGCACTGCCAGGAGTAAATCCTGAGTGCAGAATTCCTTAGCACAGCCAGATGAGGCCAAAACCAAAATCAAAACAAAACTAAAAGATAAATAAATAAGCCTAAGAGGATCCCAAGGCTGTAAGGAACACCCTGAGCCAAGGACACAGCACATCAAGGGCCGAGACCCGCTGGGAAGTACAGGTGATGCCGGGCACTGTCCTTCCCTGAGAGATGGGCACCCTGGCTAGTCCTGAGGGCCAGTCCTGAGGGCCTATCCTGTGATCCTTGCTGCCTAGAATATGGAATTTAAATTTCAGTGCGATGGGGCTGGAGCGATAGTACAGCAGGTAGGGTATTTGCCTTGCACACAGCCAGCCCGGGTTCAATCCCTGGCATCCCATATGGTCCCCTGAGAACTACCAGAAGTAATTCCTGAGAGCCCAGCCAGGAGTAACCTCTGAGCATCGCTGGGTGTGACCCAAAAAGCAAATGATAATGATAATAATAATAAATTAAATAAAGTTCAGTGTGATGATTTAAGTGAAAATTAAAAAACTTGAGTCATCCTTGATAAATTAAAATACTTCAAGGCCAAGGCTGTGACTGGATGATTAATGCATATCTTCAATGCTTGAGACCTGGGTTTGATCCCTAGCCTTGCAAAAATGGGTAATTTCCATTTCATTTTAAACCTCTGTTCCAGGAATGTGGCTCCATGGCAGGGGACATACCTTGCTTGTAGTAGGCGCTGGTTCCATCCCAGGCACCACAAGATAAAGATACATGGACTGGGAAGATGGCTTGAAGGTTCAAGGGATTATTTTTCATCTGGGAACCCTGAAATCCACACCTGGAGTGATTCTGAAGCTCCCAGAGTGTCCCCAAAGCCAAACAAAAAAAATAAGTAAATGAATTCAAAACATAATGAATTCAAGCATACCTCTTACCAGAGGTAAGAGAGCTAGTGCAGGGGCTAAGGTGCTTGCCTTGCATGCTGCCGACCCCGTTCTGATCCCCGGTTCCCCTCATGGTCCCTCGAGTGCCACCAGGAGTGATCCCTGAGTGCAGAGCCAGGAGTAAGCCCTGACTGCTGGGTCTGGACCCCAACTCAAGGTGATTCAAGTTTATAAGTCCGTGACTTCATCTCACAGAAATTTGGAACTGGGTGGGAGTGATAGCACAGTAGGTAGGCAATTACCTTTTGCACACGGCCAACACAGCTTTCATCCCAGGAACCCCGTATGATCCCCCGAGCCTACCGGGAGTGAGTCCCTGAGCGCAGAGCCAGGAGTAAGCATGGCTCAAAAACCAAAAAGAAAAATAAGAAATTTGGCCCTTTCTCAGTCCCCCAGCCCCATCTCCGTCGAGCTGATTCCTCCTCTGGTCCAGGATCTGTTTGTAAAGCAGAGAGCCCCGATTCTCTCTGAGTTCACTGCAGTCCCTTCTGTATCCCCCCACTCCCTGGCCCTATCCTAGCTAGTTGATGACCCAGCAATTGGCTGCACTGCACCCGATTCTTTGCCCCCATGGGACCATCCATCCCCCACCCCCTTCTCCCCCCAGGCCCACCCCCTGTCTCACCACCACCAGCTCCAGGGTTTGCCCAAAGCAGACACACAAAGGTATTTGCTAGTGAAGACAGCGCTCCAGAGGAGGCCAGGTTTTATTTCCAGAGGTGACATCACAAGACCAAATGGCTCCTGGCTACTGTCTCCAGCCCAGATTCAGGGCAGGTCCTGCCAGGGCTCTGGTTTGGGAGGGGATTTTTGGGTGGTTTGAGGTTTCCTTTTTTTTTTCTTTTTAATATTTTTCTTTTTCATTTATTTATTTCTTTGCTTTTGGGGTCACAGTCGGCGATGCTCAGGGGTTCTTCCCTGCTCTGCACTCAGGAATTACTCCTGGCGGTGCTCGGGGGACCATGGGACATGCTGGGAATGAAACCCAGGTCGTCGGTGTGCAAGGCCTTGCATGCTCCCTGCTGTGCTATCACTCCAGCCCTGCTTTGTGGTTTCTAACCCAGGGCCTTCCATGTGCAGGGCCAGTGCTCGCCTGCTGAGCCACATACCCAGCCCCCAAGCTCTGGATTTACTCTGCCTGTCTCATCTAGCTGGCCTCTGCCTCTCCTGTCCCATCAAACCGTCCCATTACATTTTAGCTGAACTTCTGAACCAGAAGTTCTCTGGTTCTGAGCAGCATATCCACTGCACCTTGAGTGCCTGGGTTCCCACAGGGTTTTACAGCACATGTGGGAGCATGCGCAATCCACAGAAGAAGCCCCCGCAGCACGGCGGCCAGCCTTCCCCCCAGACTGCGAGTTCAGCCCAACTCCGGCTCTTGGGCAGTTTCTTTCTGGTATCGTCAGAGGTGCCAAGACCCGTAACTCAGGCCTGTACTAGACTTCTGGCCAGTTCCGCTCTGAACGTACTAGTGGAATCAAGCCCGGGCTTGACTGAAACCTCAGACGACCTTGATCCCTGCCTGGCCTCCCAGGAACATGACGACGAGTTACCCACAGGGGCCGAGTCCTTCTCAGGCTCTGTCTCAGGTGCTGTTGCAAATGCTGTGTGCAAAGGGAGAGGAACCCAGCCTGAGGCCAGAGCCAGAGCCAGTGGGCTGTGGTGGTAAAAAAGTGACAGCCTGCGGGGCTGGAGCAATAGCACAGTGGGTAGGGTATCTGCCTTGAACACGGCCAACCCAGGTTTGATTCCCAGCATCCCATATGGTCCCCTGAATACTACCAGAAGTAATTCATTTCCTAATACCACCCAATCATCTTCACACCCATACCCAGACAGTATTTGTTTACTCCGTGGCCCAATCAAGTTGACATAAAATTAACCATTATGCCCTCCCAACACATACACACACACACACACACACACACACACACACACACACACACACACACGAGCCTCAGTTTCCTTAGTTCTGCAATGAGTAGACTGGATCTGGTGATCTCCCATTTTATTTCTGGCCCTTCGATTTTACCAGAAGCCTAATCCACTCTGTAATCAGACAGGATTATCTCAATAGGGTGTTGTGGAAAAGCAAATGAGATCATTTCTATCTTACACAGATAAGGTATGAAAGTGCTCTATAAAGTCATGAGATAATCAAAGTGTTCTTGCAAAGCGTATGAGATCATCATTGCTACTAATTATAGTAATTCTCATGTCCTCTCCCTGGCCCTTAACCAGCGTGTCCTTCTAATAAGATTAATGCAAGGAAAGCCTTTCACTTTACTTGCTAGAGAGAGAGCACGGTGCGGGAAGAGAGGGGGTGTTAAGGTGCTTGCCATGCACACAGCTAACCACAGAGTGACAATCTCCCCTTCCCCCCGCCCCAGTGCACAGAGCCAGAAGAAGCCCCTGAGCACCAGCGGGTGTGACCCAAGAACAAAAACACCTGCAATATCGCTTAGTAAATATTAGCCATTATATATTTTTTTTATTTTTTTTTTGCTTTTTGGGTCACACCCGGCAATGCTCAGGGGTTACTCCTGGCTCATGCACTCAGGAATTACTCCTGGCGGTGCTCGGGGGATCATATGGGATGCTGGGAATCGAACCTGGATCGGCCATGTTGGCTGCGTGTAAGGCAAACACCCTACCCGCTGTGCTATTGCTCCAGCCCCAGCCATTATATATTATTAATGTGAAATAAATGAGAATCAGGTGGGCTTAAAACTTGGAAAAATTCCTAGTGAAATCTTAGGTGAAGAAGACATTTTTAAATAAGTACATACAAATATATAAGGTAGCCTGTGAACAACTTCTGAGCTAAATTATCATGTTGAATTGCAAACCACAATGACCAAAAGGAGAGAGAGAGAGAGAGAGAGAGAGAGAGAGAATCTGCCAAGAGCCAAGCAGCGGGTGGGGGGTGGGTGATGGGAGGGAACCTGGGAACACTGGTGCTGGGAAATATGCACTGTTGGAGGAATGGGTGTTGGAATACTGTATGACTGAAGTTCAATCATGAACAGCTGTGTAATCACTGTGTATTTCACAGTGACTCAACATAAAAGTTTTAAAAACTTGTCACATTGAAAGCATAATGGCATTATGGATTTAAGGGGAATTAAGGTAAAGGTAAAGGCCCTCCCGTTGATCGTCGATTTGCTCGAGCGGGCCCAGTAACGTCTCCATTGGAGACTTTGTTGTTACTGTGTCTGGCATATCGAATACTCTCGGTAGCTTGCCGGGCTCTCCGAGAGCGGCGGAAGAATCGAACTCGGGTCGGCCATGTTGGCTGCTTGTAAGGCGAACGCCCTACCCGCTGTGCTATCGCTCCAGCCTGTATGCTAATATGTTGGTTAAACAGGGACTGGAGAGATCGGACAGCAAGCAGGAAGCAGCTCGCGCACAGCAGACCGAGGTTCAATCCCCAGTGTCCCAGATGGTTGGTCCCCCTGAGCTCCACCAGAAGCAATTCCTGAGTGCAGGGCTAGGGGTAATCTCTGAGTATCACTGGGTGAGACTCAATCCCTCAACCCCTGCCAAAAAAAAAAAAAAAAGAAAAAACATAAAAAATCAATTTGTCACTTGCCTGGTATTCATGTCTGCAAAGCTCCGAGCCTCAAATGACCATAAACTTAGGGGAAGACCAAACAGTCATGGTCACTGTCACTATGAAGAGGCTGAACTTGAAGAAGGATCAGAGAGAAGAGGATAGAAAAGCACTAAATAATTGTGGCTGTAAGAGTTTCTTTCATAAATGTGGAATTATAGGGCATTTGCCTTGCATGCGGCCAACCGGGCCGACCCAGGTTTGATTTTTCCGCCCCTCTCGGAGAGCCCTGCAAGCTACCAAGAGTATCTTACCCGCAAGGTAAAGCCTGGCAAGCTACCTGTGACATATACGATATGCTAAAACACAGTAACAAGTGTCACAATGGAGACGTTACTGGGCCCGCTCGAGCAAATTGATGAACAACGGGAGGACAATGACAGTGACAGTATAGATAGATAGATAGATATAAAGGAGTGGGAGTGGGGTGCTAATAGTCATTATTTGAGATTAGAAGATCAGGGATGGGGTCTGGGGTGACAGTACAGTGAGTAAGGCTCTTGCCTTGCCCATGACAAACAAGGTTCAATCCTCAGCACCCCATATGGTTCTCCAACACACCAGGAGTGATCCCTGAGCACAGAGTCAGGAGTAAGCCCTGAGCATTGCTGGGTGTGACCTCAAAACCAAAATAAAAAGAAGATAGGATATATATATATATATATATATATATATATCTCCAATTTCTTGTTAATCCTTTCCAAAGTTATCTACGGGTCTACAGAAGCTTACAGTGGGTAAGGTGTCTGCCTTGCATGCAGCCAACCCAGATTCAAGTCCCAGCACCCCATGTGGTCCCCTGATCCCTGCCAGGAGTGATCCCTGAGACAGAGCCAGGAATGAGCCTGCTCGACACAGCACACAAAAATGAGACAAATAACAACAACAACAAAATAACCCAAAGTTGTCTACAGCTGACATGCAATGGTTTTAAATTTGGAAGAAGGAAACTTCAAACACAACCTTTATTCTTTTTAAAGCAAGAAATTACTCATGAGAAGGTGAAAGGAAGAGGCCCGGACAGAAACGCCATATATTTCCTTGAGTATGCCATTGTTCATTTCAACATGTCCTTGAGCTGGGAGCTGAAAATAGAAAGATCTGGGGGGCTGCATTTGGGGAAGCAACACACCCCATGAGGACTGCGCTCATGCAAGCCCAGGCTAAGTGCAGAAGGAGGCTGACCCCGGCTGGAGGTGGGGGGGGGGGGGGGGGGAATGGCAGGAAGTGCCTGCCACAGACCCAGCTGAGAAGAGATTAACTAAGGGGTCCCTTCAGGAGAGAGAGGGTTGTTTGCAAATCACTGCTCCCACCCCAAGAAAAACACAATAAATAAGGAAGAGGACAGGAGCCATTCCTCCTAAAAGCAGAAATAAATCTCTTCAGTGAAGGGCACACTCCCTTTTCCAGGAAAAAAAAAAAAGACACAAAGTAAAATATCACAAAGTAAAATATCCAGGCCTTTGTGCTGTGTAAGTTAACTTGGTTATTCCCTAAATTGGGGCCTAAGTCAAAACTTTCCTGGTTCTGTAAATTCCATGTAAGTGTATTTTCTCTTCTTCTAAAGCATAAAGAGCAGCTTGGTCTGTTCAGGTCCGCCAAGTTCCTGTACCCAGGTGGTACCTATAGGAGCAAGTATTAAATTCATCATTTTCTCCTATTACTCTGTCTTAGGCAACCTTTGTTATGAGAATATATGAAAAAGAATTAAGAGGGGTAAGGAGAAGTTCTCCACTCTCCCCTGGCATCAAAGCAGTCCAGCTGCCCACCGTTAGCAGCGACCAAGCCAGAATCCAAACACAGTCAGCAAAATCCAATTATCTTTTTGACTCCCCATCAAGATGTTTATGGGTATGGAGCATTATTCAGCCTTAAAAATCATTTTTAAAATCCAGCCATTTGCAAAATATGAAGGAACCTGGAGATTGTGCTAAGGGAAATCAGTCAGATGCAGAAAATCAAGTATTGCCTGGTCTCACTTAAATGTGAAATCTAAACCAAGTTAAACTTGTAAGAGGCAGACGAGTGGATGGAGAGATCTTCGTCAAAGATGGCAAAGTTTCTGTTATGCAAGAAAAATATGTAATTGGAGATCTAAAGTATTACATCATGGAACCAGAGAAGTAGATCAACAGGCTAAGCACAGGCTTTGCATGCTGGAGGCTCAGGTCTGATCCTCATAACCACGTGGTCCCCTGAGCACTACTTTTTTTTCTCTTTTTGGTCACACCCAGCGATGCTCAGGGGTCACTCCTGGCTCTGTACTCAGAAATTACTCTTGGAGGTGCTCAGGGGACCAAATGGGATGCTGGGGATTGAACCCGCGTAAGCCACGTGCAAGGCAAACTACCCACTGTGCTATCACTCCAGCCCCACCTCCACAAGCACTTTTAGGAGCAAGCACAGAGCTAGGAGTAGTCTTTGAGCACTGTGGGGTATGTATCCCAAACTGAATAATAATAATAGTAATAATAATGATGATGATGATGACAATAAATTAAGTACAATGATGTTACTATAGAGGGCAATACTTTTGAAATTTGCTAAGAGGGTGAAGCTTTGAAGAAGACTACTCCGGGGCTGGAGCAATAGCACAGCGGGTAGGGCATTTGCCTTGAGTGCAGCCGACCTAGGTTCGATTCCCAGTATCCCATATGGTCCCCTGAGCACCGCCAGAAGTAATTCCTGAGTGCATGAATCAGGAGTAACTCTTGTGCATCGCTGGGTGTGACCCAAAAAGAAAAAAAAAAAGCAAAAACAGAAGAAGACTACTCCTAGCTCTGTGCTTGCTCCTAAAAGTACTGGAGGGGGGTGGTGCTGGAGTGATAGCACAGTGGGTAGAGTGTTTTCATCAAATAAAAAAGAAAAATAGAAAATGCTCTCTGAGATGATAGATGTTACTTTATTGTGGAATGATGTTATAATGGTAATGCATATTATCAAACCATCCTATTGTGCACCTTAACTATATATACAATTTTGTATCCCAGTAACATTGTTTTTTGTTTGTTTATTTGGGGCCATGCCCAGCAGTCCTTGGAGCTACTCCTGGCATGATTCTTGGGGGCTATTTCCAGAAGTGCTGGGAGAACCTTGCCATGCCCAGGATCAAACTCAGGACTCCTTGGGCAGAGTGTGTACTCTGCGCTTTGAGCTTTCTTCCTGGCCCTGACACCGGCAATATTTTTAAAAAAATAAATTAAAATATCTTGATGGTAGCGAAAGAAAAAAAATAAAAAACACTGTTGAAGCTGAACTTAAGAGGAACTAGTTCTCTATTAAAGTAAATTCAGCATTCCCTAAAGGTCTCTCCTGTGAAATTGTTTTTTCTTTAATTAAAATGAAAACATGTCCACTAAACTGATACTATATGAGAACTCAACTCCTAAAACTTACATTGAACACCTCCACAGAGTTACCAGAGTAAGAATTTCTACCCTGGAGCCAGAGAGATTGCCCAACTGGCTGAGCACATGACCCCTCCCACCCCCACCAAGAGTGGGCCCCAGCACTCAGCCAGGGGTAGTCCTGCAGCAGTGCTAGATATGGCCCCAAAACCAAAACAAAGAGGAAGGGTGCCTACCGTGGATTTGTTTCATCTTACTTCAGCTCGCAAAGTATTACTACGACAAATTACTATAATATCATAATTCTTTGCAAACTCAAGTAGGGGAGGGAAGAAGCTATTTTTTCAGCGCCTGGGATGGAACCCAGTACAAAGAATGCTCTCTGCACTGAACCATACCCCAGGCCTCCCTGGCAATGTTTTGACGAGAATCATCAGGGAAAAATCTCAGATGTCCCAGTGTTGACCCTCTGTTCTATGATCATGGCATTCTTCAAATTTGAATGAACAAATAAAAAGCAAGATGCCCAAAGAATGTAAAGTGATACACATGATAACCTTTCAGTAATGTTATTGCAAACCACAGTGCCTAAATGGAGAGAGAAAGAGAGAGAAAGAGAGAGAGAGAGAGAGAGAGAGAGAGAGAGAGAGAGAGAGAGAGAGAGAGAGAGAAGTGTCTGCCATAGAGGCAGGCTGGGGAGGGGGCGGAAACTGGGGACATTGATGGTGGAAAATGTTCATTGGTGAAGGGATGGGTGTTTGAACATTGTATGACTAAATCCAAATCTTGAACAATTTTGAAACTGTTTGTCTCACAGTGATTCAATTTTTTTAAAAAGAAAATTATTTTCAAAAGCAAGGTGCCCTCCAATGCTGCACTAGACTCGGGACAAAGATCATTCAGAGTTCATCCTGAAAAGCATCTAAATTTAGAGATTTGCTGCAGGAGCAAAACTTCCATGTACCAGTAATAGAACTCGGCAGGCTTCCCGAAGTATGTCAGGCATGTGTTTGTGAGGTTGTCGCCTGCAGCCTTCGTTCCTGTGTGCTGGTGACCCAGGATGCCTGTTTTCTAGGCCAGTCACAGAGGCTGCAAGGAAAGGAAACTGTAGTGCGGGGAACACAGGTACTAACTTTGAGCACATTACACAGGCAAGGGATTCTGAAGACACTAAAAACTATGACAAGAATTATGGTCCCTTTTTTTTAAAATGTTGGAAGTTGGACTGGAGAGATAGTACAGGGGTTAAGGCTCTTGACTTGCATCCTGTGACTTGGTTTGAGTCCTGGGCACCACCGAGGGTCCCTCAAGGATCACTCCTGAGCACAGAGCCAGGAAGAGCCCCTCTGGGATAGCCTAAGAGTGCTCCCGCCCAATATTGAAAGTTAACTGAAGGAAACACAGACGTCACCCAGGCCCTGCATTAGAGTCCCTCTGCCTGCAACCTAGAGGCACCCGCAGCCGGCAGCATCTCAGTTCTGTGGCTTTTGTGAATGGTCACTTAAAGGGCAAAGGAAAGAAAGTTCTTCCCTCCATCTGGGTGGCCTCTCTCCTTTTTCAATTTTTTTTTTAAAAAAACTTTATTTAAACACCATGGTTTACAAAGTTGCTCATAATACAGTTGCTATGGGCATTCAATGATCCAACACCAATCCCAGCACCAATCCTTCCCTACATCCCAGTCAGGAAAGAAAAATGAAGATAGACAGGACACTGACTGAGTCCAGGAAGGCTGGTTCCAGGAGAGAGAGAGAGAGAGACAGACAGACAGAGACAGAGACAGAGACAGAGACAGAGAGATAGATAGAGACAGATAGAGACAGACAGAGACAGAGACACACAGAGAGAGACACAGAGAGAGTTCCTTTCTTTCCTTTTTGTAAAGCAAAGGGCAAAGCAGAAAATGGAGAACAAAGACCAATATCCAAAACCTTTTTCCCTGCAGCTGTTACCAGATGCATATCCCCAGTTCTGCAAATACCTTCTCCTCATTTCATCACCAGCAGGTGTTGTTATTTATTATTCTTTTTGGATCATATCTGGTGATGCACCGGGGTTACTTCTGGCTCTGCACTCAGGAATTACTCCTGGCAGTACTGGGGGACCATATGGGATGCTGGGAATCAAACCTGGGTGGGCCACATGCAAGGCAAACACCCTACCCGCTGTGCTATTGCTCCAGCCCCAGGTGTTGTTCTATATGTGGTTTTGGGGATGGAATCCAGGGCCTCATACCAGGGAGGTATCCACTGCACCATGGAACCACATGCCTGACCCCTGGGGTAGGTGTTTGCTTGGTTGGTTGATTTTCCTCGGGGCCACACACAGTGGTTCTTGGGGCTCACTCCTGGCTCTGCCCTCAGGGATCATTCCTGGTGGGGGTCAGGGTGCTGGAGGTGGAGGTCCCACAGGTGTTTGCCTCAGACAAAGCAAGCTCATTAACCCCTGTACTATCTCCCCAGCATCAGGTATGATTTCATAAGTTACTGGCAGAGGTCTTTAGAGAACGGAGGTGGACTGCCGCAGACCTTCTTGGCCTTGTCCAGCCCTCTCCTACCTGGGAAGGAATGCAGGAAGGCTGTCTGTCGCTCTGCTAGGTGAGGGAACAGGATGGAAAGGGGCTCTGAGGAAATGCAGGCAGCAGGGAGAAGGGCAATGCCAGGGATGGCAGGCAGGGTCAGCATCACCTCTGAAGGTCACTGAACTGCAAGAAACCAGGCATGAGGTCAGGGTCAGCCCCTGCTTGGACTCTGGGGCCAGGCTGCAGAGCAGTGCGGAGGCTAGGGAGTTGGTCTGCTCGAAACCAGCCCCCTCACACTGGGACGCACTTTGCATCTCTCCAGACCAGAGTTTGGCAGCAAGACACGTGAAAAAGTTGGCAGGAAATGTACACTGGTAAAGGGATGTTGGAACATTGTATGACTGAAACTCAATCATGCAACTGCATCGCATAGGGATTCAGTTTTTTTTTTTTAAAAAAAGACTCTGTAAACTGGTCATAACATTTGGTGTATCTATAGGTGTAAGTTTCATGATGGAAACTACCATAAACATAAAATTACGGGGCAAGCAGGCGTCAGTTTTTAATGCATTTTGGATTTAGTATTTATGTGCAAGGTCAAATTTTGGATCAGAGTTTTCAAAATGAAAAGCCCACACACAAAGAAAAGATGGTGTTCATTCTCTCCTTTAAATGCAGGTGTATCCTGACCAACTTACTTGTCGTTTGAAGAGAGGGAAAATTGGACAGAAGGCCTGGATTCTTACACCAGGGTTCACTCTGATTTTCTCATCAAATATTTGTTTTTTGTACCCTTTCTACTAAATAGAATCATCCTACAACTCTATTGAAAATATTTCATAAACCTGATGAATAAAAAAAAAATCCATCCATCCAAAAAAAAAAAAAAAGACATGTGATAAAGGAGTCTGGGTGTCTGGGTGTCTTTTGGAGATTTACAGCTACCTGGAGAAGCGAGAGCAGGAACAATGGCTCACCAAACCTTCAAAAACACCCGGTTTCTTCTTCAGAAATTCTCAGGACATGGGATGTCCCAATGAAAGAAGCAGTGAGGGAGGCAAAGGCAGAGGTAGAGGGGTGGGAGCACCCTCACAGAACAGGGAGGAGTCAGGGCCCCTGCAAGTGAGAGCCCAGAGCTGAGAGACACTCAGGCATCCTCATCTGTATCTGCGGGGACAGGGATCCTGATGCCATCAGGAGCCAGCTCTTGGCCACTCATCACCTTCACCCTGCGAAGGACAGCCGCAGGCCTAGGGAGGTGCACACCCCTTGGAAAGCTCGGCTCTCACTTCAGTTGAGAGGACAGACACATTGGGGCTGAAGGCACAAGTTGGGGTTTGGGGGGAGTCTGAGGGAGAGGGGAGACTGTTGAGGGGTGGGGCTTATAAGACTCACCTCTTCTCCCAGCTCTCAAACTGGAAAGTTCTCCAGCTCTGCCTCTCCCTGCAGAAGGCTAAGGCAAGGGTCTGAGTCCAAGCTTTCCCCGGCCTAGTGGGGTGGCCCACAGCTCTCTGGCTGTGCTAGGATGGAGCTCCAGCTGGGTAACTGCCACAGCCAGGGAGTGTGCGCGGCCTCCAACAGAGCTTCAGAGGTGAGTCATGTCTCAGTTCAGCAGGAAGGGGAGGGCGGGGTGGGCCAGCAGCCTGGAGGGGCCGGGGTGCCCTGAGCAAACAGTGTTGTGTTTGCTCTCACCTTCACTCAACACCCGAGGGAGGTAGCACTGGGTCACGTTGGGCAACAGCTCGTTGAGAAGGGAACATCACAGCGCTCCGGGCAGGAACGCAGGGAGAAGGAGGGTGGGCAGGAATCACTTGTCATTGATGACAGTCTGTCTTCAGAAGAATGCAACTTAAAAAGTGACTTGAGCGAAAATGCGAGTTATAGGGGGAAAAGTATGGAAGTGGGCTGTCCAGGGAGAAAGGTGGTGGATAACAGGGAAAGGGCGCAGAGTCACTTTCTGGGTGCCTGGAGAGAGGTGGGGGGTACAATGGAGTAGTTGGTACCAAAAGAGGGTCTGAGGTGACTACAGAGCAGAGGAACAGAGCAGAGGAGTAAGAAGATCATTGTTAGGAGTTTTTGGTGGATATTGATGTGAAACCTTTCCACTCACAGGGGCTTTGTCATTGAGATTGACTGTGCAATAATACTTCAAAGGAGCTGAGCTCCCTGCTGGTCAGAGAACCCAGATGAATTCAGGGGCACTGGGTAAAGTCAGTGCAAGGGGTTTTGTATACAGGTAGGCCAGGTTTGATGCTGGCACCACAAGATCCTCCGAGCACCCCCAGGAGTGACCTCAGACCACCATCAGGTGTGGTCCATAAAAAAAGAAAAAGGGAGAAAAAAGCTAAATATAGTGAGAGTGTGTGAGCGTAATTAGGTACTAGTTAAAGGGCCTGGGAAGGTGGGGAGATGAGCATGATGTCAGGTAGATGAGGAAGGAGGCAAGAACCACAGAAGTCCCCACAGACAGGAGGCGCCTGAGACAAACCTTGATGCAAGACCATCATTTCTACTACTCCTGGGGAGAAAGGATTTCCAGTGTGTGAAGTCCAGAAGCAGAAAGGTCAAAACTGTTGGCTGTGTTTGGGACTGGAGTGATAGCATGGCAGGTAAGATGCTTGACTGGCATGTGACTTACCTGGGTTTGATTCTCAGGATCCTGTATGGAGCACCACCAGGAGTAATTTTCAAGTGCAGAGCCAGGTGTAAGTCCTGTGTGTTCTGTGTGTTAGAGGTCAGGAGTTGGGGAATGGCTGGAAAGATTATGGGTGTTTCTCAACTTTAAAGTTCTAAGGTTTTTCAGCTTTAAAAGCTCTCATGGGTGCTCTTCGCTGTCCGTGAAATCTGCCGGAAAAAAAAACGCAGCCCCCAAATTAGGTATCCGAAAGACAGGCTCTGCGGGCTCTCTGCTGTGCTACCCCACCTGTCTAACCCCTGCCAAACTGGAGCTGCATGAAATAAAGTGTTTCTGCTTACTCTCACTCCATCTCATCAGGTTTTCCCTGCACTTGAGAGAAGCACAGAATTCTAGTCTAGTCCCTGGACCCTCCTAAGTACTGAAACTTGATACTTCCCTCCCACTAGAGAACCCCAGTACTGAAACTTAGATGCTGAAATCCAGTGTCTTCCTGCCAGTATGAACCCAGTACCTCCCCCACTACTGAAACCACTTGGTCAGAAACCTCAGTCCCAGTCTGAAACCCAGTACCTCAATCTGAGTACTAAAATCTAGCACCTCTAGTAGTACTAAAACTCAATAACTCAGTCCTAGTAGTAAGACCCAGCACCTCAGTCCCAGGACTGAAACCAAGTACCTCCCAGTCTGAAACTCAGTATATTACCCCCAGCATTTAATCCTCCCCTATGCAGGTTGCCTGAGGTCCCCACCACCCACCCACAGGGTGCCAGGCTATCTGTTCTGAGGCTCCCTCCTCTCAAAACTCTGATTTCCCTGAACCCCTTGGTCCCAAGAATATGTGGACCTCCTCTTGGGAGTCCAAGTGGGTTGTAGAATCTGAAGCCACTTTCCCCTTTCACTGCTCCTTTCACAGGAAGTAGAGACCAGAAGCCTGAGAGACAGTTTAGGGGCCAGGGATATATTCTTGCATTGCAAGACTCCAAATTCAACCCCTGGTCTTGCATGCTGCCTGCCATCCCATTGAGCACTTTTTATTTATTTATTTATTTTTGCTTTTTGGGTCACACCCAGAGATGCACAGGGGTCACTCCTAGCTCTGCATTAGGGAATTACTCCTGGAGGTGCTCAGGGGACCATATGGGATGCTGGGAATCGAACCTGGGTCGGCCGTGTGCAAGGAAAATGCCCTACCCGCTGTGCTATCCCTCCAGCCCCCCCCCCTTTGAGCACTTTTGATATAGCCCAGGAGGCCCTTGAGTAAGGTCAGGTGTAGCCCTAGTGCCTCCAAGCATCACTGGGGTGGCCTATGGTGGTCCCCAGCACAACTGGGCCCCAAGCACATCACCGGTCTGGTAAGATCATTTTAACAGTTAACAAATACATGTGAACCTAATGTATTTTAATTTTATCTAGACTGATAAAATTCAATAAATCGCCTCTGGCCTCAGGGGTTATTTGTGAAGGGCTCTTAACTGACACAATTAGTAGGATGATTACTGGAAAGAAAAGAAGGATGAGCTGTAGTGTAAATCAAAGGGAAAAAGCTAGCCCAGAGGCTGTTTCTTCACTGTTCAATGGGGTGGTATTCCCCATCTTGCTTGTGTTAGAGGGGGTTGGAGAGCTAGTCCAGTGGGTAAGGCACTTGGCTTAAGAGAAAGAAAGAAAGAAAGGAAGAAAGGAAGGAAGGAAGGAAGGAAGGAAGGAAGGAAGGAAGGAAGGAAGGAAGAAAGATTCAATAGCTAGAAATGTCTGAAGAACTTAAGGCACTTGGCTTGCATGTAGTAGACCTCCACTGATTAGATCTCCCCCACACCATTTATGGTTCCTTGAGCACCACCAAGAGTAAACCCTGAGCACCAAGCCAGGAGCAAACCTGAACACTGGCAGGGTGTGACCCAACTCTGCCCTAGGAAGACGTGTAAAGTGTAGATTCACAGGAACCGGATAAATAGCAGGTTTTTCTTTAAGGGATGGGGGAAGACCCATACTCAGTGATGCCATGGATCACTTCTGGCAACCTAGGGGGACCATAAGGGGTGCCAGGAATTGAACCCTGGAGCAACATGTGCAGGGAAAATACTATTTGCCTGGCCTCGGTAATTTTCCTTTTTTTTTTTTTCTTTTTGGGTCACACCCGGCGATGCACAGAGGTTACTACTGGCTCTGCACTCAGGAATTACCCCTGGCGGTGCTCAGGGCACCATATGGGATGCTGGGCTCGAACCCAGATCTGCTGTGTGCAAGGCAAACGCCCTACCTGCTGTGCTATTACTCCAGCCCAATTTTCATTTTTAATGAGAGAGAAAAGAGGCCTGAGAATTATGTTTTGAAAGCCTGGACACCAGCTTTCTATATTATTTCTACCTATGATCATTGGATCACCTCATACAATAAAGGCAAGTGTGTTTTCATAGGTAGAGAGAGGATAAAATGCTGCTGTCCGAAATCGAAAACAAATGTTTCAAAATCAGGTGTTGTAACCACCTTAGAAAGCAAGCTGCGAAAATATATAAATACATGAAATAAAATTCCTTTAGGATGGATGTCCGACAACTCTCTTCTATTTGCAAGTACGTTAAAAAATTAAAGCAGGGGCTGGAGCGATAGCACAGCGGGTAGGGTGTTTGCCTTGCACGTGGCCCACCCGGGTTCGATTCCCAGCATCCCATATGGTCCCCTAAGCACCGCCAGGGATACTTCCTGAGTGCAGACCCAGGAGTGAACCCTGTGCATCGCCAGGTGTGACCCAAAAAGAAAAAATAAAATAAAATAAAGCAATCTAGGATTTGGTAAAGGTGACGCATTTATAGACAAAATTCAGGTTTGTCTGGGTTTTTTTTTTTTTCCCCTTGCGAAACGGGTTTCTAATTCCTGGGCAAGCCCTCAAAATAGCTCTTGAAGGCTCCTCGCCCGCCCGCAAGAAAGGTTCTGCGGAATTTATGGAAAGTGGCGTGGAACGTGGCAACAAACATGCGACTCGGGCGAGTTCTCCGCGGGCTCCCAACTCGGGCGGCGTTTCCCCAAGGCCCGTCTGGACCCGACGCGGAGAGCGTTTCCCAAGCATCAGTCCGGGGGCTGGCCCTTCCCGCGTCCGGGCGCCCGACACCCGTGCTGCAGCGTGGACACCCGGAGCAGCGGGGAGGGTTGGGTGGGTGGGACGACCCCCGGCGGCAGCCGGGAGCGGGGAACTACAACTCCCAGCGGGCCTCGGGCCCGAGGCGCTGCGCGCACCCTCGGATTGGCCCCGGGCCGCTGACGCTCCGTGTTTTGGCCCCGACGGTCACGTGTCTCCTTTGTCGCGAGCCGCGGCGAGCGGGGCGCGGAGGCTACGGGCGACGCGGGCGCCGGGGAGCGCGGGGAGCGCGGGGAGCGCCGCCCCGGGCCGCTGCCAGACGCCGCCGAGAGGGAGCCCCGCATGACAGCGCCCGGTGGGGCCGAAAGGCGAGGATCGGCCGGCGCCGAGGGCGGAGGGGCGGCCCGGATCGCCGGCACCGGGGCGGGGGGGGACGCCGAGCCGGCGGCAGCCCAGGCGGGGGGCTCCGTGGGGAGATCGCGGCGGCTGTGGGCCCGCGGCCTTGAGCCGAGGGGGGCGTCCGGGGCTCTCCTAGCCGAGGGGGGCGTCCAGGGCTCTCTCTGCAGCCCCGGTCTCCCAGCCCCCGAGCACTACCGCCCCGGAATCGCGGTGCTGGCCGGCGCGCCCGTCGGGGGGGCGGCCGGGGGCGCGGGGTTGCCGCCGCGGGGGTGGGCGAGCAGGTGTGGGGCCGACGGGACGGGCGATCTGGGCCCCGCTGCATGTGGGCGATGGGCTCGGGACCCCCAGGCGCCGCGCTCCGCTGGCGGGCGGGCAGGAAGCCCCGCGCGGACCTAGGTCCCGCCGGCTCCAGCCTTCTCGCGGCGGGGCTGGGGGCAAGGGAGGGAGGCCCGGCGGGTGCCAGGGGGGGGGTGGGGGTGCCGGGGCCACCGGGCAGAGAAGCCCCGTTAAAGCGATTGCGAAATGTCCCCGACGCTGTCACCTGACCGTTATCCCCGCCTCCACCCCCTGCGAGCCTTTGTTTACCCCGGCGGGCCGCGCCGGGAAGCCGGCCCCGGAGCGAGCGGCCCCGGGGGAGGCGGGGCGGGCAGGCCGGCGGGGAAGCGGGCGTCGCGCCGCCCGAGGCCCCCCGAGCCCCCAAAACCCACCTACCGCCTCCCCACACGGCCGCTAGCTGGGCCTTAATTTAGTTCCCCCCGCGCCCGCCCCCGGGCTCGGGTCCCTCCAGGAAACGCAGCCGGCCCAGCCGGGCCGCTGGCATTGGGCGCCGCCGGCGGCCGTGGGCGGGGCCACGGGGCGAGGCGTGCGCTGATTGGTGACGCCCGGTCGCTGGGCGGCCCGGCCCCCCGCGCCTCTTCCCCGCCCCCTTGAAGGTGAGCTGGAGGACGCGCCGCGGCTGCGGCCCCGGCTGTTTGCACGGGCCCCGCGACCCCTCGGCGACCCCCGCAGCGTTGTCCACCCGAGCCTGGAGGGCACTCGTGGGACGCGCGGGGCGGCAGCTGCGGCCCGCCCTCCTCCCTTGCCCTGGGAAATGAGCCCACGCCCCACCCCCTCGACCGGTGTCGCCTTATCTGCTCAGAGGGTGAGCAGGAAGTCACCCTGCGAATTTGCACTCGCTGGCTCAGTAAACAGTGTTTAAAGGGCTCCGTGTGAGCCGTGGGACCCTATTTCTTAAGGCGTCTCGCGGACACCACTGAGACAGTGGCTGTGTAGCGGATTTTTAAGGATTCATCGCTTGCTCTCGAGGAGTTTTAGAACTCGAAGCTACCTAGAGTGGATTGCTTAGGTGCAGCTGAGGTTGTTTTTTTTTTTTTTTAGGAGATGCTAATGGATTTTAAATCGACCTGTTTTCTAAGATATAGAATTATTATGAGTTTTTTACTTTGGGGGGGGGAAAAGGCTAGTTGAGGCTGTCTAAAAGCTAAAGCTGCTTCTGTGTCGGCTTAAATGACTTGTTTTTTTCCTTTGGGGATCTTGTGTTGTTTGAATGACTTTTTTTCCCCCGTGAGTGAATTGCAGTTAGGTTGTAAGAATATTGTACGTCAGTGATGAAGACAGTAGCAGAATCTGCAGCAGTGATCATTTTCAGCTCGAAAATGCAGATTCCACATTTGCATGAGTTCGCTGTAGGAGTGTGTGTTTTTGAACCCAGGACTTCACATACAAAGCAAGCCCTGGTCTACATCCCCTCACCTCTTAGCCCCAAAGCAAGCCCTGAGCCTCTGATCTACATCCCCCACCCCCTTCAGCCCATTCTCTTTTGCTGTAAATCCATAGGAATTCACCCAACATATTTCTGTAGGAGGTCGACTAAGCTTTCTGCATGAAGCAGAAATTGAGTAAGAACTGTTCTCTTTGGTTATGCGTTCTTAGATCTTTTTAAAATGTCACAGAAGTGACTACCTTAGGAAGCAGTTTCTGCAATCTGGAACTGCCTCATTTATGCATCAGAAGCACTTTAATATGTCCAAATAAGTACAACAGAGACCCCCTAACCTTTTAAAAAATAATTAAATAAAACTGCCAAAGTCTGTTTATCCAAAGTTGGCAACTGCGCCAATAGAAGGAATAAATATTATTCTGAGTTAAGACTGTCAACTTTACAACTTTAATTTAAACTTTCCTGGCTTTTCTCCAACTTGCTAAAATCCTAAATGCTTTTTTAAAAACCTTTAACTGTCTTGTTTTTCTATCATTTCCTTAAAACCAAACCTATGAAAAATGCTATTTATTAAATAAGTGACAAAAGTTTTTTTTTTTGACAAAAGTTTTTTATGTAATTATTTCTTACATAGAAATTTATAACACCTTTTTTTTTTATAAGTGGGGTAGGAGGTGCTGACACCTTCCTGTGCTCAGGGCTTACTCTTAGCTTTGTGCTCAGGGAGAATGCCTGGCGGTGCTCACGGGATGATATACAGTGTGAAGATCGGACCCGTGTCAGCCACCTGCAAGACAAGTGCCTTTCCCACTGTACTATTTCTCTGGCTCTAGAACATCCTTTTTCAATACATTTTTATGTGTGGACAAGAATTTTTAATCTAATAATAATGAAAATGTAAAATATCCTCAGAAGTAGTATACACATGAAAAATACTTCCTGTTCTTATTGGGACTGTAACAAAGAGTATGTGGCCACTTGACAGTTTGATGGCATTTTAAAATCCTTATTCTTGGCCAGTAAGAACTCTTGCCTTGCATATATAAGGCCCTGGGTTTGATACTGATTCTCTCCCAAGATAATCTTTATTCTTTCTCCTATTAATAATCCAGCACTCTAATTTTTGTTAATTGATGAGATTGTCACTCTGCCTCAAGCTATCACTCAAGGGCTATAGTTTTTCAGTGTTTGACACTTTTTAAGAATTATATGCTAAGCTGGTGTTTAAAAGTTAATGTCTCAGGGCCAGAGAGGTATACAGACAGGTAAGGTGCTTGCCATTTCCACGGTTGACTGGGTTTTGTCCCCCAGCATCCCATATGGGCCCCCAAGTACCACAACGAGTGAATCCTGAATGCAAAGCCTGGTGTAACCCTGAGCATTGCCAAGTGTGGTCCCAAAACAAAAAGTAAATAATAACAGTTAATAGACTTCACTTATCAATTTCCAAATGTTTTTTCCGGGACTGGGCTATAACTCAGCAATAGAGCTCATGACTTCTACGTGTCAGCATTGCATTCAATCCCCAGTTCCACACCCCCCCCCCAAATTTTTTTTTTCTGTAAAAAAGATGGGTCACTTCTAAGGTCAATAAAAATGTTTGACTTAGAAGAGTTTTTGTGCAGCAAGAAGTGATCCAGAAATAGGGCCAGAGTACAGTGGGTAAGGCATTTGCCTTGTACACGGCCAACCCAGGTTCATACCCTATATGATCCTCTGAACCAGGAGTGACTCCTAAGCACAGAGCCAAAAGTTAGCACTGAGCAGAGATGGATGTGCCCCCCTCTCCCCCTCACCAAAAAAAGGATGATATCAATTGTCAGTAAGTTCCCATGTCAAGTCTCCTGAGGAGCAGGTCAGTTCACTCAGCTTGATATGAGTGTGATGTCTGGTGATTCATACCTTTTCCTTCCTTTGGAGCTTAAGAAATACTCTTTGTCTAAAGTTTAAGGCAAAGGAAAGAAATGCTAAAATGGATTAAAGCAAGGGAAAGAAATGCTGACTGAAGCCCCTGGTAGGACTTGGGGGACTATATGGGATGCCAGGAATCGGACCCCGGTCGGTCATGTGCAAGGCAAACACCTGACCCACCGTACTGTTGCTCAAAACCCTCTCTGACACACTGTTTAAATACCTCTAAATACTTTGTCAGATATCTCTTGTTTCTCTTTCATTAATGTCATGATGTGTTAATAAACATTTGCAGTTCCGGTAGGCAAGGAATAGTTGCTGTAATTCTATAGATAAATGTAAAGCCATAGTTATAGTAGGTAAATATGTTCTCAGTGGGTCCATTAAGAAATTAGAATTAGTGGAACCAGAATGATCATATAGAAGTTAGGTTGTGTGCCTTTTCCCTTGCAGTACCTGGTATCTCGAGCATGGCTGGGGTGCAAATCTGGAGGCCCCTGGACTACTGTGCCAGGGTAACCCTGGTTGTCCCTAAGCAACACCACATCCTCAGACCTTGCATTCACCTGCCAGCCACCTGGCTGGCTCAGAATCACCACAAGTTCCCTCCCCCCCACCCCCCACCCCTGCCTCGTGAACACTGCTTGAGAGCCCCCACCCATAGGAATGTTGGAAATAGCAGCTTAAGACTTAATCAGGAGGTTCAAACTTAGGAAACGGGGTCAGGAACAACTGTTCTTAAGAGTAAAGCTTACTTAAATTGAATTTCTATGTTTTGAGGTGGAAAAAATTTTACTAGGGCTAGGGAAATAGTGTGGTGGTAAGGCGCTTACCCTGCACAGCAGCCTTGATTGACGCCACTCCAGTCCTGAGCACTGCGTATGGTCCCTGAGCAATACCAGGAGTGATCCCTGAGCACAACGCCAGAAGGAAGCTCCAAGTACTGCTGGGTGTGGCCAAGGAAACAGATTAAAGTTTATTAAAGTGGTCACCCACAGGAGAGAGGTATGAATGGATCTTTACTCAGAACATTAACAAATTGCTGTTTATTATAACTGTATAATTTTAAAGTGATTGAGTAGTTTCATTCAGTCAGTAGCTTTTGAGACAATAGGGTGAAAATATCTGCCACAAAACCTAATTGGCTTCATTAACTACTTCGTTAAATATTTTCTAGTTTTTTTAATAAAGGATATACTGTGTTACAGTTTTTCCACTTTCCTTCAGAGTTACTATGTATCTTTAAAGAGTAACCAGTTCTTGGTTTCCCTGGTTTCACTGTATCGGAGTTATCCCCGTTGTTTATCGATTTCCTCCAGCAGGCATTCCTCCTAGCTCTGAGATTTTAGCAAGTGCCACATTGGAGGCTCTTTCAGGGTCAGGAGGATGAGACCCATCATTGTTACTGGCTGGGTTTTGGCATATCGAATACGCCACAGGGAGCTTGCCAGACTCTGCCATACAGGCAGGATACTCTAGGTAGCCTGTCGGGAACCAGTTCTTGGTTTAGTCTTCTTAATTTCTGGGCTCCCCCGTCCCTGGTTCAAGATTAAATTGGAGTACTGTAGAGCCTGGCTTCTAAAATCATGAGTCACCACCCCATATTGCGTTACAGAACTGAATGTGGGGTGAGGAAGTTTTGAAAATCTTTAAAATAAATTTATAATTACTTACTAGTAAATGTTAGCTTTTTTTTTTCTTTTTGGGTCACACCCAAAAAGGGGTTACTCCTGGCTCTGAACTCAGGAATTACTATTGGCGATGCTTGGGGGACCATATGGGATTCTGAGAATCAAACCCGAATTGGCCGCAAACACCCTACCCACTGTACTGTCGCTCCAGCAGATGTTAGCTTGTATATGTCTATTTGACTGGCGTCCTGTAAACATTTCTCAGGTGGATATTGAATATAAGCAGGAAAGGCTTAAGATGTCCTTGTGTGGAGCAGATCTGCACTCAGGTATTGCTGCAACTTGTGGGGACCACAGCATTGTCTTGGGTTAAGACATATGCCTTGTATACTGCTTGTGGACTATCAGCAGTGATCTCTAAGCTGCTACAAACCAAGGAGTGTGTGTGTGTGTGTGTGTGTGTGTGTGTGTGTGTGTGTGTGTGTGTATGTGTGTATAATTAATAGGTTTGGACAGTCTGTATAGATCATCTGCGTAAGTAAGATTAAAAGATTACTGGAGCAATAGCACAGCGGGTAGGGCGTTTGCCTTGCATGTGGCTGACTCGGGTTCGATTCCCAGCATCCCATATGGTCCCCTGAGCACTGCCAGGGGTAATTCCTGAGCGCAGAGCCAGGAGTAACCCCTGTGCATCACCAGGTGTGACCCAAAAAGCAAAAAAAAAAAAAAAAAATTACTGTTTTCTCCTTAGACATTCAGTAAGAGTTACTGCAGGATATGTGTGACTTTTCATTACCCCCATAATGTTGACACAAAGATTTGTTTACTTACCTCAAGAAACCTTAAAGCAGAACCAGGGAGATAGTTCAAAGGGCTGGAGTACATGCTGTGAATGAAGGAGCCCCAGGTTTGATCCCTGGCACCACATGGTCCCCACAGCACCACCAGGTATGGTATACTATACCTCCCCCAAAAGAAAGAAAGAAATTTGTTTGTATTTTGTTTTGTTTGGGGGCCATATCTGGTGAGGCTCAGGGGTTACTCTTGGCTCTGCACTAAGAAATCACTCACGGACCATGTGGATGCCAGGATCAAACCCAGGTTGACTGCATGTTAAGCAAGTGCCCTTCCCAGTTTCCCACCTCTTCAGCTCCCAAAAGAAACCTAATACAGGATAAAAGCATCAAGTGAATAGATTGCTTAAAATTAGGAATCCCCCCCTTATATATAAAATAAATTTACATATAAAACAAAGTAATTTGCTTTAAGGTATTATGCTGTAATGTTCTTCTATGCAGAAGCAAACTAGTCAGAAACTGGAATCTTCTAAAATAAATTTAAATCATATTAGTGACGTATTCGATATGCCAAACACAGTAACAACAAAGTCTCCAATGGAGACATTACTGGGCCCGCGCGAGCAAATATTAGTCATTAATGGCAATTAAATATGAAATGCATTGTATCTGATATATATGCTGATTTTCACCATTTATTTTAGGTGAAGTTAAAACAGCACAAAATTGGCAGGGGTGCGCACACCTGGCTATGCCCAGGGCTCACTTCTGGCTTAGTGATAGAGATCACTCCGGGTGGGGCTTGGGGGGACCATATGGGTTGCTGGTGATAGAACTTGGGTCAGCCTTATACAGGCTAGCATTTTACTTGCTGTGCTATAATTCCAGCCACTAACAAAAATATTTTGACTAGAACTTTGATTAAGCAAGTGCTAGCTAAAATGGGGATGTATTTATTATAATATCTGCAAATTTTCTAAGCAGGGCCCAGAGAAATAATACAAAAAATAAGGTGCTTGTCAACCCAGATTCTGTTCCCAGCACCATATATGGTCCTGCAATCATCAACCCCTCAGCACAGAGCCAGGAATAATCCCTGAGCATTACCAGGTGTGGTCCCAAAACAGACAAAAATCCTCTAAGCGTTGTTTTTTGGTTTCACCTAAGGCATTTTTCTTCCTTTATTAATTTTTTGTAATGTTCTTTTAAATTTTGTTTCATTTTCCTTTAATCCATTTTCTCTTTAGCAAGTCTGAAAGAGAACAGATGCATTCTCATGGTCATAAAAGGCCGCGTCTTGATCATTTTCATTAGAAATATTTACTCCTTTCTGTGATGTATACCTCAAACATAGCATTTTATTTTACTCTTGACAGTGCCAGGAATCAAACCCAGGGCCTAACATGTGCAAGGCTTAGCCATATCCCTGACCCTCAAAACATTTCAATCTGCTTAGTAAGCAGTTGTCTGCAACTTACAAATTTAGCAAGCTAAAAATAAGCCCTAGATTAACCTTAACCAAAAAGTCTTGGTTAAGAACAGCCTTTTCTGGTGAAAGTGCAGCTGTTAGAGTAAATCACCCAAAGTAATAATGGGGAGGAAGAAGTGGGGGACTAGTTTTTCTATGAAATCGTGTGATGTAGCAGCCAGTCTTGACATGACCGTCTGAGAACTTGCTTCCACTCACCTACATAGAATGTTCAGTCAGTGTATTTTTTTTCTGGCACAAACAGTTCCCCCTTATTTTAGTTAGAAATACCTACTTATTTACCACCCCACCCACTCCCAGCCTAGGAACAACATTCTTAGATATCCTGCCAATTTTTAGAACAGTTCAACCCGTAATTTTATGTTTCCTTTGCATGTGAGGTCAGTCATGAAGCTATATTAGATATGATATAGGAGATCTGATACAGCTTTTTTTTTTTACATTTTTAACCATGGCTAGTTAAAAATGAACCAAAATACTTTGTGTAAAACTGGAAAGTAAAAGGCTCATAAATGACATCAAAGATCAAAAGATAACACTTTGGGGCTAGAGCGATAGCACAGCAGGTAGGGCATTTGCCTTGCACGCAGCCGACCCAGGTTCAATTCCCAGCATCCCATATGGTCCCCCAAGCACCACCAGGAGTAATTCCTGAGTGCAGGATCTAGGAGTAACCCCTGTGCATCGCCGGGTATAACCCAAAAAGGGGAAAAAATTATAATGCTTTGAAATGCAGTGCATTTCTCTTCCAGAACCCTCCTGTGCTAATCATTGACCGTGTCACCAGGAGGAAGAATATCTGTTGGTGCTATTGTGAGGACAGACGGACTCATGGGAGACTTCTTAGACAGTTCAGAGAAGATCAGGTATAGCCTAAAAGCCAGATAGACACTGTTGGAAAGGATATAGCCTAGATCAGTGGGACGTGGAGCAGTAAACAAATAACTTATTGCTGTTGCATCCTTTGTACCAGGTAATTCTGTACTTGTTCTAGTCCAGGATTTTCAGTTTGACGTTGTGTAGAGCAGTGGAGGCTTCTTTTTAGTCAGCTATCAGGTAACCAGTTATGAGAATAAGGGGTAGGAGGGGAGACAAAAAAAAAAAAGCACAAAAAGACTTAAAACTCATATGAAGTTTTATCTGAGTTCACTCAATATGTTATATACAAATTTCTGTAACAGTAATACCGATCATTGAAGAAAGCAAAGTGTCTTTAATTTAATCTTCCCTATTTGCCCATTTCAACTGAAAGTGAAATTCTTAGTTCTTCAGTATGCTATTTTGTTTAGTCTTCTGAACACGTTTTCATTTTAAGCATTGAGAAAATTGAAAATGAGTGGCATCAGAAGACTCAACTGCTTTCAACTGCTGCTGCCAGTAATTTTAGCACCACACTCACTTGACTTTGTTGAACCTGAAATGCAATAAGGATTTAAAAATCAAGTTTATTAGGAAAATAACTTCTTGATTTTAGAAGTTGACCTGTGAAATGAAAAAAAAAAGGAAGTTGACTTGTGACAAATTCAACCATAATTTGAATTTAGACTAGTAAAACATTAAGATTAAAATGAGTTATAGACTCCATAGCACTAGTTATGCTTATAGCATGAACAGTTCTTAAAGTTGAATGTTATTTATAACATTGTATGCTTTGAACTTTTTGTTATTTCAACAAGAGAAAGTCAACAGTAGTAATATCTCTTCTCGGGAGAATGAATGGTTTTCTGTGTGTTGAGCTGTAATTGAGATAACTTCAAATTAAAAGCATATATGGTATATGGCTACTATCCATATATCAGAGTTAGAATTTGGAAGCAATGCATTGTAAGTGAATAGCCTTATTGTTCCTTTGTTTGCGAGGCCAGACTCAGCTGAACTCAGAGCTTACTCTGCACTCAGGGATCACTCCTACAGGGGCTGAGGGGCCAGATGGGATACTGGGCATTGGACCCAGTTTTGGCCATGTTAAGGCAAACAGCTTATACCCTCTACTATCTTTCCAAATACACCTTTCCTAATTATATTCAAAAGCAAAACAATATCTCAGCAGCAATATCTTACATCTCTGTGAAATGCAGGCTTAGTGAATATCCAGACAGTGGTGAACTAGCAGTAACTATATGCTGCTGCTGAAAATGATGGAGTGAGAAAGTCAAGTGAATTCATGGAGGAAGCTGACAATAGGTGGAAATGCCTAGTGAATATTTGAATATAGGGTGATTGAGGATTTTTTTTTTTTGCTAATTATATCACACACACACACAAAATAAAAACCTTTAAAAATAGGATGACTGGGCTGGAGCGATAGCATAGTGGGTAGGGTGTTTGCCTAAAAATAGGATGATTTTGGGGCTGGAGCGATAGTACAGCGGGTAGGGCATTTGCCTTGCACATGGCTGACCCAAGTTTGATTTCCAGCATCCCATATGGTCTCCCGAGCACCGCTAGGAGTAATTTCTGAGTGAAGAGCCAGGAGTAACTCCTAAGCATCACCGGGTGTGACCCAAAAAATAAAAATAAAATAAAATAAAAATAGGGTGATTTGGAATCAGATGTACAGTATAGCAAATAGGATGCTTGCCTTGCATGCGGCCAACCTGGGTTCAATCCCCAGCACCCGATATGGTCTCCCTAGCCCACCAAGACTTATCTCTGAGTGCAAGGCAAGGAGTAAGCCATGAGCACCACCAGATGTGGTGTCCCTCCAAAAACAAAAAACAAAAAAAATAATAAAATGGGGTGACTAATATGTAAGAGAATATATAAAATAGAATCTTAAATTAAGAGGACTAACTCTCAAGTCTCAATTTCATTCATGGCTGGTGATGGCATACTGTATTGTCTTGCTTTTGTTTTTGTTTCTGGAGTTCTTAAGCTTTCTCTTTTTATTTATGTGTTTTCTTTTGGGGCCTTTTCCCAGCAATGCTCAGGGGTTACTTGTGACCATTTGGAATGCCAGGATGGAACCTGCATCCACCATGTGCAAAGCAAACTCCCTACCCGCTGAACTATTGCTCTGCCCCTTCTTAAACTTTCTTTTGTTGCTGGAGTTAGGCCAAAATGTGTGACTGTGGAAATATTCTAAGGAGAATCTGAGAACGTGAGAAATGGACTATGTGTGAGATTTTGAGGGTGTGGAAATAGTTTCTCTGAGTTCTTAGCCCCAATTTCAAATACATTTGGATCACATATCAAGTTAGGGAAATGTGAAATGAGAGTAGGAGTCAAAGAATCCCCTTAAAAACTAATTCCAGGGGCTGGAGTGATAGCACAGCGGTAGGGCATTTGCCTTGCACGTGGCCGACCCGGGTTCGATTCCCAGCATCCCATATGGTCCCCCGAGCACTGCCAGAAGTAATTCCTGGATGCAGAGCTAGGAATAACCCCTGAACACTGCTGGGTGTGACCCAAACAGGAAAAAAAAATTAAATTTCAAGACTGTTGTCTTTCAACAAGTGTTTCTGTCTGTTCCTTATTCATAGCTATTTCTGAGGAATGTTTTGAGAACTTTTCTTACTGGCAGAAGATAGCAGGACTTAGATAATATGTGTTTAAAAGCTATAAAATCAAATTATGACATACTTACAGTGAACATTTTGAGGCAAATAGAGAAAAAAACATATTGATGTTCTGACTTCCCTTTTTTCTGCCTATAAAAGATCTCACATGTAAAATATCTACTCTCCAAAACAAAGGAATAGACGGAATTGGACAATGACAAACCCTGATTCTCAGATTACAAAACCAATTAATGATATGGAAGGCAGGAAGATGACGTCTGACCAGAGGTGATAAAAGGACAGTGGTGGAGGGTCATGGTCACTTGGGTGCAGTAACTTTGTACATTAGTACCATAAACTCGCACTCTTGCGATCATGTTACCTGAATCATAGGCTAAAGATGTTTGAACTGTTTTACAGTTGGAGAGAGTACAGGGTTAGTTCCTTGCCTTGCACACAGCTTACCTGGCTCAGTCCCTGGCACCACAACAGGAGCAACAGGAGCAGCCCTGAGCACTGAATCAGGAGTAGTCTCCAAGAACTGCTGGATGTGGCAGAAAAAAAACCACATAAATGAATAAACAAAATGCCCATCAGTATGTTCTTCGTGATCTGATTTTTCACTTACTATCTGGTTCATGACATCTATAGTAAAGTAAGTAAAGTAAAGGCCCTCCCGTTGATCATCGATTTGCTCAAGCGGGCCCAGTAACGTCTCCATTGGAGACTTTGTTGTTACTGTGTCTGGCATATCGAATACTCTCGGTAGATCATTAAATTGTCTACTAATGTTAAATGCGACCTTTTATTGTCTAGTTTTCATTCTCAGAGAACCGAGCAGGCTACCGAAAGTATCCTTCCCGCATATATGCCTGACTGGGAATACCTGTAAAGGTGATTAGAGGCTGCCCCAAACGCCTTCATCCCTCTCGGAGAGCCTAGCAAGCTATTAAGAGTATCCCACCCGCATGGCAGAGCCTGGCAAGCTCCCCGTGGCATATTCGATATGCTGAAAACAGTCACAATGATGGCCCTCATCCCCCTGACTCTGAAAGAGCCCCCAATATGCCCTTGGGCTACACTTGCACGTGTCAGGGACAAATGGAAACATTACTGGCGCCTGCTTCAGCAAATAGATAAACAATGGGAAGACAGTGATACAGTGATACTAATGTTAAAAAGTTTTGTTTTTATTTTTCCCCTCCCTGCAGTTGCCAGCTGTGGGGGCTGCACACTTGGAACTGTTTTCTGTTTACAGCATTGAGCATCTCTGTCCATAAACCTTTTCCCCTTATCTGTGTTATGCCCTTGGGATAGGTTGCAGACAGGGACTCCAAATATCCTTAAAACAATAAATATCTTTCAATACTACTGACGGAGCTGAATTTCTCTCTAGAAACACCATCTTATGATAATAACCACTTATATAAGAATTTTAAATGTAGTTAAATTCTTTGTCTTACAACTATTTTTTTTTTAATTTGGGACGTTGGTTTACAATGCCATTGATTACAGAGTTTAAGGTAGTGTTCTTTTTTTTAATTTTATTTTTATAAAGTTGTTCACAATAATTTATTATATTCAATATTCCAACACCAATCCCACCACCATTACACCTTCTCACCACCATTATTTCAAATTTTCCTAATAACCAATCATGCCTACCCCAATAGCAGTCCCTAACTAATTTATTTTGTGTTGCTTGTTATGAATAACTTGATAAAAATGATCAAAAAAGTTTCCCTAGAAGAAAGTGTGTGAAGATTGTTGCATTTTACCCTGGAGTCACTAAACCTTTGTATAAGAGATTACTAAGATGTTGTTACATGTTGAGCATTCTGTGCTACTATATATACGTATATATATGTGTGTATATATATATATATGTATATATAGATTGATTGATTGAGATCAGTTTCCTTCTACTATACACTCCATCCAATGTGGTATACTACTCGTGGTATATCACTGTTGTAGATTATGAAATGTCACACGACCACTGCAGGAATTCTAAAATTTTAAATAGGGGTGATACAACTGGAGTTAAATTTTTAATTGGTTGGTGACTTTGGGATCCAGAGCCATCTCTGCAGCTTGTTGATCTCTTCCAAGATTTATTTGTGAGTTTCTGGATCATGGCCATTAATGAGCTTATATATGGCACCAGAGGCAATTCTTTGGCATGACCGCCAGGCTCCCAGAAGAACGGGGAGATAGAGGAAGTCCCTCATTCCCAACTCCATGAGAGCCTGGAGATTTTGATCACAAAACCTGGAGATTTCAACAGATTCACTCGTGGATGAGGCTCATCCCGAGTCAGGCAGTGTTCTAACTGTAAACCTACCGCTAGTGGCAACTGTCTCTCCTCATCAAACTCCTTTTTTATTTAAATTTACTTATTATGTGGGCACTGAAGGGATAGTATAGTGGTTAGGGCGCTTGCTTTGCACACAGCTGATGTTGGTTCAATCCCCAGAAACCCATATGGTTCCCTGAGCACCACCAGGAATAATTCCTGAGTACAGAGCCAGGAGTAACCCCCTGAGCATGGCTGGATGTGGCCCAAACATCAAAAAACCAAAACAAAGTAAATTTACATGTAGTTTGGGACACCTAGTTATTCTAGGCTCCTTTGGTTTTGATATACGTATTTCCTTACGGCTGCAGTGCTAGAATTTTCATGCCCAATGTCTTTATGCTATTGCCAGTCCCCTCCTCATCGCTCACCACCTCATCGCCACATTTCTCCTTCCTTGGCATTCTCATTTCTATAATCCAGGGTCAAGAGTTTGCCGCCATTTGATACTTTCTGATCCCTTTGTCTTGTCACTTTGTATCCCACAGCTCAGTGAGAATAGCCAGTAACTTTTCCTCCTCCCTCTGACTTACTTGGCTTAATATGATGCCCCTCAGTTCCCTCCAGGTTGCAGCAAACTGCATGATTTCATCTTTCCTCATGGCTGCGGGGTATCCGTTGTATATCGATCCTGACTCCCGGCATTCTGTCTTTAGTGTCCGTGGAGGAAATCCAGCTGTGCAGAGGGTCTCTATAATTCACAGAGCACAGGGTAGCTTTGCAGCTAGGGGTGGGGCTGAGGGGAGTTCCCCAAATATTCTAATCATGCAGATTCTTACCCATTTTTATTAACGTTAACCTTCTCCGTCCTTCATAAAATGTCTCATTCTGTTTCGTTGTAGAGTTACAGGTATGACTAAAGCCTATACTTTGCATACTGAATTTTTCACATATTGATTTCTTTTTAACTTTAGCCTCATAAAGAAGATCCCCATCATTTCTCAACAATCATATAGCCACCCGATGTAACAATGGTACTAATATTGGGACGAAGACTAAACAGAGAGGATCTTGGGGTGCGTGATTCCCCAGCAACTAAGCGCAAAGTGTTTGAAATGGACCCGAAATCTCTGACAGGTCATGAGTTTTTTGACTTCTCCTCAGGATCATCCCACGCCGAAAACATTCTGCAGATCTTTAATGAATTCCGAGATAGCCGCCTCTTCACAGATGTCATCATTTGCGTGGAAGGGAAAGAATTTCCATGCCACCGTGCCGTTCTCTCGGCCTGTAGCAGCTACTTCAGAGCGATGTTCTGTAACGACCACCGGGAAAGCCGAGAGATGCTGGTGGAGATCAACGGTATCTTGGCCGAGGCCATGGAGTGTTTCTTACAGTACGTCTACACAGGCAAGGTGAAGATCACGACTGAGAACGTCCAGTATCTCTTTGAGACGTCGAGCCTCTTCCAGATCAGTGTTCTCCGGGACGCATGTGCCAAGTTCCTGGAGGAGCAGCTCGACCCGTGCAATTGCTTGGGGATCCAGCGCTTCGCAGACACCCACTCACTCAAGACCCTCTTCACCAAGTGCAAGACGTTCGCCTTGCAGACTTTCGAGGATGTGTCCCAGCACGAGGAGTTCCTGGAGCTCGACAAGGACGAGCTCATCGATTACATCTGCAGCGACGAACTGGTGATCGGCAAAGAGGAGATGGTCTTCGAGGCCGTGATGCGCTGGGTCTACCGCGCCGTGGACCTGAGGCGGCCGCTGCTGCACGAGCTGCTGACGCATGTCAGGCTCCCTCTGCTGCATCCCAACTACTTTGTGCAGACCGTTGAGGTGGACCAATTGATCCAGAACTCTCCCGAGTGCTATCAGCTGTTGCACGAGGCACGGCGATACCACATCCTCGGAAATGAAATGATGTCTCCACGCACGCGGCCTCGGAGGTAAGACTAGCAAATTCATTGGTGGCAGTGTCGTTCACAGAACATTTTTTTAAATGTTTTTAACCTCCTGAATATAGTAGCGTAGTCATTTGTGTATAATTTAAGATTGACGTTGGGCCTGGAGCGATAGTACAGCAAGTAGGGCATTTGCCTTGCACACGGCCAACCTGGGTTCCATTTCCAGCATCCCATCTGGTCCCCCAAGAATCACCAGGAGTAATTCCTTAGTGCAGAGCCAGGAGTAACCCCTGTGCATCGCTGGGTGTGACCCAAAAAGAAAAAAAAAGATTTATGTTGGATTGTATTATCCCTTAAAATGACTCTCCCATTCAAGACTGAATTCAGTAATAGCTTTCAGTGATGGCTTTTTGTGATGAAGAATCTTTGCATGACCCCTTGTGTTTCTACCAATTTCTCTTGATTTTTTTAGGGTTCCAGAATATTCCACTTTTCTTGTCTTTGGATGTATAGTAACCAAAGACTTTTGTAGACCTTACTTCAATAGCCCACCTTTTCTTACTTTAAAAAAAAATGCATATTCACAGACTAACCTTTCCTAACAGGCAACATGAAATAAGGTTGAAGGAAGTAAGTTGGTATGTTTGAGTAAATTCTCAGATGCAATGTCCAACCCTTAGATTTTATCAGTCACAACCTTAAGATGTTTCCTGGTGGAGGTCGGAGAGATAGCACAGCCAAGAGGGCGTTTGCCTTACATGAGACCCACCAAGGTTCAATTCATGCCATCCCATATGGTCCCCCATGTACTGCCAGGAGTGATTCTAAGTACAGAGCCAGGAGTAACCTTGAATGTTTCTTGTTTATAAAGACTACATTATTATAGGGAATTTGGAATTTTTATGTTTAAAGGTAGAAATTCAAAGGAGCCACATATATATGTGTGTGTATGTGTGTGTGTGTGTATTTGTATATATGTTAAGATGACTTGCTTCTATAGAACACCTATAGATAACCTACAGAAAATATGCAGGCCTTAATAATAAGAAGACTACTAAACGTTCTTCAGCAGGGCTATTGTAATACTGTCATTAAATTATTTTTATTTTCATTAATTTTTTTGCCTGTTTTGGGAACACACTGCTCAGTGCTGGGGTACTATTCCCAACTTGTCCCTCTAGTACTTAGGGGGCAGGCAGTGCTGGGGATCAACCTGAGCTCCCTCATACAAGAGCAGGCACTCCAGACTTTGACATGTCTCCACAGCCCCTAAAGAATTTTTTTTTCTTTTTGGTTTCTGGGGCCACACCCAGCAGTGCTCAGGGGTTGCTCCTGGCTCTGTGCTCAGGGATTATTCCTTGCGTTGCTCAGGCCTGGGGATACGTGCAGTGCCAAGGACCACACTAGAGTGGGCTGCACGCAGAGCAAGCACCTTAACCCGTGTACTATCTCTGGCCCCTAAATAATGCTTGAGGGGCCACACCCTGCAGCACTTGGGGCTTACTCCTGGATCTGCACTCAGGGATTATTCCTGGTCGGGTTCAGGGGACCATACGAGGTCCTGGGGATCTAACCTAGGTTAGTTGCACGCAAAGCAAGAGCCTTACCCCCTCTCCAAGCTCCCTGGTTCCCTAGAGAATATTTTCAATACTTTTTTCTAGCAAAGCTAATTTTCTTTTTGTTTGGGGCCCTATCCGGTGGAGCTCGGGGACTTTTCCTGTCACAGTGCTTGAAGGCCACTCCCAGCAGTAACCATGTGGTGGGCATCGACCCAGGCCTCCCACCCATATAAAGTGAGCACTCTAGCTTTTGATCCATCTCCTCAGCCCCACCTGTGCTCTTTTTTGGTTTGGTTTTGGGCCACACCCCGCTGAACTCAGGGGTTGCTCCTGGCTCAGTACTCAAGGATCATTCCTGGTGGTGCTCAGGAGACCATGTGAAATGCCAAGGATCAAACCCAGGTTGACTGTGTGCAAGGCAAGAGCACTACCCGCTGTACTATCACTCCTGCCCCTAAATGTAACATCTTAGCCATTCTTTTTTTGGCATACTGTTCATTAGTTTAGAGACTATTCACACTGTTGTGAAACTAATACCCTTTTTATTTTCCCATTCCATCTCAGTTTATGATGGCATATCTCAAGTGGTATTTTTTTGTTTTGACTTGGAAAGTAATTAAAATTCAGAGTTAATGTCTTGAGAATTTACAGTAGTTTGTAACAGGACTTAATATTTCCTCATATAAAATGAATGATGATAATAGTGCTGATTTCCAGATTTTGCCATTGAAACAGCTGAATGCAATTATACTTAACAGTACTTTGCCTGGGTGAAAAGTGATACATAGAAAGTGCTTAAAATTGGGGCTGGAACAATAGCACCAGTAGGGCATTCGCCTTGCATGCGACCGACCCGGGTTCGATTCCCAGCATCCCATATGGTCCCCCAAGCACCGCCAGGAGTAATTCCTGAGTGCAGAACTGCGACTGACCCGGGTTCGATTCCCAGCATCCCATATGGTCCCCCAAGCACCGCCAGGAGTAATTCCTGAGTGCAGAGCTAGGAGTAACCCCTGCACATTGCCGGGTGTGACCCAAAAACACATACACACACAAAAAAAGGAAAAAAGTGCTTAAAATTTTAGCATTTATTTATATGGTATATGTGTGTCTGGCCCACTCTTTACAGTATGAACTTTTTATCAATAAGAACCAATATTGGGGGGCTGGAGCGATAGCACAGTGGATAGGGCATTTGCCTTGCACGCGGCTGACCCAGGTTCGATTCCCAGCATCCCACATGGTCTCCCAAGGACTGCTAGGAGTAATTCTTGAGTGAAGAGCCAGGAGTAACCCCTGTGTATCGCTGGGTGTGACCCAAAAAGCAAAAAAAAAAAAAAAAAAACCCAATATTGGGTAACTCGTTGCAAAATATTTATGTAGCGCTGAAGAGATAGTGCAAGGTAAAGCACTTGCCACTTGCCATGCACGTGGTCAACTTCAGCTCTGTCCCCAGCACCCCTTGTGGTCCCCCAAGCATCGCAAGGAGCAAACCCTGAGCACAAATTCTGGAGTAGCCCCTGAGCACCACCATATGTGACCCAAAACCAAAAAATTGTATATATATATATATATATATGTACATAAATACAGCACAACCGTAGGGCATTTGCCTTGCATGCAGCCATCCGGCCGAGCCGGGTTCGATTCTTCTGCCCCTCTAGGAGAGCCCGGCAAGTTACCGAGAGTATCTCGCCTGCACGGCAGAGCCTGGCAAGCTCCCCATGACGTGTTCGATATGCCAAACAGTAACAACAGAGTCTCACAGTGGAGACGTTATTGGGCCCGCTCCAGCAAATTGATGAACAATGGGAGGAACAGTGTCACACAGATAGTGACAGTACAGAAATATTTGTATATAAATGTGATGTTTTATTGAGGCTTAAGTTTTTCTTTAAAGATCTCATTCAATTGTTTATAAGAAGAAGCCAACATGGCCAACCCGAGTTCGATTCCTCCGCCCCTCTCGGAGAGCCCGGCAAGCTACCGAGAGTATCTCGCCCGCACGGCAGAGCCTGGCAAGCTCCCCGTGACGTATTCGATATGCCATACACAGTAACAACAAGTCTCACGATGGAGATGTTACTGGGCCCGCTCGAGCAAATCGATGAACAACAGGAGGACTGACCGACCGATTTTAACCCTAACTTTTTAAAGGACAAAATTTTAGTTTATTCTGTAAGTTTATGGATAACTTTGTTTTCCTTTAAGAGGCATGGACAAATGTGGAAAGAATGAAGAGATGACTCAATGGACTGGGGCGCATGCCTTGTATGTGGGAGGCCTGGGTTCAAATCCTGACACCCTGAGCTCTCCTGGGTGGCCCCTGACATCACAGCAGCTCAGTAAACCCCAGGCCTTGACTTGAACCTGGCGGGTCGGGTGTTGTGCGGGGTGGCTCCCGGACTCCCGAGCACTGCTCCCCCCCCACCACAGAAACTAAAAGCCTAAAAGTCCTAAATGTAAAAATGAAGATACGCTAAACAGCTTTGGAGCTGCCCCACATTTTCTGGACGTTCAGTCTCCCCCAAGTGGAAATTGTACTTTTTCCTGGAGTCTCCTTCTAACAAACTTTGTGGCCTGGATCCATTAGGGCTAATAATTACCTCTCCCACATGCCTCCTGGGGTTAAAATAGGAGCCAAATGGTATACGTTGTAAAACCAAAATTAGTCCTTTGTTAGTAATATTATAGAGGTGTAATATTACTTGTCTTTTCCCAATGACCCTGAAAGAGCCTCCAACCATTGGGAATAGACGAGTAAGAAGAGACTGCTAAAATCTCAGGGCTGGGAGAAATAAAGACGCTTCTGGCGCCCGCTCGAGAAATTCGACGATCAACGGGATGACAGTGACAGTGATTATAGAGGTGTAACCCAATGCAATCAGATTGCAGCTTAAAGGTAATTAGACTTCAATCATTAATAGATTTCTTCAAGCAATTAATTTACAACAAAACTTTTTTCCATCCAGCTTGGTGCGAGGCACAGGGGTCACAAGGTTTTACCTGGCCCCTGTGCTCCCTAGCTCCCTGGCTTCTAGGTCTGACGTTTATTTGACCTTTTTGTTTGTTTCAGGCCCATACCTAGCAGTGCTCAGAGTAGTACTCCCTCATTAGTGCTCAGGGTTGCTCCCAGCAGTGATTGGGGACCATGTGGCATCAGGGACTGAACACAAGTTTCTGTAATAGCCTGATTTGGTTTGTGTTTGTTAGATCAAACCCAGGGGCTTATATGTACAAGGCTTACATGTACAATTCTCCACCCCAGGGGTCCGTCCTGTCCCTGGTCCTTTTATTCTATTTTATTGGTTTTGGGGCCACACCCAGTGATGCTCAGGGATTGCTCCTGGCTCTGCACTCAGGAAACACTCACAGCGGTGCTCAGGGGACCAACCATACGGATGCCAGGGACTGAACCCAGGCCAGCCGTGTGCAAGGCAAGTGCCTTTGCTGTGATGTGCCAACTCTCCAACCCTGATCCCCTAGCTCTTTGAAGAGAAACCTTATTTTGAAGGGACGGGTGTTGAAACATTATATGACTGAAACCAAATCATGAACAACTTTGTAACTGTAACTTCCTTTGGAGGAAAAAGCAACCTTAAAAAACTATTAGTTTTATTGCATTTGTAGGCAATAGGCTATCATAAGCTTAACAGCAAGTACTTATTTTATGAGAGATTATGTGAGGACTCTAAGAACGAACCTTTTATTTTACCACTCTGTCATTACCTTTGCCCCCAAGGGTGGTCTTTGAGCCACGCCTGGTGGTGCTCTGGTTTATTCACTCCTGGTTTGTGCTCAGAGGCTGCTCCCCACCAGTGCTCAGGGGTCCATGCGGTACAGCCCACCGAATCTTTGAGCTGACTCACTGGTCATTCCATGCCTGTGTCTGTTAGAGTCTGTCTCGCCCGTACCCGTTGCTGTAGGCTTGTACTGATCACCAGGCACTTCACTGAACCCTGTGCATTATCTGCGCAGGTGCTCATCTTCTGAGAAGCTCCAGACTTCTTTGATAGAAGAGTGCTGTGTCTGCTTCCTCACCTGCTCTCCACTCCTCTGACTGATCCAGTCCCCTACCGACACTCTTCTCAGCCTGTCACTCACCTTCTGTTTGCTAGGAGCCTGAGCCTCTTTTCAGTTGCTTTTGTTTTGTCCTTTGGTGGTGCCATTGGTCAAACCCCGGGCCTCATACATGCAAGGCAAGTGCTCTACCCCTGAGCTACGTCCTCCCACCCCCCCCCACAACCCTTTCCATCTTCATCTAGCTGATCATCTTGAGGATTTGATATACTGCTTTTCTTTTTTACCACCAAGGTCCCATTTCCTCCTGCCACCACCGGCCCCACACAGCCTGTTTCTATGACAAACTCTCTCTCTCTCTCTCTCTCTCTCTCTCTCTCTCTCTTACTTTCCCTTTCTCCCTCTCCCCCCCCCCCCTCCCTTTTCTGTTGGACATTATGGTTTGCATTACAGGTACTGAGAGGTTGTTATGTCAGTTTCTTTACCTTCTTTCAGCAGGTACTTCTTATCCAGAACTATCATTTCCAACTGCCATTATCATAGTGGTCCCTTCTCTAGCCTAACTCCCCTCCCCCACCACCTCTTGAGGTAAACTTCCAACCATGGACCAATTTCTGCTGCCTTTGGGTGTTAGCTTCATAGTATGTTTTTTTCACATCCCACAAGTGAGTGCAATCATTCTTTGTCTGTTCACTCAGCATGACACTCTCCATGTCTATCCATTTCTAAGCAAATTTCATGACTTCGTTTTTCCTGGTGGGCATCACGTTGCTTTAATCCCACTTGCCGCTCTTTTCTCTTTTGGGGGGGGGTCTGCTGGTTTTCCATGTCAGGATTCTGTAACTCGTCTTTGGGGTGAAGGGAAGGTGGGGACTGCAGTTTGGGCCACACCTGACAGTGTTCAGGATTACGCTAGGGTCGGATGCATGCAAGGCACTGTAGCACTGTCCTCCCGTTCATCGATTTGCTTCAGTGGGCACCAGTAACATCTCACAACAAATTGTGAGAATTGTTGTTACTGATTTTGGCACATCAAATACATCATGGGGAGCTTGTCAGGCTTTGCTGTGCGGGCAAGATACTCTCCAAGAGGGGCAGAGAAATCGAACCCGGGTCAGCCGCTGTGCCGTCGCTCCAACCCTGCATGCCAGGCAAGTGCTTTAAACTCTGTGCTATCTCTGGCCCTGTATCTAGTCTCTGAGATGTTGATAGTCCCCTTGATTCATATCCCCTTTGTCTTGCCTTACATACTTTCCCATGTAAGTAAGGTGATCTCATCCGTTATGGTTTTAATCATCATGTCTGCTGTGGCCATCAAACCTGTATCTCCAGCTGGACTTTTCTCGTGCTTTCATTCATTCAGCATTTCTTTCTTAAAATCACCTACATGTAAAAAATATACATATACAAGAGAATAGTACTCCAGGGAAGACAGTTGCCTTGTTGCACATGGCCATCCCAGGTTTGACATGTGGTCCCCTGGGCTTCGGGAGTGACCCTTGAGCACAGAGCCAGAGGTATGGCCCCCAATTTTTTATAATACTATAACTATAACTAATTACATACATACACATATGTATGTATTTCATTTTCAATCGAGGATGCATCTTTTAAAATATGGCATATTTTTAAATAGCAAATATATTTCTCAAAATGTGTCATATATGAGAATCCTATGAAAACACAGCATCACACTTAAAACTCTGTAATATTACCCACTTCATTTTAAAACTTCCCCAGTCTTTTTCAGACTGTTATTTGGAAGCCTAATCTAGTCTAGGACCACTCACTGCATCTGATTATTTCCAGGAATTCTCTTGTATTCCCGATAGTGTCTTACATGATTCCAGTGTGTCGATGGACAATGCTCTTTGGAAAAACATTCCACTCTGCATTAGCTGAATGTTCTCTCACAGTGCCACTAAGCTGCATTTAGCAGCATTTCCTGGAAACGGAAAGTTGCCTCCACCCTTTGCCTTGCTGGAGAGAAACTGAAATTTTTTGGCTAGAACTTATCGTTGGGTGGTGCATCACAAAGGGAGACACAGCAGTTCTGGTTTTCTCAGAGTCAGTGATGTCAGGATGAACCCTGGGTCAGGGTGTGGCACTTTTAACTGGACCCTCACGTCAGCCGCTGTTGCTTTAGCGTTCATCCAGACAGCGACTCTCTCTGGGTAGTGCACGTGATCATACCCACATTAGTGGCAAAGGAAAGTCCCAAGATATGTTACAGTCAAGGCAGAACGTTGTGGCAGTTTCCTTAGAAAAAAAAACTGAAGAGCACAAAAGCCTTGATATTCTCCTCTGCCAGTTGTAAATCTTTGGATGAATACAAAGGGGGGTGGGGGGAGTCGAGACTAATATCAGCTGGAGTAAAACATAGGAACAGTGTTTGTTTGTTTGTTTGTTTGTTTGTTTTATGAGTATATGTTATGCAGCCTTAGCTTTGCTGATAGATAAGATAGATAATGCTGCTTTTAATCGGTAGCAAGAGAGAGCATCATGCTGTGTTTAAAGCACTGGCTTCAGAGTCACAACAGAACTAGTACTTCTATGGCCTGGAGCAAGACCCTACAACTGTTATATGGATCAGTTTCCTCCTCTGTCAGCATTGTATTACTTATAAGATAGCACTGATGGGAAAATAGCATTTGGAAAAAATGTATAAATAGTATTTGACAAGGCAGAAGGAAAGAGATCATAAAACTTAGAGCAGAAATCAACGACATGGAAACCAAAAATACAATCAGAAAGATCCATGAAACCAAGAGCTGGTTCTTCGAGAAAATAAATAGTATTTGACAGAAAAATATTTACTTAGAGGGGCTGAAAAGATAGTACAGATAGTGCCAGGTGCATGCCTGGCAGGTAGCTGATCCAGTTTGATCTCACCCTAACCATCCCCTCACCCGCCGTCAGCATCACCAAGTGCAGCTTGGAGGCCCTGAGCCCCAAGCATTGCCAAATTCTCTTGGTTGCCCATTGAGTCACCTTGCATTTAGTAAGCAGTTTATTTGGGAGTGAGTGGGGGGCAACCTGGGGGTGGGGTTGGGCCACACCTAGCAATGCTCTGGGATTACTCCTGTGCTCTGTGCATGGTGTGTTGGGCAACCATATGGGATAGAGAATTCACAGGGCGAGTGCTGAAGCTTTGCCTGTAGGGGCCCTGGGTCCTATCCGAGGTCCCACTTGCTAGTCTAAACACACCGGGAGCTTAGGAAAAAAGCAGTAGTAACCCTTGAGTACCACTGAGTGTGACCCTCAAAACTAAACAAAAACAGAAGAGAAGGGACTGGAGAGTTTGGGGCCACATCTTCCCAGACAGTGCTCAGGGCCCGTTCCTGGCTCTGTGCTCAGGAGTGACCAGATGGGGAACCATCTGCAGTGCCGGGGAGTCAAACTGGGGTCTGCAGGATGCAAGGCAAAGCCCAACTCCTCTCTTTTCTCTCCACTGTCCCCAATTTTTTTTAAATAAAATATTTCCTGATATTTTCAGGTGAGACAAATATCTCTGTGGTTATTTAAGCATATCTGTGATGAATTCCTTAAAATAATTTCACAGGTAATGGTGGGTTTTTTAAGGAGATATTTTGTCTTTTGATCATTTCCTTATAGAAAGGAACCATTTCCTTACAGAATCCATTCCATTTAGTCTTTGTATATTTATTTGCTATAAGAAATGAACTGACAAACAGATTAGCTATTTATGTAAATCCCTCCCGCATAATTCTCTTACTAGGGCCAAGCCACAGGAAGCCAAGGTTTCCCAAAGCCTGGAACCCAGACAGGGTTAGCCAGATCTTCACAGTCAGACTACTCCACGAGGAAGTCCTGCTCACCATAGAAATTGATCAGCCCTGAGCATAGAGCCAGGAGTAAGCCCTGAGTACTACCAGGTGTGGGCACATACTTTTTTTTTTTTCAAACTAAAGTGCCAGTAATGTTAAAGTTACCTAAGGGTTGGTTTGTTTTTCTGTTAGTAACTTAGATTAGGGAGATGTTTGCCTCTGTTTCCATTTACTCCTTTGCTTATCTGTTCACTTCCTGCCTCCAGAACTGATCTCTTTCCTCGACTGAGTTAGCCCTTCCTTTAATCATTACACCTAGGTTCGTACCTGTCGTACCTGACAGACTAAAGAGACAGTCTCTCCCGGATGTAAAAAAGTGTGTGTCGCATTTTAGCCTCTTTTTGTGGCCTTGGTGTCCAGGTGTGCCTGCATCTTCAGAGCGGTCAGTAGTTTCTGTCACTCACACCTCTCCCAGCTTCTCCCTTTTAAGGAGAGCACTGTGAGGTGCAAGGCCAGTGCCTTAACCCTTGAACTACCTTGCTAGCTCTAAGGAATAATTTTTCTTCCCACTCAGCGGAGTTGTCTTTTAAATTCTTTGTATTGACCTAGACCAGTTGGGTTCCGCAATTCACCCTTGTCTGGCATCTTTAGCATTGAGTATAAGTATGTTTGGGCCAGGGATGGAGCTCCATGGTAGAGCATGTGTTTTTCATGTATGAGACTTTGAATTCAGTCCCCAGCAACACACAGACACAAAGTTAGGAGAGAAAGAGAAGGAAATAGCAGCTCTTGTTAGTTAAACCAATAAGTCCTATTCATTTGAAGTTCTTCCGCCCCTCTCGGAGAGCCCGGCAAGCTACCGAGAGTATTCGATATGCCAGACACAGTAACAACAAAGTCTCCAATGGAGACGTTACTGGGCCCGCTCGAGCAAATCGACGATCAACGGAAGGGCCTTTACCTTTACCTTTACCATTTGAAGTTCTTAACTGTAATTTCCTGGTGTAATTATTGACATAATTTTGTTGATTTGGCTTCATAGATTTTTCATCTTCTTTTTTGGCTCTTTCAGGCTATACCTGGTAGTGCTCAGGGGTTATTCCTGGCTCTGCAATCAGGAATCCTGGCAGGCTCAAGGAAGCATGTGGGATGCTGGGGATCAAACCTAGGCTAGCCACATGCAAAGCAAGCACCTTACTCATTGTACTATCTCTCTGGCCCCTGGTTCAAAACACTCTACTGGTTAATCATTATTTGACCCTCCAATAAATCGAAGACATCCCCAACACAACAGGATCTTTTGAATTCATGTTTACTCATATTTATGGGGGAAAAATGATAATGATTTTTTTTTCTTTTTTTTTTTTTCTTCTGGTTTTGGGGCCATACCCAGTGGTCTTCAAGGGTTGTTTTCCAGCTTGATGCTGGGAGGTGCTTTCAGTGGTGTTTGGGGCACCAGGCAATACCAGTATCAAACTTGGGGTTCCTACATGCAAAATATGTGCCCCAGACCTTTTGAGTCAACCCCTCGGGTCCCTTAAAATGTACTGCTCCAGGGCTAGAGAGAGTTCAAGGGATAAGGCACTTTTTTTTTTCATGCAGCTGACCCCAGTTTGAGCTCTAGCGTGGTCCCTGGAGAACTACCAGAAGTGACCCTTGAGCACTGAGCCAGGAGTAGCTACTGGACACTGCCAGGTGTGACCCAAATATCCCCTCCCCCCAAAGAAAAAGTACTGTCATGGGAACTGGGGATATCAATCCCAGATACTACCAAAAGCTATAGAAAAGGGAAAATTTGTTTCTCATACTTTCCTAGGAGAACATGGAGAGACCTAACACAAGAGCAGCAGATGATTAAAAAATCAGAAAATCAAAATTTTTACTTTCGGGGCTGGAGCGATAGCACAGCTGGTAGGGCGTTTGCCTTGCACGCAGCCAACATGGCCGACACAGGTTCGATTCCCAGCACCCCATATGGTCCCCTGAGCACTGCCAGGAGCAATTCCTGAGTGCATGAGCCAGGAGTAACTCCTGAGCATCGCCGGGTGTGACCCAAAAAGCAAAAAAATATATTTACTTTAAAGTGTCAATTAATTAATTAAATTAAAGGCCCTCCTGTTGATCATCAATTTGCTCGAGCGGGCCCAGTAACGTTTCCATTGGAGACTTTGTTGTTACTGTGTCTGGCATATCGAATACTCTCGGTAGCTTGCCGGGCTCTCCGAGAGGGGCGGAGGAATCGAACTCGGGTCGGCCATGTAGGCTGCATACAAGGCAAATGCCCTACCGCTGTGCTATCGCTCCAGCCAAAGTGTCAATAAAGTAATATTATCTCTAAATATAGATGGCTTAGATAAAAGTTGCTAGAATTTTCTTCCTCCTATACTATCGTCTTGACAGTCCTTTTGTTCTAATGGCCATTGTTAGTTGGAGTAACTTATTTAAAGCAGTTAGCTCTCTATCTGATAGGAGTATTTTTCTAAGCTCAAGAAATAAAAAGCACATTTTATCAGGCTAACCATTCTAATGAGAGCACTAAAACGCTTAATTTAATAGACATTTTGTTGACTTTTATTATAGGCAAAACCCCCAGTTGCTAATCACTTTCAATAAGTACATGTTTCCAGTAGGCCTTGAGATGATTCTTTTCTTCTTCTTTTTTTGTTTTTGTTTTTGTTTTTGGGCTATACCTGTGCTGCTCAGGTCTTACTCCTGGTTCTGCACTCAGAGGTCAGTCCTAGTGGGGCTCAGGGGACCATGTTGGTGCCAGGGATTGAACCTGGGTCAGCTGCATACAAAGCATGTGCCTGGTCCATTGTGTTTGCTATAGTCCTAGGTAGAATTTTTTATTTTACTTTTTCGTTTTGGTTTTGGGGGGTGGGAATAGGGGTGGGAATACCCGGCAATGTACAGGGGTTACTCCTGTCTCTACACTCAGAAATTACTTCTAGTGGTGCTTAGGGCACCTTATGGAATGCCAGGAATCAAACCCAGGTCATCCACGTACAAGGTAAGGCTCCCAACGCTCTCTGCTATCAGTCCAGCTCCTGTTATTTTTCTTTAACATTGCTATAAATTCTGTTAACATTTTTCAGTGACTGCCCAACATTTTGTATTGGATTACCTTAATTTTTTATTATTAAAAACAGAACCTGAGCAAATACAGATGTACTCCTTTAACATGGTTATTAAATTTTATCTGGAATTTGGTGTTTTCCAACTAACAATCTGATAAAAATAGGCCATTTTACAATAATTAGAAAAAGTATGTTATTTTGTGGCTATATATATATATCAAAGTTACTACAGAATTGTTTTCAAATCATCCTTAATATTACCAGCATCCCAACAAGATCATTATAGTACTTTACAAATTTTAAGACAAACTTAATGACAAAAAAAAAAAGCACCCAAAGGAATTTTCCGTGGAAAGTAGTATCACTAAATTCCTTATAAATGTCCTCAAAGTCCTTGGCAAACTGTATTATTTGGTACGTAGGAAAGAAATGAAAACTGTTTATTGCATAATAGTGTCTGAATTTCTTTCTGATAATGGAATGTTTTCAGGGTTTTAAACAATCAGGTGGATTTTAATTTATCATCTGTGCATTCTCATAATAAACATTTTAGGTCAACCGGCTATTCCGAGGTGATCGTTGTCGTTGGCGGCTGTGAGCGAGTTGGGGGATTTAATCTTCCATACACTGAGTGCTATGATCCCGTGACAGGAGAATGGAAGTCTTTGGCGAAGCTTCCAGAATTTACCAAGTCAGAGTATGCAGTCTGTGCACTCAGGAATGACATTCTTGTCTCAGGTAAATGATTATTGCAGTAGCTCCATGTTATTTGTAGGAGTCAGGATCACAAATAGTGATGTTCAGGGGTTCATAAGGGCCCGCACACATGCTAGACAAGTGCTCTACCGCCTGAGCAATCCCCCCACACACACATACACACACATACTTTTGATTTGAATACAGCTATTTTGAATGATAATGTCTCAAAAGGAACCAGTGAGAACAGATGTGCATATTTTAGGCAGATGAGTTTACATAAGAAATAATACAGAATGACTTTTTGCTCTTAAAGACAAGTTTGAGGTGATGAGAATGATTTAGTAGATGGTCTGCCTCAAAATGCCTCAAAAATTGTATGTTTTGTGTGTTCTCTAAAAAAAAAAAAGTATGATGTTCTAAGCTTTTATCTATGTAAGGAGTAAAGTGTATGAAGTCAGGCACACTTAGAGAATTAAGCATCTCTAATCCACCCATGTCTTCTGAAATTCTTTCCAGATTTTTTACAATAGAATTTTTCTTTTATTCTTAATTTATGTTAGATAGCTCCATGGATTGGATTGCAGTCTTCTTTATTTTTTTGGTGCGGGATGGGAAGGTGGGGGGAATAGAGGAGGACACACCCAGCGCAGTGCTCAGGGGTTGCTCTTGGCTCTGTACTCAGGAATTACTCCTGGAGGTGCTCTGGGGATCATATGGGATGCCAGAGATCGGACCCACGTCAGTCACCTGCAAGGCAAATACCCTACCTTCTGTTTGTTCTCTTGCTCCAGCTCCTGGGCTGCAGTCTTTGGCCTGCTGGAGGCCTGGGTTCAATTTTCACTATCTTGTGGTCTCCAAGCACTGAGCCAAGTAGCTCCTGAGCACTGTTGGGTATGCCTCTCCTCCCCCTCCAAAAAATTCTTAATTTGAACTTCATTTGCGATACGAGATATCAAAAATAAAGTGATAAACTTGTATAAAGTATAACTGATTTTTTTTTGGTTTTTGGTTTTGTTTTTTTGGGGTTTTTTTTGTTTTTTGTTTTTTTTTTTTTGCTTTTTGGGTCACACCCAGCGGTGCACAGGGGTTACTCCTGGCTCTGTACTCAGGAATTACTCCTGGTGATGCTCAGGGGACCATATGGGATGCTGGGAATCAGCCCGGGTTGGCCACGTGCAAGGCAAACGCCCTACCTGCTGTGCTATCGCTCCAGCCCCAACTGATGTGTTTTTGACCTGAAGTCTGTTTATTTTTTCTTCTTTCTCTTTTGGTGTTGGGGCCATACTGCCAGGGCTCATGGCTTACTCTTGGCTCTGTGCACTTTTACTCTGGGTGGGACTTGGGGACCATTTGGGGTGCTGGGGATAGAACCCAGGTCAGCCATGTGCAAGGCTAGAGCCCTACCCATTGTACTACCACTCTGGCCCCCAGAAGTCTGTTTATTAAGTAATTTTCCTAGCTTTAAAGATTATTACCTTACTTGACCAATATGAAAAACACATACTTATTTATTCTATTATATACTTTCTTAAAAATAGATGATTAAAAAAAACTTTTAGAGTAATTCTGTTGATGGAGTTCTTTCAATGTCTGACTCCTAAATTAACAATTCATATATATATATAAAGTTCATATTCTGCCTTTTATTATTTGGGCCTATAATTATCATTTCCCCAAATAGCACTTGTCAGTTTGAACTTGCTATGCGGAACTATTTCCACTGGGGTTCTTGTTTCATTGCTGGCTCGCAGACTGGGGAGGGAAGCCCGTACATTCATCCTCTGTACCTTGGTGGCCTGAAAATCCTCAGCAATATGAACAACTACATATGACTGCATGTGCCCTATTTTGCATTTAAAGGTGGAAGAATCAATGGCCGTGACGTCTGGATCTATAACTCACAGTTAAATATCTGGATCAGAGTTGCTTCCCTAAATAAAGGCAGATGGCGTCACAAAATGGCTGTCCTCCTTGGTAAAGTAAGAGAAGCCGCTTTTTACTCTCGCTGGTACTTTTCCAAAATAAATACCACAGTCGAATTCTTTATTTTACTTTCCCTTTGGGTATTTTGGATTCAAGTTGTATTTCCTTCCATTCCTGACCTCATTAGATAAACTGAAAATATAAACAGTCTGACACTATACTGTTGAATGGGGATTTTGTTCTCCCAAGTTGGAGTTTGGAGCATTTTAGCACATTTCTCCTCTCTTGCACCGCCAGCGTCTAAACGCCTACGATGCTTAGGGCAAGAAAGAAGTTCTATGAGCATAAAAATCGGCCAGTGTCTAATCCACGTGGCCTTTTTCTTTTATTCACTTTGGCACTTAGAAATATAGTTATCTGAGTAACCTTATTTTGTTTCATTCGTAAAACTGGGGACGGTCAGCTTAAAGTAAACACAACAATACCTTTTAAAGAAAATGTATTGACAATTTATATATCTAGAAGTTGTATGTATACATAAATATATATACATATATATGGCACATAAAATATGTGATATGGTTCTGAACCATTTGTTGTCCTTAGAAGCTTGAGAATCACTTGCAGACTGGCTTCAAAACTTTAAAAAAAAAAAAACTGCATCCTTTTTTAAAAGTTAAATCTAATACAAAAGACTTTACCATAAGGTAGATAAAAACAGAGTGGTATACAAGCCTAACTTGGACTCTGTCATCTCTCCCTGTCCCTTCTCTGTAGTTCCTATAAATCTGCCTCAAATCATTAAAAATAAAAGTTCAGTAAAAGCAGAAGCATTATTTGCACATATATTCCCAAATTCTTCATATAACACCGGGGTTTACCAAGTTGTTCATAATACAAATGTTCCCGGTATTAAACTTTCCAACAAAGATCCCTGAACATGTATTTTTGACTGGGTCCCTCGGATCCCTCTCTGAAAAAGAGATACCTGCCCTCAGGTCTGCGTGTGGAGGGACTTCAGAGCCACCAGTGAGAAAACCACTGTTCCACTGAAGCAGAGAAGGGCCCAGCACCTGGCCCACTTAGTCCATGCATGAAACTCCTTGCTTGTAATCACAGCCTGGAAAAATTTCTATTGGATGCATATGGCTTCATCTCTACCAGGAAGAGGGATGATCCTAAGTCAGATCATCAGTCAGGGACGTCTGTAGTTCGGGTCAAGCAATGTCATTCCCTACGGAGCGAATGATTGGTTCATGGCAAAATGAACAATCCACTGCTCTGTATATAAAGCATAGATATAAGCTCCCTAAAAGAGTATCGGTGGTATTACAATTTCAGTGGCAGAACTATTTTGAAAAACCTATGAAGGCTCCTTCATGATGGTGAGGATAAAAAAAAATTTTTTTCTTTTTTGGGCCACACCTGGTGCTGCTCAGGGTTTACTCCTGGCTCTGTGCTCAGGAATCACTCCTGGTAGTACACAAGGAACCATATGGGATGCTTACGGTCGAACCCTGGTCAGCTGCATGCAAGGCAAGCACCCTACTCATTGTACTATGACTTCAGTCTCAGGAATAATATTTCTAAGAGAGTCAAAGTTTCTGTATGGCTCATTTCATGCCATGTCTTTGTGAGTTCTGCGCACTCCAGGACTGCCAACAAAAGGGGGAAAGGTCAGAAACTGAGCTAACTATATTATAATTATTGTCATCAAGGGCTCTTGGTGTGTGTGTGTGTGTGTGTGTGTGTGTGTGGTGTGTGTGCATGTTAGTGTGTGTGTATCAAATCTACATCCCTGGTCAAGGGCTTTTGTTTTATGGCCACACAGGTGGTGCTCAGGGCTTCCTCCTGGCTCTGTGCTCAGTGATCACTCCTGGCAATGCTTTGAGGGACTATATCCAGTTCCGGGTATCAAACTGGGAGCTATTCCATACAAGACAGCGCCAAGCCGCCTGTCCTTTCTCTCTGGCCCCTCAAGGCTTTTTGCATGCAGGAAGATTAATTCTTCAGCTCACTCATTCAAAATCCAGACGTTTGAAGTTCAGATTTTTCCCGTTGCTTGCCATCCAGGTATATGTTGTTGGAGGCTATGATGGGCAAAACAGACTCAGCAGCGTGGAATGCTATGACTCCTTTTCCAATCGATGGACTGAAGTGGCTCCCCTAAAGGAAGCTGTGAGTTCTCCTGCCGTGACGAGCTGTGTAAACAAATTGTTTGTCATTGGTGGAGGACCTGATGATAATACTTGTTCTGATAAGGTAAGCCGTATTTTCCTACAGAAGTTACTAATGGTTTATCCAAGAGAAATGCAGAGGGTGTTGGATTCCTTTAAATAGGGGGGAGGGGGGCTTTTAAAATTTTCCTGGTACTTTAAACTTTAAAGGAAAGACATTAAATTTCAAGTTACTAATGTGAGATTGTGATATATCTAACAATTGCTATAAAAAGCATGAGTCAATCAGTCTTACAGAAATCAGATTAATCTCAGTGTTGACACCTTGAACTAAGTCATTTTTTGAAAAAAAAATATCACTGGAGTCTAAGAACTGAAAAAAAATTGATTTCACATAAAACATAGTTAGGAAATGAATTTAGCAAAGTATAAGAGGTAATTCTGTGTAGCATGAATGTGTCTTTTGGAATAAAGAAGAGGAAAAGAACTCCTGCATTGTAAACAAGTGATTGATTAAATTTGATCCCACTCATGAAACCCTAGGGACAAAGAGCTGGAACATAGTACAGAGGATAGGCTTGCCTTGCACACAACCAACCCAGGTTCAATCCCCAGCACCCATATGGTCCCCCGACCCCTTCAGGAAATGATCAAAGAGCAGAGCCAGGAGTAAACCCTGAGAACCACCAGATGTGGCCTGAAAACCAATAAAAGGAAAAATAGGAAAATGTTTTTTTCTGGAAGCAAACATTCCATGCCGATCAGGTTTAGACATAGCTCACTAAATTTTGACAGTTAATTCTCATTCTAAATTCAATTTTCACGTGATTTCAAATGTTAAAAAATACTTAGATTTCAGAATTTATGATAGTTCAGAGTTATTGAATTGAGGCTTACATGTGTTCTTTTGAAGAAAGATGAGCTAAAATTATAAAAGAAAATTGTGTTCTGATTGAGGCATAGATCTGTGCAGCTTGGTGTTTCCTTTCTCAACCCAGACTCAATGGAAATGGGCAAAGCAAACCTGGTAGGTATTCATTTTGTGTTTGTTGCTCTGATACGCTTGCTAGTAATACATTTGCATACCTTTTGAGAATTTTATAATTCAAACATTTCACAATTGAACTAACTCTAATTCTGTTAATTAATGGGACTTGGTTTTTTGAATCATGTATTGATACATGATAGACTGCATTAAGTAAAATGGTATTTTTAAAGAAATCTTCATTCGATATTTCTTTTCTTAGGTTCAATCCTATGATCCAGAAACCAACTCTTGGCTCCTTCGTGCAGCTATCCCCATTGCCAAGAGATGTATAACAGCTGTTTCCTTAAACAACCTGATCTATGTTGCGGGTGGATTGACCAAGGCAATATACTGTTATGACCCAGTTGAAGATTACTGGATGCACGTACAGAATACATTCAGCCGGCAGGTAATACCACAAACAGTCCAGAAGAAATCAATCTAGGAAGGGCCTCGGACTAGTCAAGTACAAGACTGTTAAGAATAGGGGCCAGACAGCTGGAACAGAGAAGGGATCACCAAGAAAATGATGGCTGGGGGAATTGGTCGGGATGGGGGATGTGTGCTGAAAGTAGAGAAAGGGTCAAACATGATAACCTCTCAGTGTCTGTGTATCATTAGCAAACCATAATGCCCCAAAGTAGAGAGAGATGATAGGAAATCATATCTGCCATGGAGGCAGGGAGAGGGTGGGAATGGGGGGGGGGGGTGATACCGGGGATATTGGTGGTGAGGAATGTGCATTGGTGGAGGGATGGGTGTTTGATCATTGTGTGATTGTAACCCAAACATGAAAGCTTGTAACTATCTCACAGTGATTCAATAAAATTAAATAAATAAATAAATAAATAAAAAGAATAGGGGCCAGAGTGATAGTACAGCAGGGAGGGTATTTGCCTTGCACGCTGCTGACCCAGGTTCGAGTCCCAGCATCCCAATATTGTTCCCTGAGCATCACCAGGTGTAATTCCTGAGTGCAGAGCCAGGAGTAACCCCTGAGCATCACCACGTGTGGTCCAAAACAACAACAAAAAGGATTATACTGTATTCACTATGAAAATATTTCACATATGCTTGATGACCTAATAACATTTTAAACTCCTCATAATACCTGTTTTTAACTCTTTCCAAGGAGTTGTTTTGTGGAAATAACTTCTTTCATCCCACAGAGAATTCTATTGCAGGCAGGCTATTGATTTTTTTCCCTTTAGTCTTCTTTGGTACCCTATTCCTCATCTTCTCTCTTGCATATTTCAGACGAGAAGAAATGCTCCCAAACTAATTTGCTTCCCTCTGTTTAGAGGTGAGGTAAATTCACTGGGTTTTATTTATTAGTTTTTTAGGCACACCTGGCAGTACTCGGGGCTTACTCCGATCTCTGCACTCAGGAATCACTCCTGAAGGTGCTCAGGGGACCGTGTGGAGTACCAGGGATCCAACCCGGATCAGCCACATGCAAAACAAGCACCTTCCTCTCTGTGCTTTCTCTCTCTTTGTGCCTCTGTGGTCTTTCCATAAAGGATCTTCCTGCAATAGGAAGAGTAACCAAACTCTTCAAAGATGCTTTTGTATTACTGCATTACAGTAAAACCTTCATCTCAGTCTACTCCCCCACACACACACACTTATAGTGCCACACACATCTTTTTACCAACATAGATTTTCCCCCTTTTTTTGAAACTCGAAAATTAGGTATTGTAAGTTTTTTCTCTGTGGTGAAGCTCAGGGCATGTATGTGGTGCGGAGAATTTGAACCTTTGAATCAGGTTAACTAATGCAAGGCAAGCATCTTAGGTCCTGTATTATCTCTCCAGGCCAATTATGTTTTTGATGTTCAAGATTCCTGCACCTTCAGCTTCTTTAGTATATGTGCTGCCAAAATGAGCACACCTCCAGCTTCTTTAGAAGACGAGATAAACTTCTCAGAACTTTGTAGTTGTATATGGCTTTCAATCTTGGCACTTATGGTTACCCTCTTGTAGATTTAAGAAAGATCTTTTTTAGGGGCCAGAGAGATAGTACAGTGGACATGGCACTTGCCTTGCACACAGCCAACCCAAATTCAATACCCGGCATCCCATACAGTCCCCAAGCACCACCAGGAGTGATCCCTGAGTGCAGAGCCAGGGTTAACCCGAGAGTATCACTGGGTATGGCCCCCAAATAAAAACAAACAAAAGTCTGTTTAGTTCTAACTTAAAGGGATTTTGTACCTTTGCAGTTATACATTAATGTTCTGTTTATATCAAATGTTCTCTGTCTATGCGGGTGATTATTTTTTTAATCTATAGAAATTTGTATTGTAATATTTTACCAATTAATGCAGATACTTTATTTATAATATAATAATTTTCTAACATAAGGCCAAAGTTTCCTTCTTAGGACAATATATACTTAAACTTTTATTGGTCCATTCAGATTTTTCCTTTTCTGGGCTGACTTTTTCAAGTCCTTATTCTCTCTTGAATACATATTTCCTTTCTTTCTCTACCCTCACGTCATCACTTTAAGTAAATTTTATTCAATAAAACTAAAAAAAATATTAATTTTCTGGAACAAGAGATATAGTGCAGCAGGGAGGACATTTGCCTTATTATGTGGCTGACCTGGACTGGATTCAAGTCCCAGCACCTGATACAGTTCCTGAGCCCTACCAGGAGTAATTCCTAAGTGCAGAGGCAGGAGTAAGTCCTGAGCATAGCCGGAATTGGGCCCAAAACTAAAAACAAATAAACTTTTCTTTCTTCCCTTTGTGAGTTTTGCTTCTGGGACACACACGGCCATGCTCAGGGCTTATTCCTGGTTTTGTGCCCAGGGATCTGTCCTCCTGGTAGTGCTCAGAAGACCATATGGTGTCCTTGGGGTTGAACCTGGATAGGTCATGTGCAAGACAAGCGCTGTGTTACCTTACCCACTGTGTTTCTTTCTGACCTGTCAGAACATTTTGATTCTTCTCTCCTCACTCTTACTAAATTGTGTATTTGTAGTATACATGTATTACATGTCAGTCTCAAATGTATTATAGAATTATTCATCCAATTAATCTTTTTTAACTTAGACACCTGTGAAAAGAAAGATAAATAGTTTTTTTTTTATTATTTTAAAGAGATTCTTTTCGGGCTGGAGCGATAGCACAGCGGGGAGGGCATTTGCCTTGCACGCAGCCAACCTAAGTTCGATCCCCAGCATCCCATATGGTCCCCTGAGCACCGCCAGGGGTAATTCCTGAGTGCAGAGCCAGGAGTGACCCCTGTGTATCGCCAGGTGTGACCCAAAAAGCAAAAAAAATAAAATCTTTTCGGGACTGGAGCCATAGCACAGCAGGTAGGGTGTTTGTCTTGCACGCGGCCAACCCGGGTTCGATTCCCAGCATCCCATAGGGTCCTTTGAGCACCGCCAGGGGTAATTCCTGAGTGCATGAGCCAGGAGTAACCCCTGTGCACCACTGGGTGTGACCCAAAAAAAGAAAAAAAAATTCTTTTCAACTTACTAATTTACAGTTTTGTGGAATTTCAGGAGTGTAGCTTTATTCATCACCACCTCCACAATAAAATTCTTTTAAAGATCTCTGATAGGGGGATAACAGAACCATAGTAAGAGAACAGATGGTCAGAGTCTTCAGAACTGGAGATGTTGTCCTTAAAATTGAGGGAGGGGACAATGCTGGAAGGAAGCAGGCACCCTGCTGATGGGTGTGGTCAGAGTGATGAATACATGACAGTAGAATTGCAGCATGATAAATCTAAGTACCACACAAATGGTTTTGGGGGCTGGGGGTTGGGAGTTTGGGAGGGGTTTTTTTGGGGGGGTTCTTTGCGGAGGTTATGGGGTAGTTTGATTTGGGGGGAGCCACACCTGATGATACTCAGGGGTTATTCCTGGCTCTCTGCTCAGGAATTACTCCTGCTGGTTCTCTGGGGACTATATGGGATGCTGGGGAATCGAACCTGGGTCAGCTGTGTGCAAGGCAGGTCACTGCACCTTCACCACCAACCGAGTGCCCAAGACCCTCCACAACTGTCCTGTTACTTTCTTTCTCCTCATCCCACCACTCCCCCTGCTGCTTGGTATTCCTAGTTTTATAAGCCAAGGTCAAGGGTTTGTCGCCATTTAATACTGTTTGTTCCCTTGTTATGTTTCTCTGTATCCACAGATGAATTACATCATCTGGTATTTGCCCTCCTCCCTCTGACTTAGTTCATATAATGCCATCCAATTTCATCCAAGTTGCAGCAAACTGCAAGATTCCCTTTTTTTTTCTCACAGCTGCTTAGTACAACATTATGTATGTAAAAAAAAAATTACGTATGTATAGCACAGTTCCTTTATCTGCTTATCTGTCATTGGAAAGTTCAGGTTCTATATCCTAGCTGTCGACTTAATGCTCCACTGAACAAAGGTGTACATATACCTTTTTTTAAGTCGTGTTTTTGTGTTCTTGGAAGAGGTACCAAAAAGTGAAATTGCTGGATCATTAGAAAAACTCTTTTCTTTGAGAAGCCACCATACTGTTTTCCAAAGAGACAGCGTTTAAGCCAACAGCTGATGGTTCCTTTCTCACCACATTCCCACCAACATTGGCTGTTTCTGTCCTTTTGATATATGCCATCCTCACTGGTTTGGAATATCTCCCTCTCGTTTTGATTTGCAATTTCCTGATAATAAATAGTGATGAACACTTTGTCATGCACCTACTGGTTGTCCTTAAGTTCAGTGTTCATCTCTTCTCTGCATTTTTTGATGAGGTTATTGATTTTGTTGTTGTCGTTGTTGAGCTTTTAAATACTTTTATAGCTTGCATATTAGTTCCTTGATGTAGAATGTGCAAGTATTTTCTCTTATTCAGTACGGTAGCTTTTTTTAGTTTCTTTTGTCATGCAAAAATTTTTTAGTTTGATATAGTCTCATTTATTTTTGTTCTTGCCTTTTTGCCAGTGTAGTCAAATATTGAAGATCCCTTTTAGGCCCATAGCCTGGAGCGTTCTGCCTGTTTCCTCAATATATTTGATGGATTATTGTCTAATCTTGGTGTCTTTAATACACTTTTAACTTTTGTATATTGTGTGAGCTACGAATCCAGTTTGATTTTTTTTTTTTTTTTGCCAGGGCTCTGCAGTTTTCCCAGCTTTATTTGTTGAGCAGGTTTTGCTGACTCTGCTTCATGCACCCTGCTCCTTTGTCATAGATTAACTGCCAATAGATGTGAAAGTTTATCTCTGAGTTCTCAATTTTATTCCTTTGGTCTGAGTCTGCCTTTATTTCAGTACCACAAAGTTTTTTGTTTTGATTTGGTTTGTTTTGCTTTTGTGACACACCTGGTTGTGCTAAGGGGCTTATTCATGGCTTTATTCTCCTGGCCTTGTGCTCAGGGATCACTCTCTGGCTGGATTCGAGAGATCCCAGGGATCAAACCCGAGTTAGCCATGTTCAAGGCAAACAGTCCATCCACTGTACTATCTCTCCAACCCCTACTAAGTTTTGACTACAGATTTGTAACATAATTATAGTCAGGAAATGAAATACCTTCCATCTTCTTTTTTCTCAGATTTGTTTCAGCTCTTCAGGGGGTTTTATGATTCCATATAAATTTTAGTCGTGTTTGCTCTCAGTGCTTAAAGGATGTCTTCATTGAATCTGCATTGCAGTTGAATCTGAATTGAATCTGTATTGCATTGAATCTGCACAATGCTTTGGATAGGATCCATGAACATGGAATATTTTTTCATTTCTGTGTCCTCTTATGTTTCTTTCAATAATGACTTGAGTTTTTGATGGTTAAATCTTTCACACCCTTTGTTATTCTGATTCCTAAGTATCTGATGCTTTAGATACTTCTTTTATTTTTAATTTTTTAATGTTTTTGTTTGTTTTGTTTTGTCTTTGAGCCATACCCAGCTGTACTCAGGACTTCCTCCTGGCTCTGTGCTCAGGGATTATTTCTGACTTTGCTCAGGGAACTCTATAGGGTGTTGGATCAGACACATGTAAGGCAAGTGCCCTGTCTGCTATACTATCACTCCAGTGTACCCTGCTTTTTCACTTTTTAAATTTTTTTCTTTATTGAGATATCATAGTTTATAATATTGTTAAAGTTGGTATTTCACCGTTGCAGAGATAGTCCTCCCACCAATGTTTCAAGATACTTCCATCATATTTTCTACGAATTTTTAGACATTGTTTTAAATAAGATTTTTTTTTTATTTATTTTTCTTCTAGTTCATTGGTTGCATATAGAAATGCAACAGACTTTTGTGTATTGATTTAATAGCCTTGTCACATTGGTGTACTGCTTCTAAGAGTTTTCTTAGTGGAGTCCTAAGGGTCTTATACATATATATATATATACATATATATATAAAATCATGTTATATGCAGATAGTGACAGTTCTTCTTTTCTAATTCTCATGCCTTTGATTTTTTTTCCCTTGCCTGATTGTTGTGGCAACAACTTCCAAAACAATAGTGAATAAAAATAGATATGACATTGGCTGTGGATTTGCCCTACTGCCTTAAGGTGCATTCCTTCTGATGATGAATGGATGTTGAGTCTTATCAAAAACTTTCTCTGCATCTGTTGATGCAATCATATGATTTTTGTCTTTTGTTGATGTGCTGAATTACATTACTAATTCGTGTATATCGAATCATCCTTGCATTTCTGGAATGATTTCCACTAGATCATGATGTATGAACCTTTTGATATATTGTTGGATTCAGTTTACTAAGATTTTTGTTGTCATTTTTTGCATTGATAACATATCTTAAAACACATTTCAGTGGGGCTGGAATGATGATACAGTGAGTAAGGCACTTGACTTGCACAAGACTGACCTAGGTTCAGTTCCCTGCACTTTTTATGATCTCCCAGTCACCCCCAGGAATGATTGCTGATTGTGGAGCTAGAGGATGTCCCAAAAACCTAACACACACACACACACACACACACACACATACTATTATAAGATCAGATATGTAGCTTAGTCATTGAGTACATGCTGTGCATGTGCAAGGACCTGAGTTCAGTCCCCTCCACCACAAAGGGAAGCAAAACAAAAATCATTTCCTTCACCTATATAAAGTTATCTAACAATCAGAGTAGGAATTGAGCAGAAGGAAGGCTGTTTCATGGGTCTTTTCCTTTTTGAGTGTGTTAAATTGTGTCTTACCTTATTTTTCCATTTGCTACCAAATTCCTTCCCTCCAACGGTTAACTTTTTTTTTTTTATGTATTTGGTCAAACAGGAAAACTGCGGGATGTCGGTGTGTAACGGTAAAATATACATCCTGGGTGGAAGACGGGAAAATGGGGAAGCCACAGACACTATTCTCTGTTACGATCCTGCCACAAGTATCATCACAGGCGTCGCCGCGATGCCCCGACCGGTGTCCTACCATGGCTGTGTGACTATTCATAGATACAATGAGAAATGCTTTAAGCTCTGAAGCCAAGGATACCTCACCCAAGAAGCCACAGCAATTCAAGATACAAGAGGTTTGAGAAAAAGCGAAAATCAAAAACTCAATGGGAACTGACATATTTCCTCCTTTGTGCCATGTAAAAAAAGGGGGGGTAAAGATAATCATTGTGGTGCCTTTCTCCCCCCAATACTGATGTTTCAACCTGTAATAACGCATTTCCCATAACTGAAGGGGAAAAAAATCCTTTTGTTTGTTTGAAAGTAATAGTGGTTGTGCTTGGGCGTTCAGAGCTTCCTTTTGCAAATATTTGTAAGAAACTTTTGTGTGGTAGGAAATAGTGTCAACCTACATTACTTTTAGGACTGTATGAATGATTTCTTCATTTCTTCATTCTTCATGTATGATTATCTGCAAGACTGTATATTCCTTATTTCGTGATAGAACAATTAATTACGTGACATCGGGCTTCATTTAGTTTGAATATTAGAATGCTTAATAATGAATTCTTAAAGCAGTGGTTTTTAAAACCATTTCCCCAGGGAGGGAAAAAAAACATACTGATTCGTTTTATTGAAGATTGTTTCTGTACTTGATAAAAATGTCATGACAGTGTTTTCATATCATAATATACTGAATCATCTAGGCTGTGTTCTTAAAATTTCTGTCTCATGGTTTGAGAAAGAGGTTTATTTCAAGAGAGACAGAGAGAGATGTGGTAGGGAAGAAATAACAAAAACACAAGTCCTTAAGATGGACGCTAAAATTCTAGGCTGATTTAAGTCACCGAAATCTGTTTTGTAACTTTATCCTATAAAAACAGGGACAGTCTTTTTCCCTGGCACTGTAGGTTTGACCCCTGTAGTCCAGTACTTTGGATGAGGGTCTTTTCCCTGGTGAGCCTGTTGAGAATGGCTGAAAGTCCTGGGAGTCTTTACCCCTGAGTTGCCTGTCTAGGATAAAGTGGGGACCACCTATCTCAGTGGGTCCATTTGGCTTGTAAAATATGCTATCTTTAAAAGATTGACAGTGGTAGTCGAGGCATCTAAGATGAATCGTTCATTTGTACCCCTTATATAGATAGAGCTCTTTGCTCTCAAGTTCATGTACTGGAAATTACCTTGGTCTAGATTTTTCAACTTCAAATTTAAGGCTAACTAGTTTTTAAAGAGTAATATTAAGGTTATTTGTTAAGGTGTATGGAATTGCAGGAGCAACTGCTTAAATAATTATTATTATTGCTGAATAGGCAGAAATAATTCACAGTATTTTAAGGGTTTTCCAGGAGCCTGTTGTATTTCAGTGTCCCAGGCACTATGGTCTAACATTACAATTGCATGCTCCTGTGATTACATATATAATAATAATTGTATATGTATAATTGTATAAGTGAGAAGTTACAAATATGAGATTTGGTGTCACAGATTTCTCTTGAAATCTAGGTGATTTACACCGAAACCCTAATGTCGATATAAATTACCTGTGTATTTTCTCATATTAGAATGATCCAGATTTCAAATGAAATATCAAGCATCAACTTTAATGCTTATTAGCTCGAACACTTAGTTGGACTCTGAATTCCAAAAGAAAGCCTAGTTTTTATTATTCAGATTATAATTTGAAAGATGTACCTTCTGTGATCTTTGTCAGCAATTTAGGAAACAAATTTTTTCTCATTTTAGTTAAAAGATGATTATAGTTACAGTCAGGATAGAAGTACTTTAGTGATTACTTTTTTCTTAAAGTAAATATCGACTTTCTTATACCTTTTGTAGATAATGAAACCTATTTAGTACAGAAAAATCTCTGCAGTAAGGGAGAAAACCTTTGCAATAAGTGAGTATGAGGACAGTATGAGTCTGAGCTGAGGTAATATTATAGAAATGATGTGTGTTACGTAGTGTATTTCTGAGATCATCCAGACACATCACAAGACTTTCTCAAACTAATCTGTATTCTAGTACTTTTGTTTATTGTAAAAGCATTAACTCTTTACTTGTATTTTATTATACATTTGTTTTTTAATATCGATGTGTTTATTGTAATCATTTGAAATGAAATTCTATAAAATAGAATTTGTTTAAACATAAGTGTCATACCAATATTGTTTAAGTTTTTTCTCAACATAATTTAAAGCTACATCGGTTAAATTGACTACCAAGAACGTAGCTTGAGTCCTAGGAAATTAAAGTAACTATTTTTGAAGCCGAAACTGATACTTTCATTTCCTCTATCTTCCTTTATTGGTTTTTGATAAATACTGATGTTAACATTGATGGAGAATTCTTAAAATTCTGTCAAAAGGGAAATATCAGTGAAGTTTGTATTTGATTATATTCATGTAGTCATTTCATAGTTGGAAAATTTTCTGTGATAAGTAATACTCATGTAAGCCTTTAGGTTAGTATGTATGTATATACATGTATATATGTAGATATAGTATGGTCATGTATGCATAAATACAAACTCCCCAAATTTGATCAGTTTGTGATTATCAGGAAAAGGCACATAAAGTAAAACTTAGTTGCCATTTTTAAATTCAGTTCCAGAAGTTCTTTCACTTGTGCATTTCTAAAATGTGTTTTTATATTTGCGAGTACATAATGACTAATAGAATGATTTGTAGACAGAATCTATATCAAACATTTGGTTTTGCAAAATTTGAAAACAAATTTGAGGTAGATATAAGTTTGCAAATCCCAGCTGTGATACCTCAGTAGGACAGGGAATTCAAGGGTATGTTTTATGGATCAATAGAAAAAATAGTTTTACTTTTTATGAACTTTAGTCCTTTGCCAGTTTTTTCTCTGTGTGAGTGGACTATAAAGTAGTCTGGATTTTACCACAAGACTTTCCTTTTCTCCTCTAATCTTCCCACCCACTTGACTGCGCAACTATGAAATGATAGCCTCTGGGTTCTTCAGTGACTGAAAGCTGACTCCTAGATGACTGAAATGCAAGTTGTTGTTTTTTCCTCGGGTAAAAAAAAAATGATGAAAATACTCAGGGAGGGTATTCGCTTTCATTTTGCCCACTGGGGTGTTCACGGTGCCATGATTGAACTTGCAGTCTATGATTCTAGAGTAAATTAAATTTGATCAAGGGGCTTCACACATGACAGTGGTTAACATTCATTCTTTGATACTGAAAAAAGGTGAAAATGTTCTGTGGACTGATTCATTTTCTCTTAGTGAAAATGACTTGTTTATATCTCTATGTCAACTACCCTTTCGACTCTCAGGAAAGACAACGGTTCAGCTACACTACTTCTGTCAGTATGCAAACCAGGTGTTTTTGTTTGTTTGTTTGTTTTTTCTGTTGTCTGGATATGACAATAGATTTTTTTTTTTAAAGAATCGCTGTGAGAACTCATACATGAAAAGAGAGGGTTGATTGTGTGTGCCTTTTTGTGTCTTGAGATTTATTTGTGGAAAAGACAAGAGATTGCATTCATGTGGTGGCAGGTGATAAGATCGTCTCTTAAAGGCTTCCTGTGGATTGCCTTTGTGTTACTACACTCAAGACACCAGCAAACCTCAACAGAATTTTGGCCTTACTAGAATTTACTGTGCATTGTCCATTGTACTGAAAACCAGGTTTACACCCCTATCCCATGATTTTTAGTTAAATAAATTCGCCGTCCCAAGTATCCAGAACAGGTTAATTTGGTTACCTTCAGGCAGTAAATTGGACTGGCTAGCTATACCTCCTGTGACATCCCACATTAGGTGTTAGGAAAACCACTTGAGCCAGGCGTCTGATAATTCCAGAGACATTTCAACGTATTTCAGACATTTTTAGTGTTTTATATGAATGTTTTTACATGTGTGATTGCCTTAGATAATAAATTTGTTTAGTGCTAAAGATGATTATCATTTTTGAAACAGCAGTTGTCATAACTTATTTTCTATATTGTTCCAAAGAAGAATATGTTTTCATATCTTCAAAATAACAGCCTCTGCATTAGGTTATGTGCCTTAAGTTCTCTAGTGCTGTTTCCCATTTGGCTTTTTTTTTTCTTCATTAAAACTTATGTGAGATAAATTGCCTATGTACTCCCTATGAAATAAAGTTCCTTTCAAAAAGTTTTAAATGAGCACCAGCCCTGTGGTTGTTTGGCAGAATGAGACTGTTGAGAGAGGTTGTTGGGTGTTTGGAGTTTCGTTAATATATTTCGGTTTGTTTCATCTTTGATACCACAGTGCTTTATTGAAGATATTCGTTGATTAAACTGTTGTCATACTCACCTACCGGACCTCCACGTAACATCAAGAAAGTAAATCCACTTTTTTTCTATTCTAATGTACGACCTTTTTCCCTCCACAGGCGTTTTCAGATGTAACCCTCCTGAGAAAAGTTTTACTCTTCCTTTCCCAGCGCTCCTCTCATGGCTTCTGTATTTAAAATTCTTTGAGAGTTTCTGAGGCTAAGATAACACAATTACAGAGTAGGATGAAAGCACAGTATCCTTTACAACTTGTACAGACCTGTGGCAGCCGAGTCATTTGCTTTCAATTAAAGACTCCAGGTCTGCAGGGGAGAAAGGAAAACGCTTTGTGTTTCTTTGTTCCCAGTTCAATTGTGTAGCACATGAGTTGTGACATGTTTTAAGTATACTTTGTGCATAGCTGAATTTTGTAAAAAGCGGTATCTAATAAAATGTCGTCTACCCCTAATACTTGACTACATGGTTTATTAAATTTTGTTTACCAAACAATGGATGTCCTGTTTTATTTCAGTATATTTAGGTGTGCAGAGAAGGGGTGGGGAAGACATATTAATAAATGCTGGGATAGGGCTGGAGAGATAGTACAGCAGGTAAGGCATTTTCTTGCATGTGGCTGACTCGAGTTTGATCTCTGGCATCCCATATGGTCCCTCAGACATGGCCAGGAGTCCTTTATAAGTGCAGAGCCAGGAGCGAACCTAGAGCATCACCACCAGGTAAAAGGTAAAGGTAAAGGCCCTCCCGTTGATCGTCGATTTGCTCGAGCGGGCCCAGTAACGTCTCCAGTGGAGACTTTGTTGTTACTGTGTTTGGCATATCGAATACTCTCGGTAGCTTGCCGGGCTCTCCGAGAGGGGCGGAGGAATCGAACTCGGGTCGGCCATGTTGGCCGCGTGTAAGGCAAACGCCCTACCCGCTGTGCTATCGCTCCAGCCACCAGGAGTGCCTCAAAATTGTTTTGAAATATTAAATTTCAAAAATTTAGTGTGTCCATAAATTAGCTAGAAGGATAAATAAGAAATAGAGGATATTGAGGTATATAAGGAAAGGCCATGGTAGTTGAGGAACAAGTATAAAAGAAATTTCACTATATACTCAGATATAAATTAGAGGTGTAATATACATGTGACGTGTAGTTACATATAAAAATAATGTATTTTTAAATCTGAACTACATGGTTATGTTGCTATTCCCCAAAAAAATGTAATTACTAGGAAATAATCCAATAATCCATAGCACTTATATTCGAGTGCCTTTTGACTTAGTTCTAAAATGAACCTCAGTAGTAATATTAGGGTATGGTTTAAGTTTTATCCCAGGGCTGGAGAGATAGCTCAGCAGGGTCGCTGTTTGCCTTGCATACAGCCAACCTGGGTTTGATCCCCGGCATCCCATATATTTCCCCAACCCCCTTCAGGAGTGATCCTTGAGTACAGAGCCAGAACTAAACCCTGAGCACAGACACATGTGGTCCCCAAACAGAAACAAAGTTTAATTTTAGGACCTGAGAGACAGCTCAGAGGGCTGGTGCACACACTTTGCATGGTGTGAGAGCCCTGGGTCTGACCGCTGGACAGCCTGCCTGCTGGCACCCCCAGGAGCGACCCCCACGCACGGCCAGGTGTGATCCCCAAACAAAAGGTTCTATTTCATCATGGATTTGGGCTCCCCCTCGGCTTCTGTCCAACTGTCATGAGACCGCATAGCACTGTAGGATGCCATGTCCTGCCTCCTTGCCTTTCCTCCCTTGTTTTCTGAGTCCAGTGGCTCTCCCAGACGTTGTGGTCTCCCCGTTTTCCTACATGTTGATCATTTCACTTGATCACTTGACATCCTGTTACTCATTGAGTTGCTTGAGCGGGCGCCAATAATATCTCCGTTCGTCCCTGTCACGTGCTATTATAGCCCAATGGTGTCTGCTCACTCCAGGAACACGAAGAGCCTCAAACCGTTTACTCAGGGTCTTGATGAAGAAGCCTGACCATCTCGCAGGTGGGTGGCCATGCATTCTTTTGATGTCCTGTGGAATCCAGTCGGTAGCAGCTCTAGTCCTTGATATTAGAAAGCAAAAACTCAAATTTTGGGAAGATACAAAAAGATCACAGAAGTAGATGCAATGCTTATCTTTGTTTCATTTTCTGATTTGGGGTCTTTTTGGTTGTTTTTTGGGTCCCACTGGCAATCTTAGGGCTCACTCTGGCACAGCTCAGGGGTTGAAATGAGATGCTGGGGATAGAACTCAGGTCAGCCACATGTGAGGCAAACATCTTACCCACTATACTCTTATTTTAAAGCAAGGTCATCAAAGTAAGTTGTCAAGGACCAGAGAGATAATGACATTCAGGCATTTGCCTTGCCTGCAACCCAGCCTGGTTAGATTCCCAGCACCACAAATTGTGGTTTCTCCAAGCTCTACCAGGAGTGATCCCAGTGCATAGAACCAGAAGTTAAGCCCTGAGCATAACTGAGTGTGACCCCTAAACTGTCACTGTCACCGTCACTGTCCTCCTGTTGTTCATGGATTTGCTTGAGCGGGCCCAGTAACGTCTCCATTGTGAGACTTGTTGTTACTGTGTTTGGCATATCGAATGTGTTATGGGGAGCTTGCCAGGCTTTGCCGTGCGAGATACTCTTGGTAGCTTGCCGGGCTCTCCAAGAGGGGCGGAGGAATCGAACCCAGGTCAGCCCGGTTGGCTGTGTGCAAGGCAAATGCCCTACCTTACCTGTGCTATCACTCCAGCCCAAATTAAATCAATAAAATGCTTTCAATTAAAGCACTGTGACATAAAATTATTCATAGTTGGATTTTAGACATACGTTTCAGCATCAATCCCACCAGTGTTTTTGGTTCCCTCTCCTCCCCTCCCACCCCCAGTCTGCCCTCTTGACAGGCACCTTACTAAGTTTGGTTGTTAAAGTTATCTCATGATTTCAGTGTTGTTGACTGCGTGGTTTGGATAGTTAGCTCTGTCATTTCTTTTTTTTTTCTTTTTGGGTCACACCCAGCAATGCACAGGGGTCATTCCTGGCTCTGCACTCAGGAATTACCCCTGGCGGTGCTCAGGGGACCATATGGGATGCTGGGAATTGAACCCGGGTCGGCCGCATGCAAGGCAAACGCCCTACCCGCTGTGCTATTGCTCCAGCTCTGTCATTTCTTGATAAGTTTGAGTATTCTTAAATAATCAATGCTTAGGCTGTTTTTATTTTCATCCTCTGCAGCCGTCGCTGAAAGAATGTGGATCTCAACATTTGATTCCAGCCAGTACTCTGCCCTGCAGCTCCCTCACATCTCTGAGCCCAACTTCCTTTCTGCTAGGAAAAAGATGTGATCTGACTCACACGCAGATGAGATCATGGAATATAAGTTGAGAACAGTTATGCTCTCAGTTCTGGCACAAAAGAGAGCATAACTGTTGATTTCTCGTGCAGCTGGTTTGGGACAAAAACACAAAGCGCAAAGGCAGAGGAGCTGAAAGAATGAGAAGTATTGGTTAACTTAAGCAATGGACAAAGGATAGAAGAAACTTGTACGTTAAATTTTCTCGAAAGGGAAAAACCACCTCAGGGTCAGGGAAACATTATAGGGATTAAGGCACATGCTTTGCATGCAGCTGACCCCAATTTGATTCCTAGACCCACACGGCCCCCAAGCGCTGGGGTGGCCTCCGTGTGCCCCGGCATCACAGCTCATAAGCAGCCCTACATCCTCTGGCCGTGACTCTCAGCCACCATCCCAGTCATCTGAAAATTGTCATTAGCGCCCCCAGATTCTCTCAGCACCTCTCTGAGCCTCCCTCACAAAGGGAAAAAAAACCACTCCTGTCATACTAGAATAAGAAGAGAAAGGGGCTTGGTCTGCCTTCAGTTTCGCTGCTACTAACCGTTAATGCTACTATGGCTTCCTCTTGATTATGTTGGTGGTGGTGTCTTACTCTGTGTGTGTGTGTGTGTGTGTGTGTGTGTGTGTGTGTGTGTGTGTGTGTGTGTTTGGCTGTATGCTTTGGCTCAAGCCTTACTCTTAGCTCTTTGCTCAGGAGTTTACTCCTGATGGTGCTCAGGGAACCCATGTGTGGTGCCAGGAATTCTAACCGGGCTCACCCACATCCAAAGCAAGTACCTTAACCTCTCTGCCATCTATCTGGCCACAATTTTCTTTATTTTATGTTGATTTGACATCTTTTGGGTGGGACTTTGTTAGCTGATGAGAGATGGGCCCTCCTGGAACTAATTCCTAGAGATAGTAAACAACTTGCTCGTAAGCCCACCTTTTATATATAAATTGACCAATCCCTTGCTCAGACCTTTAACTCATACCAGGCAGTAGTTCCCCTGCCTTAACCCACCTTGGGCTCAGGGTCCAGACAACTAAGCACAGCCCATGGGTCCCAGTTCTTGTCTCAATTATTCTAGCTGAACAGTCCTACATTGTCTTCCCTGCCCTGCTTTCCTGTGAAGAAACTTTGACTTCCCTGTGGAAAAACCATAATGATTGGCCTAAGCCATCCCCTCATTCATTTCTGAGACTGTTCCTTCCTCTAGCACCTGTGTGTCATGCTGTGCCTCTGATCTAGAGGAACTCCAAGGAACAAACTTCTGGCATTGACATCTCCATTGTTCACTCAGCCTCCCTTTATTTAAAAAAGACTCATAAAATAAGTCACTCATTCATTATTGCGTTCTGATACAAAACTTGACACAAAGGTGCTTGATGTTTTAGTGCTAAAAGAATCAATTCTGGAGCCAGAGTGATAGTGCGGTGGGTCGGGCATTTACTTTGCCTGTGTACAACCCAGGTTTTTTAGTTCCCTGGCACTCCATATGGTCTTCAAAGCCCTGCCAGGAGTGATGCCTGAGTGCAGAGCCAGGAGTAAGCCCTGAGTGCCACCAGGTGTAACCCAAAAACAACAACAAAAAAGATTCAAAAAGCTATTTTAGCCTATTTAAAGCAGACCTTGGGGCTGGAGAGACAGCATAAGAGGAAAGTACTTGTTTTGCATGCAGCTGACCCAAGTTCAAAGCTCTGGTATCCTGAGCATCAACAGGAGTGACCATTAGCACGGTGCCAGTAGTAGCCCCTGAGCATCACTGGGTGTGATTCAAAAGCCAATTACTACTACTACTACTACTGATGATGATGATGATGATGATGGTGATGATGATGGTGATAATAACAGACTTTAAAGGGTTAGGGTACATGTATGCTACAGGAAGCCTGGGTTTGACCCCTAGCACTGCAGGGTCTCCAGAGCATGCCCAGAAGTAGACCCGACCTTGCCCCAAGCAACAAGCTAGGCATTGTACCAAAACACTGTAGGGCGTGACCCAAAAATAAGAAAAAGTAAAATAGACTTTAAGACAGGGCCTTGAGTCGCAATTCAATAAAATAATTCATCCTAAAGTGGAAATCAGTTCAAGTAATAAGACTCTGAGTACTCTTATGTAGAGAAAATGGGATTGGGTGGGGGAGGGGTGTAGGGAAAATGGCCATTTCCAAATGGAGGAACGAAGATTTTTAAATGTTTTTTATTATTGGTTTTGGGGGCCACACCCAGCAGTGCTCAGCACTTCCACCTGGTTCTGTGCTCAGGGATCGCTCCTGGTGGAACTCAGGGAACCACAGGAGCCAGCTGTGTGCAAAGCAGTGTCCTACCCGCGGGGCTATCTCTCTGGCCCAGAAAGAGGATTTTAAAAGCTGCTTGTTTAATGAGAGCTGAGTAGCAACCACTGACACTTTGTAATGTGCCTGTCAAGTTGACAGACTTGACAACTTGACAACCAGGGGAGTGGGGTTTGGGTTGGGGAGGGAGTCTGGGAACACGGGTGGAGGGAAGCTGACACTACTGAAGGATTGGTATTGAATTATTGTATGCCTAAAACACAATATCAGTAACTTTGTAAATCAAAGCAAAAATTTTTCAATAAAAGCTACTTGTTTAACACACACTTTCCATTCTAAGATTTGCTGATGGATACCAAAGGTGGTGAGACTGACAGTGTCCGCAGAGAGGTGATCCGAGAGGATATTAAATTAAGCAGAAACCTTCTCCAGACACTTTGTAGCGTGATGGCCCTGGGAACAGAACTGGCCTCTCTCCAGCCTCCACTGGGAGCAGCATCGGCCAGGGGATGTCCCAGCTGCTCCCTGAGAGAGAGTGGCAGCAGGGACCCGAGGCCTACCTGTTGAGGAGAGACAACTGTCTTCTGAGGGTCGGTTTGGGTCCATCTGCATTAAATGCATGGCCTGGTAGGACACTGTGTCCAGCATTTCTCCTCTTCAGCTGCCTCTGACTCTCCCCTCTGTGCTTTCCTGTCCAGGGCATTTCCTTGCACTTTTGGGGAAGGGTGGTTGTTTGTTTTTAGTTTGGGGTCACACCCGGCAATGCTCAGGGATTACTTCTGACTGCACTCAGAAATTAATTCAGGCAGTGCTCAGGGGACCACATAGGATACCAGGGGACCATGTGAGATGCCGGGGATTGAGCCCAGGTTGGCCACCTGTAAGTCAAATGCCCTCCCCACTGTACTCTTATTGCTCCAGCCCTTCCTTGCATGTTTTTATTTTAACACATCGACTCCAGCTCCGTGATTTGTGTGTCTCACCATCTGGTGGCTTCATTAAATAAATCCTAAGGCCTGGAGTAGCAGGTAGAGCTTTTGCCTTGCATGAGGCCAACCAGAGTTCAATTCCCAGCAGCCCATATAGTCCTCCAAGCACTGCCAGGAGTAATTCCTGAGTGTAAAGCCAAGCAAGAGAAACCCCTGTGCATCGCCAGCTGTGACCCCAAAGTCCAAATAAACAAACAAATAAATAAATCCTACGTTCTTTCAAAAATGTAAATTAAATTTCAGGAGCTATCAATAAGTAAAGTAAATTAAATTTTAACTACATGGCAGGGTTTTTTTGTTTTGTTTTGTTTACCGAACCAACTTAATGAACTATATTGTACCTAATTGGTGGTAAATCTATGCAATGGGACACCCAGGTGTGAATCACCAGTGGAACATGATGCTATCATCATTCAAACTTCCTGCAGAGAGATAACACAGCAGGTAGGGTGCTTGCCTTGTATGTGCCCAACCAAGGTTTGATTCCCAGCATCCCATATGGTTCCCCATGCACTCCCAGGACTAATTCCAGAGTGTAGAGCCAAGAGCAACCCCTGAGTATCGCCAGTGTGTCCCAAAACCAAAAATCAAATAAACTCCTTGCAGGTTTGAGCTTCTCTTGGCATCTGTTCAAAAAAATGCAAAACTAGCACATGTGGCAACTTTTCAAAACCCCCTTTGAGACTCATTGCACTTTCTGGAACCTCCCTAATCCCAGTGTTCTGAAACCCGTTGTTCCTTAAATGAGACTTAAATGAGACTGTGGCAACAATGTGAAAATTGGTCATGAAGTCAAAACTATGTTCACATGCCAACTTGAATCTTCACTGCCTGTGTGTTGGGGCAAGATATTAGCCTTTAGGAGTCTGCTATTGCTCTTTCCAAATAAGTTTTTTGTATAATAGCCATTTTCCAAAATAAACTACAGGATAATTTATTAGAATGTAAAAATGCTTATCCCAGGACCTGGCAGTGGTGTTGTCAAGAATCCTAGTTGCTAACCTTTTAGAGAGAGGTCTTTCCTTTATTAATTTGTCAAAAGTAGTCACTATGGATCAGGTAGAATGCTGAGATCAAAAAGATGAAAATGAAAATCCCTGTCCTCGAAGGGTTTAGAGTGATGGGAGAAGCCAATGAAAACCAATGGACTATGTTGGCTGGGCTTGAGAGAGTGGTGTCCCCAGAATGGAAAACTGCTTAAAGTGGTATAAAGAAGCACCGTTTCTAGAGGAAAGTGATTTTATATTGCCAAGTATGGGGGTTGGTGCTGTGGCATTCACACATCCGTACATTGATAAGGAGACAGCCCCAGTCCCCGCTCACTGGAAGCTTTCTGTTAAGTTGGGGATTTCATAGCAACCAGGGAAGGGCTGTTTGCTGACCCATGAAAATATACTAACATCTCAGTTGTTTCATTCTCCACTTACAGTTTCCTTATACCTACTAGTCTCAATATGATTTATTAGCAAAATGGATGCCTAACCTCACCATCTCTAATCCCCACCATTATACTGCCATTTCAATACTTAGGCCCCACCTGTGTGCTCGGTCCTTATTTTGAATTCTGACCAACAGACCTTTGCCACAACTCCCTACACACAAGGCCATCATATACCAGATCGGTTCATTCTTCCAAAACCTCAACCCGGAAAGCCAGTCATTTGCCATGACCTTCCTGTCGTTCTAGCTTTCTCTTTCTGTGACTTTCCTTGCGACCTTATGTACATCTGCAGTATTCTACTGTCTCTTGGTTCGGGTTCGGGTCCCTGTTCTGCCCCCAGTTCCTTCCCGGCTGCGTTCCACAGATACAATGTCATTCCAACCACTCTCACCAGCGCTCAAATTTTGCTTGCCCCTTTGTGCTTTCTTTCCTCTTACTCTCCTACTGTTCCTGAGTGAATCAACCCGAGTGTTGACCTTCTTCGCTCCAATTCCTAAGCTACTGAGCTTGGGTAGAGGAAGATCAATGTGTTGCAATCTGATCGCTCTACAATGTGATCTCCACCTGCAGCTGGGCCTTGTTATTCTTGGCAACTTGAGTATTCCTCACGCACCCTTCCTTTCCTCTGTCTCAGCATGCTCCTCTCTCTCTAGAGGACTCCCTGTCCTTTTGTTCGGTGGTTGAACTGGGTTTTTCCTTCCAAGGACTTGAGGTAGAATCTCAACATCTTGCAGTCCATACTCCTTGGCTGTTCTCACCATCATAGATCAAGGTGTCCTTTCTTCGTCTTAATTCTGAACCCCACTCGTCAGTCTTCTTAAAAACTCTCCAAAACTGTTTGTTCATCTCCTCCATTTGATACCAACAATACTCATCATTCCTCAAGCTGGAAATCAACCATCTTTTCTATTTTCCAATCCTGCCTTATCCTGGGTATTTTCAGGATTTAGCACCCTCCAGACTCTCCCTCACCTTGTCCCACCCCTCAACACCCAATCAGTGTGACGGAAGTTATATTCCGAGCAGGAATGATGAAGAAGGTGGGGCTTCCTCTCCCGGGTTTTCAATTAAAGATACCTCTGGTGGAGAAAAGGGCACCAGAATTTCTCACCCCCATATCTTGGATGTGCTCAGGCTCATTTCCAGGTGAGTAACAGTGAGAGAATGTGGTACCCTTCCTCCACCCCACTTGTCCAACAGAGGTTCCCACCCAAAAGGGAATAATGAGTAGAGCAAGTGCTCACATTCCAGACCAGAGTTGGTCTTATTTTATTGTAAACTGTGTGGGGAAGTTCACTTAGAGTTGAGCTTGTGTTATTGTAAACTGTGTGGGAAGTTCAGGTCTCGGGGAAGTTCAGGTCTCAGGGAACTTGTTCAAGCCAAGACATGTAAAAATGACGCTGTGGGGTCATAGAAAGCTCAACCAGCTGAAGCACCTGCTTCGCATGTGGGAGCCCTGGGTTTGATCCTCCTGTCCCACTACATGATTCCTCAAGAAAGACACAGAAGTTTGAGGAATTCAACATTAATTTTGTGAGCTAAGTGAAGCTATTTACACAAACTCTTTATTCTTTCTTGGTGGCATTAAAGATCTCTGCTTCTCCACTGGTGGAGGAGGTCGTGCTTCATCTGGGGTACATTTCCTGCTCTGAGGGAGAACACAGTTAGAACAGTCTTTCTTTTTTTTTCTGTTTTTTTTCTTTTTGGGTCACACCCAGCGGTGCACAGGAGTTACTCCTGGTTCATGCACTCAGGAATTACTCCTGGCGGTGCTCGGGGGACCATATGAAATGCTGGGAATCGAACCTAGGTCGGCTGAGTGCAAGGCAAACGCCCTACCTGCTGTGCTATTGCTCCAGCCCCATAGAGCAGTCTTTCTTTATTGAGTATTTTTCAAGAAATTCAAACTGCCATTGTCACCTCCCCAGCCCCCAACAGTGGGAAACTGTTAACCAAATAGGTAAAGTTAAGGAAAGGGGTCAGGGAGATGGAACAAGGGGCTGGAAGGAACTCTAGGTTTGAACCCTGGCTTCACGTGGAGCCTCAGGAGTAACCTCGAACCCGCATGCTGAACATATCCCCTGAGCACCGAGCAAGGGGATGCCACCACCACTCCACCCCCAAAAAAAGAGAGGGGAAAAAAGAAAAGAAAAAGTCTGGGAAAAGACGAGTTTAATTTTGGCGAATCACCTACATTGACTTCAGGAACCAGCAAGATGGAAAATGTCTAAAAGTTTCCTGAAAATAAAATTATGGCAAATGCCGGTTGGAGGGAATCACTTGGGATGGTAGATGCATGCTGGAAGTAGGCTATGGACCAAACATGATGGCTGCTTAGTGTCCTAAGTTGCAAACCACAACACCCAAAAGGGGAGAGAGAGAGAGTAAGAGGGAATGTGCCTGCCATGGAGGCAGGGGGTGGAAAAGGATGGGGTGATGGGAGGGACACTGGGAACATTGGTGGTGGAGAATGGGCACTGGTGGAGGGATGGGTACTCAAACATTGTTTGGTTGAAACGTAATCACAAAAATTTTGAAGTCTGTAACTGTATCTCATGATGATTCATTAAAATAAAATATATATAAGAGAAAAGAAAAGAAAATTATGGTTCAGGTTCAGAATGGCGACCAAAGTTCATAAAGGTTGGAAACTCTTTAGTATGTATAGGACACTTGAAGCTGTACTCATGGAGAAACTTATTAAAGAAATGAAAAAGATCAAGGATAGAAGATGGAGAAACCTCAGTGCTTAGGCATAGGCAGAGAGTGGAGGGACCTGGAGACAGAAAGAACCATGAGAGAATCTGAGAAGAACAAAGAAACATCAAAAAATTACATGTGTAGGGAACAGAGCAACAGTACAGAGGATAAGGTGCTTACCTTCATGCAGCCAACCTGGGTTCGATCCCAGGCACTCCATATGGTCCCCTGAACCTGCCAGGAGTGATTCCTGAGAGCAGAGTCAGGAATAACCCCATCCTCACCCCCAGCATCACTGGGTGTGGCCATAAAACCAAAAAGGCAAAAAAGAAAAGAAAAAAGAAATTTCATGTTTCCTATATTGTTACATACATAAATCCTTTATGAAAACTACGGGAATGTGCTTGGTAGCAAATAACAAAAAGTCTAACTACAAGCTGTTTAGCAAGTGATATTTTTTTTTACATGACAAGTTGGTAGATCTGGGTCTGGTACGAAGGTCCACAGTTAACTTTAAAGTTCCACAAGCCCACTTACTTAACTGCGCAGCCAACTTGGGTTGCTGGGTTGGAAAATTGTTGCTATGCCTTCAGGCCTCATGTGCAAACTGAAGTCAGGAAGTGAGGCTAGAGGAACAAAGGCAGGATTGGTTCCAATGCTACAACACATCCCCTTTGTTGTTTTTGATATTTTTAATGTTTGGATTTTTTTGGCCACACCTGGCAGTGCTCATGGCTTACTCCTGGCTCTGGGCTCAGGGATCACTCCTGGCAGGGACATGGAACCATATGGGGTGTCAGGGATCAAACCTAGGGACCAAACCCAGGTCAGCTACATGCTAGACAAATCCCCCGCCCACTAAACTAGCACTCCGGCCCCATCACCCTTTTTTACTTTTACTTTTTACTCTTTGTTATTTATTGAATTTTCAGTTCCACCTTTGCGGTGAGAACTGGGTCATATTCCTTGCTGCAAGGGAGAATTGAGTGTTTAACTTTCCAGCCTCAATAGTAGGAGGCATGGGAAAAGGCTTAGAAATGGATGGAAAGTTGGCCAAGCTACTGTATATACCAATCAAAATGGAGTTTTGGTTTTTTTTTTTTCAGGGGGTTTGGGAGTGATGAAAGAGGCAGAGGAGAAACGGAGCTTTGCCTTCCTGTTCCTATATTGTTACATACATAAATCCTTTATGAAAACTACGAATGTAAACATTACCCAACAAGTATTCAGTAGAGGGCCAGACCCTGTCAAGCTTTCCCAGCTAGTATTCACACTACTGTGATTTTTTTCACCTTGCCGAATGTAGCCTGCCCACACGGCAGAGTCTGGCAAACTCCCCGTGGTGTACCCAATATGCCAAATACCACTAACAATGATGGGTCTCATTCTCCTAAAGAGCCTTGAATATAATCTCAGGGCTAGGATGAAGGAGACGTTACTGGGGCCTGCTCGAGGCAATCGACGATTAACAGGATGATTTGTGATTGATTTGTGATTGTGATGATTTTTTCACCTTATACATATGCTGGGGCTAGAGAGATCAGACAGCCAGTAAGGCATTTGCTTCTTTTTTTTTTTTTTTTGAATGTCAGATAATCATGTTATTTTATTTTATTTTATTTTTTTTATTTATTGAATCACCTTGGGAAAGGTTACAAAGCTTTCAGGTTTAGGTCTCAGTCATGCAAATATCAAACACATTTCCTTTTACCAATACTTTTTTTTTACCATGAAGAACCCCAATAAAACCCCACCCCCCACCCCTCCCAGTCCCTGTGGGGCAGATGAATTCTAGTTAACACTCTATCTGCTTTGATTAGATTCATTGTTTCAATAAAAGATTCACCACTATTATTTAGAGTTTACCCCCCCCCCAAATCAGACATGCTGAAAAAGCATTGTGACGTGATTTGCTTTCTACAGCTGGGTTCAAGAATTAAATGTCGGTTTTGGATTTCTGCTATTTTACTTATTGACCCTGGAAGTATTTCTACTGAAAGTCAGATAGTTAAGAAATTGGTTTCTGTGCTCTGGAGTCGTGGCCGTGCTGGAGAGCCGCTAGTGGGGGGCAACTGGTGGCCTCGATAGGGCGTGAAGGGCGGACCGAAACGCCCCCTTCCCATGAGGTTTTAGTTGCCCCCACTCCCCCGGCTCATACCTGCTGTCCACAAGGCTCCCATGCGGCCGCCATCTTTCTTTCCAGAGAGGAGAAGGCGACTGGGGCAATACCCTTTCCCCTCCGGACAGACATGATGGCCTGGATTAACGCATAGTCCTTTCACTTTTCTGCTCCAAGCTGCCGGGTTCTGCATTAAGTCCCTGTGCTTCTGGGGCTGTGGCCGTGCTGGAGAGCCGCTCGCGGGGGGCAACTGGTGACCTCGGTAGGGCGTGAAGGACGGACCGGAACGCCCCCCTTCCCATGAGGTTTTAGTCGCCCCCACACCCCCGGCTCATACCTGCTGTCCACAAGGCTCCCATGTGGCCGCCACCTTTCTTTCCAGAGGGAGGAGGGTGGAACGGACCAACACCCTTTCCCCTCCGGGCAGACATGATGGCCTGGATTAACGCATAGTCCTTTCACTTTTCTGCTCCAAGCTGCTGGGTTCTGCATTAAGTCCTTGTGCTTCTGGGGCTGTGGCCGTGCTGGAGAGCCGTTCGTGGGGGGCAACTGGTGACCTCGGTAGGGCGTGAAGGACGGACCGGAACGCCCCCCTTCCCATGAGTTTTTAAGGCATTTGCTTCTTGCACGTGACTGACCTGGGCTTGGTACAACATCTGGTCCCCTAAGGACCATCAGGAGTGTCCCCTGAACACAGAGCCAGGATAGAGTTTAGAGCATGGCCAGATGTGGCCCCAAAACTAAAACTAGTAATTAAAATGCATGCCTGCCATGTGTGGGCCATGAAGACCCAAACTCGTTCAATGCACCGATTCTTTTTGGGGGGTGGGCAAGTGTTGGGACACATCAAACTTGCTCAGGGCTTGTTCCTGGCTTCCTGGCTCTGTGCTCAGGAAATCACTCCTTGCAGGGCTCATGGGGCCATTTGTGGTGCCAGAGTTTGAATCTGCATGCAAGGTAAGTGTTCTTTCCACTGCGCTCAGATTCTTGACTGCTCAAATTCTGTCCGAAAATAATGTAGACTTGAAGCTATCATTAACTGTATTGTAAATTATGGTACCTCAATAGAGAAGGGGAAAAAATCGAGTAAATAGAGTGAATCATTCTGTAAAAACAAACATACAAAAGAAAAAAACCTGTGATTAGAAGACAATGCAGTAGGAGAAATCTGACAGTTTTAACTCCTTTTGTTCCTTTAAGAGTATGAACAATTCTGAGGTAGAGTGGTAGTACAGTGGGTAGGGCATTTGCCTTGCACGCGGTCGACCTGGGTTCGATTCCCAGCATCCCATATAGACCCCTGAGCACCGCCAGGAGTAATTCCTGAATGCATAACCAGGAGTAACCCCTGTGCAACGCCAGGTGTGACCAAAAAGCAAAAAAAAAAAAAGTATGAACCCCAGAGACTATAAAACCCTGCTCCCGGAAGCGACATTATCTATTATCTAGTTCTTACTCTGGAGAAACTGGCAGGCTACCAAAAGTACCCTACCCACACGACAGAGTCTAGCAAACTCCCCATGGCGTATTCAATATGCCAAAGACCAGTAACAATGATGGGTCTCATTCTCCTGACCCTGATAGAGCCTAGAATGTGGCACTTTTTTAAATCTCAGGCCTAGGACGAAGGAGATGTTACTGGGGCCTGCTCAAGGCAATCGATGAACAACAGGATGACAGTGATACAGTGATGAACAATTCTGTCAGCACTCTGATGACTGACCTGACATTAACTGAAGAAATGGCTTAGGGGACTCCAAACCTGGGGGCATTGACTCGGAACAAGATATTTTATAAGCATAGAAGGAGAAACCTAATAGTCACACGAAGGGGAAATTCTGGACGTGTTTGGAGAAGGAAAGGTGATTGGCAAGAAGTTCAACTTCCTGCCAAGGTCATTTTCCAGAACAGAGTTCGTCCCATCTTAAATCTCAGGGTCCCCTTGCAGTGGAGGGATGAAAGGTAGGACAGCAGAAGCTGCACCCCCATCTGCCTTTGAACTGACTTGCATTTCACATCAGGATTATCAAGATCCTCTCCAGGCAGTGATTGATTCTGGAAACCTGATAGAAGCAACATTATTTGGTTTGGCTCTGTCTCGGTCACCAGAGACGTATTGTTAGATTTGGGAAAGAGGACCACTTACAGTCAGGACTCTCCCTCCCGGCCAAGGGCATCCAGGGGCATTTCTAGAGCAGATGGGCCATAAAAACAGGAAGCCAGGGAAATGAGCGTGATGAAAGCCAGCGGAAGATAAAGCAAGCAAATACCAAGAAGGGTATCAATTGTTGCTTAAAAATTCAAAATTTAGGGCCTGGAGCGATAGCACAGCAGGTAGGGCATTTGCCTTGCGTGCAGCTGACCCGGGTTCGATTCCCAGCATCCCATATGGTCCCCTGAGCACTGCAAGAAGTAATTCCTGAATGCAGAGCCAGGAGTAACCCCTGTGCATTGCTGGGTGTGACCCAAAAAGAAAAAAAAATCAAAATTTAGTCATCAAATAAATAAGCTAAGCACTAATGCCATTGGTTATCTTTTATCAGTGGTAGTGAGGAAGAACAATTAAAAAAAACAATAGACAATAAATGAAAATATCTCAGGGCCGGAGATAGCTCAACAGGCTGAGTTACGGACCAGGCTCCACTCCTGCACAACACAACTCCCTTCAGGGTGAAAGCCCCCTCATCCCAGCCCCCAAAACATCCAGTGTGGCCTAAAAAAACCTAAACATGAAAAGAAAAAAATAAAGAAAGAAAATTGTTCAGTGTTGAGGCTGGAGAGAATCCATCCTTCCATGCCACTGACCTGGGTTTGAGCCCCAAGCACTCTGAACCCAGCCAGGAGTGATCTCAGCACAGAGGCTGTAGTAAGCCCTAGGGATAGCCAGGTATGGTAAGAAAGAGGGCAAGAAGGAAAGGAAGAAGAGAGAGAAGTGGGGGAGAGGCAGAGAAGGAAGGAAGGAAAGAAAGATCTCAGGGTTATATTAACTGGACACTAAAAACCTGACTTGGTAGTGGGCCGGAGTGATGATAGTAGAATGGGTAGGGTATTTGCTTTGCTTTTGACTGACTGGGGACATATTTTAAACTTTATACAACTTCTCAAGATTGAATTCTGAGGAGACAGAAAATATGAAAAGCCAAATATAAGAAGGAAACGGAAATAACAATCATAATTCTCCCCAAAAACAAAAGCCCAGGGGCCAGAGAGATAGTACTCACCTTGCAGACAGCTGACCTAGTTGTGATTCCCAGCATCCCATATGGTCCCCGAGCACCACCAGGAGTAATTCCTGAGTGCAGAGCCAGCAGTAACGCCTGTGCATCGCGGGTGTGACCCAAAAAGCCGAAACAAAAACAAAAACAAAAGCCTTACATTAAGCTGGGGGGTACATATCAGTGGTAGATCACCAAGATCTCCTGAGGCCCTGGGTTTGCTCCTCAGCCCCATGTGCGCACACACACAGTCATTCAAAAGTAGGACTTGTGAGTCCATGTGAGCAGAGTGATAGCACAACAGGTAGGTTGTTTGCCTGGCAGGCAGTTGACCTGGGTTCAATCCTCAGGATCTCATATGGTCTCCTGAGCCTGCCAGGAGTGATTCCTGAGTACGGAGCACGAGTAATCCCTGAACAGCATTAGGTGTAGAACAAAAATAAATGAATAAATAAATAAATAAATAAATAAAATAAGCTCAAAAGTAGAATTCATTTTGTATATTTCCCTTTTAACATTTAGATGCTGCCAGCATTTAAATTAGCATTTGCTGAGGTGGAAACTTATACCTGATTACCTTATCTGCATAAGTAGATTTGAGGAATTTTTAGCCCATGTATGGAGTTGGGTTTTGGGGTTTTTCTTGTTTGTTTGTTTTGTTTTGTAAGAACAGCTCTAATAAAATTTAAAGTTTGCTTTTTCTTTTTTTTTCCCCTTTTATTCTTTCCTTCCTTCCTCTCTCCCTCCCTTCAGTTTTTCCTTCCTTTTTCTTCTTCAACTTTGCTATGCCAGGGATTAATTTAACTTTGCTCTGCATCACAGTTTCTCAGCTGGGGGCCATGACTTCTGTGAGCTTCCAGGGCATTCTAAGGGGCCACCGGTGAAATAGTGTCCATGGGGCCCATGGCACGAGACTGGAGGACCAACTCTCTGGACATGGAAGGGAACACAGGAATGAGCTAAGGTTGGAAGGTGCCTTGGGTGGGAAGAAGCTGGAGAACACTGCACTGCACTGAACCACCCCCCTGAGCCCGGGAGACATGATTTTGTGATGGAACTGCTGTTGCAAACTTTGTATGGACACACACTTGGTCTTTTGGTTTGTTTGGTTTCGGCTTTGGGGCCATACCTAATAGTGCTCAGGAGCTAGCCTGGCTTTATGCTCGGGGTCACTCCCAATGGTGCCAGGCCTAAAAAATTCAATTTTTTTTCTTAGGTCAGAGAAATAGTACAGCAGATGAGATACTGGCCTTGCCCTCAGCCAACCTAGGTTTAATCTCCGGCACCCCTATATAGTCCCTCGAACCCCTTTAGGAATGATGCTTGAGTGCAGAGCCAAGAGTGAACTCTGAGTGCAACTGGGTGTGCCCCCCAAAATTTTAAATTTATTTCTGGCAGTGCTCCTGGAGACACCACCGTGCTAGGGGTCAAACCCAGGCCTTCCGCATGCATAGCATGTCCCCTTGCCCACCAAGCCATCGAAATTCCCAGACATCCTTTCTCTTTGGGATTTGCCTGGAAGAGTCAGTACTGAGTCAGATGGTAACTCTGTACTTAACATTTTGAGGATCTGCTCAGCTCCTCACCAGAGAGACTACACCCTTCGACATTCCCACCAGTGACATAGGACAGTTCCAATTTCTCCACATCTAGACACTTCATTTTTTTTTTCGGGGTTGGGGGTGGGGTCACACCCAGCAGTACTCAAGGCCCATTCCTCTGGCTCTATGCTCAGGGATCACTAGATCCTGGTGGGTTCAGGGGACCATATGGGGGTACTGAGGATCCGCCCCACATCAGCCATGTTCAAGAAAAACGAATTACACACTGTACTATCTTTTCAGCCCCGAATGCTTCATTTTGGTTTGTTTGTTGGCTTTTTGGGTCATACCCAGTGATTATCAGTGCTTACTCTTACTGTCTTTGCATTCATAAATTACTCCTAGAGGTGTTTGAGGGACCATTATGGGATGCTGGGGATCAAACCCCAGTGGGCTGCATGCACAGCAAGTGCCTTACCCGCTATACTATTGCTCTGGTCCCTAAGGATGCTTCCTTTTTATGTATCAGAGTGCTGGAGAAATAACTCAAGAGAGAGCCCTAGAGGTGCTCATGGCTTACTCCCGGCTCTGTGCTCAGGAATCACTCCTGCTTGAGCTCAGGGGACTACGTACAGTGCTGGCAACAGAACCCAGGTTGGCCACATGCATGGCATGAAACTTACTCCCTGTAATCTCTGGTCCCCTAAACAAACAAGCAAAATACCCTTTACTTCACTACTGACAAAACAGAAACAACAAATAAATAACTGCCAGAGAATTCAATCAGTTCCAGGTGTAGAAATTTCCATTTTTAGGGCTAACCTCTTTTTTTTTTTTCCTTTTTTTCTTTTTGGATCACAACCAGCGATGCACAGAAGTTACTCCTGGCTCATGCACTCAGGAATTACTTCTGGTGGTGCTCGGGTGACCATATGGGTTGCTGGGAATTGAACCCAGGTTAACTGTGTGGAAGGCAAATGCCCTACCCGCTGTGCTATTGCTCCACCCCCTAACCTCTTTTTTTTTTTTAATGAATGTAAACATCTTGCATCATCTCCCCTATTTCAAAGTTTGCATTCTGCGGTGGCTGAGGAATCCACACAACAGAGAAACACACTCCGTGGGACTTTTTAGAGTTACATAAGAGGCCAGAATCCGGGCAGTGGTGGAGGGAAGCCGACACTGGTTGAGGGTGTGGTGTTGAAATGTTTTATGCATGAAACTGGCCATTATCAGTACTGTAAATCATGGTGCCTGCAAAATATATATATATATATTTTTAAGAAGAAAAATGTAAACAAAGAGACCAAGTAGGAAGCCCCGGATGGCTCTGTGGCAAAAGTATCTGCCTTGTGAGCATGAGGCCATGAGTTTGATATCCAGTCCTGCCCTACATGCCCTGAGCATGACCCCACTGGCACTGCCATTTAGAAACCGCACCACCACCATAAAGTATGCAGTTCAATGCACACCACAGCCAAGTACATGAGCACAGAAACTGAAGTGTAACGTCCAGTCACTGTACCTACAACAACAACAACAACCAGAAAATGCTTTTATAAAAGGGAGAGGTTGACGAACATGATGTCCACTCGATACCTCTATTGCAAACTACAACCCTGAAGGGAAGAGTGAGCAAAAGGGAATGCCCTGCCACAGAGGTGGGATGGGGGGTGGGTGGGGGGTGGGGGTGGGAGGGCTACTAGGATCATTGGTGGTAGAGAATGGGCTCTGGTGGAGGGATGGGTACTCGATCATTGTATAACTGAAACCCAAGCATGAAAGTTTCTAAGTCCACAACTGCACCTCATGGTGTTTCACTAATAAAAAAAAAAAAAGGGAGGGGTTGAGGGGCTGGAGCAATAGCACAGTGGATACGGCATTTGCCTTGCATGCAGCCGACCCAGATTCAATTCCCAGCATCCCGTATGGTCCCCCGAGCACCGCCAGGAGTAATTCCTGAGTGCATGAGCCAGGAGTAACCCCTGTGCATCGCCAGGTGAATCAAAAAGCAAAAAAATAAGGGGGGTGGGGATGAAAATAACTAAATAAAGATCTTGTTTATTTATTTGGTTTTGGGGCCAAACCCAGCAGTGCTCAGGGTTTACTCCTGGCTCTATGCTCAGGGATCACTCTTCGTAGGGCTTGGGCAGACCTTCTGGGATGCCAGGATTTGAACTGGGGTCCAGCACATGTAAGCCTTGCCTGCTGTACTATCTCTCTAACCTTATAAAATATTTTTTTTTCACGAGCCTACAAGGGTGAGATGTAATTTTACAAAAATCCAAGTAAGCTAACCAGATACCTCATTTCTCATCTATTTCACATGTTCTCTTGCAGTGCTAGGGACTCAGGCCCAGAACCTCAATCCTGCAAGGCAAGTGCTGTTCTGCTAAGCCATTTCCCCAACTCTGATTTCTTCTTAAGATACAGTTGGGGGCGATCATTGGTTCATAATTGCCTGAAGGTAATTACCAGGTTCTAACTACACTGACAGTTTGCTGGGGGCTCTAACTAGATGAGGTTATCAGTTAGCATCATATTCTAAATCTCCTAAGGCCAGGTCCTAGGGGTCTCCTCTCCAGGAGACCTTTGGTATGGTTATTTTTTTTTTGAGAGGGGTACCCATCCAGTGATGCTCAGGGGCTACTCCCAGCTCTGTGCTTGGAGGTCACTCCTGGTGCTGCTAAGAATCGAAGCTGGTGGGAGCAGAGTGGGACTGGGCCTCCTCCCCCCAGCTCCCAAGTTTTCCAGTCGCTTGGCAGTCACAGCCACAAATTGCCCCCCGCACCATATATCTCACCAATGGCCAAGATCCAGAGACTCTAAAATAAAGCTCCCGGAAGAGAGCAACATAGGCCTTACCCATGACTGAATCTGCTCTATAATCATATTCTAAATTTCAGAATTCCTGGAGTTACCTCTCATACTCCAGCTCACTGATGTACCAAGGGCAGCACACATTTGTTTAGGTTTAACATACCTTGTAATTTCTTGTACAAGGGCTTAAATGGCTCCAGGATGAAATACAAGAGTCTTCATACCCTTTCCTTTTATGGTGGTGCAAAGGTGCAATGGTGGTGGAATTAGTGTTTGAATATCAAATGTAATGAATTATTGTGAACAACTTCATAAAAATAAAATTAAATTTAAAAAAAAAAGGAATCGAGGCCAAAATCCCACAGTCTGGGGATCTCTGACAACAATTTTCCTTGTGAGTCAGTTTCTTTGTACCCTCTCTACTCCCCACAACACACACACACACACACACACACACTCCTACCCCTGCCACCACCAATTCACCCAAAGTTGGCAGCAGCTTCCTGTCCCCATCAACAGCTCCTTTTCCTCAGTCAGTGTCAACACCCCTGGAACCTTCTTGACTAACTAACTAGTTGCTTTTCTTTTCATTAATGTGAAATATAGCACCTAGAACCTCCACTAGCCTCCCTTTTCCCTCCTCCCATTCTTTTAGCAAGGAAGAGACCTTGTAAGCAATTCTCACCACCCCCACCCACTTTCCCCAAACTAATATAACCATCCTTCTTTGTAAAAATAGGGGGCCACAGGCTAGAGCAATGGCATAGTGGTAGGGCATTTGCCTTGCCTGCAACTGATCTAGATTCAATGCCCGACACCCCATATGGTCCCCTGAGCCCACCAGGAGTAATTCCTGAGTGCAGAGCCAGGAGGAAACCCTGAGCATAGCTGGCTGTGCCCCCTCCACTCCCCCCCAAAAATGGGGGGAAATAATGGAAAGGAAAAAATGCAGTGCAAGGAATTTTTGCATATTGCTTTTGTAACCTTCCACTTTACTGTGTAGGTTTGTTGTTTCTATTAAGTATTTTTGTTTTCTATGTAGATTATTACCTGTCATCGCAAAGAGTGGTAATTTAGTTTATCATCACTAATTGTCAGGGGGTTGAAAATGAAGTATCACCTCACACTGGTGAGAATGATCTGTATCAAAAAGATCAGAAACAAGTTGGTAGGAGTGTGGAGAAGGAATCCTCACTCACTGTTGGTGGGATTGTCATTGGGTTCAACTTCTAAGGAAGATATTCCTAAAATTTCATTAGAAATTAAATATGGATCTCTATATGATCCAGCAATTTCACTCCTGGGTATAGACACCAAGACCACAGCACACCAATTCAAAGAGATACGTGCACATTTATGTCTATTGCACCGCTGTTCACAATAGCCAAGATCCGGAAACAACCCCAGTGCCCAGCCACTGATGAGAAGAATGTAAACTTTGTGGTTTAGGGCTGGAGAGATAGTATAGGGGTTAACACTTGCCTTTCATGCAGCAGACCCCGACTCAATCCTCAGCACCACATCTTGCCCCCCAAGTACCACCAGGAGTGATCTCCAGCACAAAGCCAGAGTAAAACTTGAGCATAGCTGGGTGTAGAAACCAAAAGAAAAGAAAGAAAGAAATGTGGTAAAGAGACCAAAGAAATAATACAATGGTAAGGTACTTGCCTTGCATGCTGCCTATCTAGGTCCAATCCCTGGCATCCCATATGGTCACTGTAGCACCACCAAGAGCGATCCCTGTGCACAGAGCCAAGAGTAATCTCTGAGCATGACTTGGGTCTATCCAAGAACCAAAAAGAAGACAAAAAACAAAATTGTGGTATGTATATGTGCATTTCCACCTAAAGTTGTAGGTATAAACATACACGTCCACAGTTTTGTAATACACACACACATACACATGCAACATTTCTATTTAGCTAAAAGATAAAATCTTGCCTTTTGCTGCAATATTGGGAGGGGGGGTGGTCATACTGAGCAAAACAGGTCAGAAAGAGAAAGACAAATACCAGATGACCTCACTCCTATGTGACATATAAAGACACAAAGCAAGGGAGGGACCCTGTCCAAAAAAAACAAACCCTTAGACTCTGACCTCAGAACACAGGGATTGGGGCACTGAAGGGTTCAGTGGACTGTGGTGGAGGGATGTGGCATGCTGGTGGTGGGTATGGTATAGTAACAGGGGGCCCCTAAAGCTTATACACATTTACACCACTGTGAACCAACTTACCTCAGATCTGGAGCGATACCACAGCGGGTGGAGCATTTGCCTTGTATAGAGCCAACCCAGGTTCTATTCCTGGCACTCCGCATGGTCCCCCAAGCCCTGCCAGGAGTAACCCCTGAGCACTGCTGGGTGTGGCCCCAAAATAAAAATAAATAAACCAATGTTAGCTCAATTAAAAACAAAGAGTGACTGCACGGTGGGGCTAAGCACATACTCCTCCATCCTGCAGGAGGAAACAGAGGAATTAAGAAGATTTTGTCGCTGACCTTTTTTTTTTTGACTTTAATCTCTATTAGCAGTAAAGGAAGATTAAGTATATTTACTCAACAAATTTTTATTGTGTTTCTATCCTGTGTGGTGGCAAGGCATGGCAAGAATTGCAGTCACTTGATCACTTGATCCCCCGTTATTCATCGATTTACTCGAGCGGGTGCCAGGAACGTCTCCATTCATTCCTGTTGCGTGCTAGCGGAGCCCAATGGCATCTGTTCGTTCGAGGAACATGCAGAGCCTCAAACTGATCATTCAGGGTCTTGACAAAGAAGTCTAACCATCTTGTAGGTGGAACAAGAATTGCAGTAGGGACTGAAAATACAGAAAAGAACAAGGCAGTTCCTGAACCTTTGAAATTTGCAGTCAACCTAATTTGAAAAGCCAAGAAGACTTTGTTAGTGTTCGAACCAACATCCAAAAAAAGGGAATGAGAATTGGGAGACGAGGGACTAGAGAGAGGGTAAAAGAAGGTGCTTGTCTTGCATCCTGTGGATTCGGATCCGGGGCACTTTATATGGTCCCCTGAGCATTGCCAGGGGTCATTCCTGAGCACAGAACCAGGAATAGAGCACCACTAGGTAAATGCCATGCCCCCTTTCTCCAACCCCTGCCCCAGAAAAAGAAGAAAAAAACCCTAAAACAAACAAAAACAAACAGCCGAAAGTGTGGCTTTTGCTCTGCTGTGCCCTGCCTGAAGGGTGAGAATGAGCATGGGGCAGGTATATACCTAGTTTGTTGTTGTTGTTGGTTGGGGGGATGAGCCCAGGGCCTGGCACATGAGAGTCAAGCACCTTGGTGCTGGTCCATACCCCAGCCATACCCAAGAGGCCAATGAGAACGAAGCAGCGAGACAGCTGCAGGAGAACCAGGAATCATCTTTTTTTTTTTTTTTTGGCTTTTTGGGTCACACCTGGTGATGCACAGGGGTTACTCCTGGCTCTGCATTCAGGAATTACCCCTGGCGGTGCTCAGGGGACCATATGGGATGCTGGGAATCGAACCTGGGTTGGCCGCGTTCAAGGCAAATGCCCTACCCACTGTGCTATTGCTCCAGCCGAGAACCAGGACTCATCGTAGGGGTTCCGTGCAAAAAGAGCTAGAGAAAGCAGAGGGATTTGAGAATTGTGAGGGAAATGCTGAGAGACTAGAAGTGGTCAGGGAGGAGGCTGGGAGCCCAGGGGGCCACAGGCCCTGAGAAACAGGAGCCACGGGACAGAGGCGTCTGCATTTGCACTGTATGGCAGTCAGTACAATGGTTTGAATCTTGGCACTGCATATTGATCCTGGGGATGCTACCAGGTCTGGCCCCTAGGCAGAGGACCAGGTGTGACCACTGAGCCCAGAGCCAGGTATAATCCCTCAGTACTGCCAGGTGTGCTCCCTCCAGAAAACCAGAATGCATCAGCCAGAGAGAGGATTGCCTGGCATTCAGCGCGCTCTGGTGCAATTCTCAGAACTGCTCCTGGTCCCCCTGAGCACAGAACCGGGAACAGCCCCTGAGCATTGCTGGGAGTGGCTCCCAAACAAAATTTTTTTAAAAATTGGGGCGCTTCCAAGCAGTGCTCAGGGGCCCTGGGGCCACTCCTAGGAATACTTGGTCTAACTGTGCAGGCCAGAGGGTCGGGTACTGGGTCCTCTGACAAGGTACTGCTAGGGAGTCATCAGGGCCACAAATAACCCAGCAGTACTGGGGGGAGGGGGCTATGTGGCACCTATGCTTAGAGATCAAACTCAGGGCCTCATGCATACACGCATGCACCCCCAGTGCTCTCTCCGTAGCCCCTACATTTGTCTGTGTGTGTCGGGTGGGGAGTGATTTGAGTTACACTCAGCCCTTCTCAGGAGCTGTGATTCCTAGTAGTGCTTGGGGGACCATATGTGGGGTTGACTGTATGTAGACACATGCCTTAACCCCTCTACTCTCTGGCCCACTATTTAATTTATTTACTTATTATTGTTATTATTATTATTATATTATTTTGGTTTGGGGGCCACATTGTAGTGCTCAGAGTTTGCTCCTAACTCTGCACTCAGTAAGCACTCCTGGTGGTGCTTAGGGGACCATATGGAATGCCGGGGATCAAAACTAGGTCAGCTGTGTGCAAGGCAAGTACTATCTCTCTGGCCCCTATGCTTCTGTTTTTGGGGAGAATTCTGATTGCTATTTCAGTTTCCTTTTTATATTTGCTTTTTCATATTTTCTATTTCCTCACGTAAAAGGTAAAGGTAAAGGCCCTCCCGTTGATCGTCGATTCGCTCGAGCGGGCCCAGAAACGTCTCCATTGGAGACTTTGTTGTTACTGTGTCTGGCATATCGAATACGTCACGGGGAGCTTGCCAGGCTCTGCCGTGCGGGCGAGATACTCTCGGTAGCTTGCCGGGCTCTCCGAGAGGGGTGAAGGAATCAAACCCGGGTTGGCCGTGTCAGCTGTGTGTAAGGCTAACGCCCTACCGCTGTGCTATCGCTCCAGCCCCATATTTCCTCACGATTCAATTCAAATATTCAAATATGTCCATTTTTTTCTAGGTTGATGAATATTCAAATATGTCCATTTTTTTCTAGGTTCAAGAATTTAGTGACTTAAAGTGGTTCGTAGTAGCTTTCTCTCGTAATTCGTTGTAAATCGGTGGTGTCTGTTGTAACTTCTCTTTCATTTCTGATGCTGTTTATTAGAACGCCCTCACCCTCATGAACCTAGCTAAAGGTTTGTCAAAGTTACTTTTTGTTTGTTTGTTTTTATTTATTTATTCTTGGTTTGTGGGCTACACTTGGTCATGCTGAGGGTTTACTCCTGGTTGTACACCCAGAGATTACTTCTGGCGGTGCTCGGGGATGCAGGGGATCTAACCTTTGTTCACCACAGATAAGGCAAACGCTTCTTCGCTATAGTATCACTCTGGCCCTAGGTTTGTCAATGTTGCTTATTCTTCCAATTACCCTGCTTTGGGCTTCATTGAACTAGTTACATTTTTTAAGGGTACATATTATGCAATGCATAGTGTTTGCTATTGGAAATATGAGCAAATCCTTTAAAATACAATGAAATATATCCCCAAATTGATAACATTTGTTAAATATAAGTAATTAAAAAAAAAGTAACCCCCCTCTAGACCTACCATCCAACTTCAGTGATACTTTTTTTGCTTTCTCCTGACTTAGTGCTCAGGGTGTGGGGCGGATATGGTGTGGGGCGGTCAAAACCAGATCAGTGTAGAGCAGTGTGTATAGCAAGTGTGTATAGCAAGTGTCTTACCCAGTATACTACCTCTCCATTCCTCCAATTGTAACTCTTTACAATTCTCTTAGTGAAAACTGGTTGATGCATTCCAGAAACAGATCCCCGGAGACCAGCTGGAAGGGGTCCTAAGCAGAAGGAGGATGGGATCTAAGGTTGGGTGGCAGAGGAATGTCGGAAAAGGAAGCGAGTAGTCAGAGGAGATAAATCGGAGGCAAACAGGAGTTCCCAGATGTCAGTCTTCCTGTGCCCTAGTTTCTCCCTCTGCAAAATAGATTAGTAATCTATTCCTACACCCATCACTAAAACTTGGCATAAGATTTCTCTCTTTCACACGATGACAGACTGCATGTATTGCTACTGTGCGGGGAGCTTCAGAGATGCGGGCAAAATGAATATTCTGTCAAATGCCGGGGAGAACCTCGCCATCTTCCAGGAAGGAAAATGAGCAGTTGGCCAAAGAAAGCAGCAGTGCAAGGTGTGGGCCGGCCCAGCTCCGGCCCCGCCCCCGGCCCGCTCGCCCCGCCCCCAGACGCGCGCGCGCCGCCGCCGCCGTCGCCGCTCGCGCCCCGCCCCTGCTGCTGACGTGAGCGGCGGCCGCGCGGGGCCGGGCGGGCTCCGCCGCGCCTTGTGCTTCCGCGGGCTGCGGGGTCGCTGGGGCCTCGTGGCGGGCCCACGCCGGCGCCTGCCCCCGCGCCGCGCTCGAGCCGGAGGTCCGGGGCGACGGTGAGCGCCGGCGGGAGCGGGCGGGAGCGGGCGGGTCGGGCCGGGCCGGGCCGGGCGCGCGCGCCGCTCTCGGGGGCTTTGTCTGGGCGGGGGCGCGCGGGCACGTGCCGCCCCTCCCCCACCCCGCGCGGGGCCGGCCCCGGGGCGCGGGCCGGGGGCGCGTCGGGGGTCTCGTCTGGTGTCTCCGGGGAGGGAGCCCGGAATGGGGCCGGGGGCGCGCGCGCGCGGGAGGGGGCGCAGCGCGCACGGAGGGGACGGGCGGGGGGGGGTTCCTGGGCGCCCCCCGGAGTGGCCGGAGCGGTCAGGGGGCTTAGCTGGGCAGTCGGGGGGCGCAGCCGAGGAGTGAGACGGGCCCGCCCGCACCGTTTGTTGTGAGGGAGCCCAGAATGCCGCCGGGATCCCCCTCCGGACTGTCGCCCACCCCGCGGGCCCCCTCCGAGAGGGGGCGGGGAGGAGCTGCAGGATTGGGGGCGACCCCGGGGTGGGGGCGGGGGATGCCCGCGTTCTGCGCCCCCCGAGGAGCGAGACTGACGCTGCGGGGTTGGAGTGCGAAGCCGGGCGAGTACTTGGAAGATAAAGGCTGGTTTGGCGGGTTGCAGCCAGATTGCAGAAGACAATGAGGTTTAGACCAGAATCTTTAAGAAAAAAAATTTTTTTTTCTATCGTGAATGTAATTTGGTTCAAACCTGGAATAGGTCGCGTGTGCTCGCATTTTCATCGAAGTTTGGAAGCGGGGTGTGTGTGTGTGTGTGTGTGTGTGTGTGTGTGTGTGTGTTTGCCTGCAAATTTCCACTCCCTTGTTACCATGTGAAATGCATGCATGATTAGCAATCTAATGCTCCTCATCCTTATGTTAAGGATGGGGGGGGGCATCATTATGTTAAGCAAGTAGCAAGTCTTCATAGAAAACTCGGAAACGAACCAAAAATGTCCAAAGGAGAAAAAGGACCCGTACTTGGACAGTCTAGAGATCGTATCGTTGAGTGGATTTTTTCCCTTGGGGGAGGGGCAGCGTATTCTTTCAGAGATAGGAACAGATGATGACCTGATTGGGCTGACGTTTGTACTGGAATTCTTGGAAGGTTTTTGAAGAGCAAGAAGCACAGTCTCCATGTCCAGCTGAGGACGTGCGCCTGGGTGGGAGCTGGGAGGCAGTTTGGATGCTCTGTTATAACAGTCCTTTGGACTAGGTTGGTCCAAGGGGGTGGAGAGAGGGAGAAGAGTGGAAAGGTTCAAAATGCATTTTGAAGGCTGGAGATGTGACTCAGTAGGCCTGCGTGTGTGTAAAGTCTCATGTATGGAGGCTTTAGGTGGTACCCACCCCCCCAAAAAAACTTAAATGGGAAAACATGGGGACACAGACTATAGATGGTTCAGTTGTAGGGCACTGCCCTTGCCTGTGTGAGGCCCTGGGCATCACCCTGGGCACTGCAGAAGGGGAAAAAAAAAGACAACACTTGGAAATGGATTGGTGAGGTACAAGGAGGGTGCTCTTCCTTCGACAGGTTTCACATGGCTGCAGGTAATTGGTGATATTTGCCCAGAGGAATGGAAGAGAAAAATGTCAAGGTGGGGGAAAAATGATGAGTGCGTTTGGTATGTCAACATTTGAGATGGATATGAGATACGAAGTCAGGATGCTGAGAAGACGGTTGCCCACACAGGCTTGGAACTCAGGGAAGAGAGAGACTCCAGCTGTTGAGAACAGCTTCTCCGAAAGGGGTGCCTCCTGGGGTTGGAGAGAGAACAGCTGGTCGGGAGCTTGCCTTGTAGCTGCTGACCCCCTGGTTCAGTCCCCACTGTCCTCTATCTTCGTCAGCTGTGATCCCTGGGCACAGAGCCAGGAGTAGACCCTGGGCCCCCACTGGATGTGGCCCACAAGCAAATCATCAAAAAGGAGCACGTTATAGAGATGACAGTCGGAGGGTAGGGACTATGAGATAGGTGACTTGGAAAGAATGTCAGCGGAGGCTGGGAGTGGGGCACAGTGGCCTGACTTCAGTTCCCAGTCTGAGGAAAGGGGTGAAAATGGAGGCCTGTCACCCAATACAGAGGAAGAAATGATGAGTCCAGGGAGAAACAGCCAGTGGAGGTGGGGGGGAAAGCAGGAGCTGCCTGTCATAGAAGCGCAGAGAAAAAAAAAAGTTTCTGGAACGTGGACAACTGGTTGCTCTTAATGGTGCTTCTGAGCTGTTGAAGTGGCCTCAGTGGATTCGGAGGTTACTAGTTTCAGTCATGGGCATCACTCTGGAGTTCAGAAGTGGGAAGTGAAAATAGGAGGGAGCAGGGAGGAATCTCTTCCCCCCCCCCCCCCTTTTGGGTTACATCTGGCCACACTCGGGTTACTTCTGGCTCTGCTTTCAGGAATTACTCCTGATAGTGCTCTGGGGACCCTATGGGATGCCAGGGATCGAACCTGGGTAGGCCGAGTGCAAGGCAAACACACGCCCTCCCTGCTGCATTCTCACTCCAGTCCCGGAATTTTAAGGGGAGACCAGTGACTTAAGAGTAAATAAATCTGAATACCTTTCAGTGGGGCAGCAGGCCGGTCACTGCTGTGCTATGGCCAGTGATGCTTGGCTCTGTTCTGGGTGCTTTTGCTCAGCTAGAATCATACCTAGGGGATGGGTGGAGTGGGGTTTGCAATGGTTTAAGATGCGGGGATCAATCTGGGTACCTCTGTGTACAAGGTATGCACTCCTAGCCTTTTGAACTCCTCTCTCCTGCCCAGCTGTGAACAGATCATTTTCACCTTCACCCCAAATGAAATTTGATAAATGAAAGTAGAATCTATTTTGATATTTTCCCCCTAGCTTTTGGTTACTAGTATTTTAATGTTTTTCACGTTTTTTTTCCATTTGGGAATTTTTGTTCCTGTCCTGTGTGCATCTTCCGTGTATACTATTTTCTAGTTGATTGTCAGGTTTTTCATATGGTAGATATGTAACTTGGGCTGGGGAGAGAGCATAGGGAGTAAGGCGCTTACCTTGCAAGTGGCCAACCCTGGTTTGATCCTTGTACCACTTATGGTTTCCCTGAGTAGTGCCAGAAATGATCTCTAAGCACAGAGTGAATCCTGAGCATCACCAGATACAGCTCACAAACGTGTGTGTGTGTGTGTCTGTGTCTGTGTCTGTGTCTGTGTCTAGATTGAGCCTGCAGAATTTTCTCCCTGTAAGTCTTTCTTGTATGGGAATACCTGGGTTTATTGCAAATGCTTTATCAGAAAGAACATGTTTAATGAAAAAAATACAAATTTTACTCCTGTGTATATGTTTTCAATTGTGGTAAAGTACGCATACAGAATTTATCACTTTTTATTTTTCTTTTAAAAAAGTTTTTGTTCAATCAACTAATCAGTGGCTGAATAAATAGCAGTACTCCTACATAAAAAAAAAAATTTTTTTTTTTTTGAGGGCCAAAGTGATAGTAGATAGGGCACTTGCTGAACTGGTTTCTGTCCCCAGCATCACATATGGTCCCCCAAGCCCATCGGGAGTAACCATGAGCACAGAGACTGGAGTAAACCTTGAGCACTGCTTGGGAATGTGTGTGTGTGTGTGTTCCCCCCACCCCCGCAAAAAAGCACTATAGCACTGTCGTGTTCATCGGTTTGCTCGATCGGGCACCAGTAATGTCTCCATTGTGAGACTTGTTACTGTATTTTTTTTTTTTTTTGGCATATCGAATACGCCATGAGGAGCTTGCCAGACTCTGCCGTGCGGGCAGGATACTCTCGGTAGCTTGCCAGGCTCTTCAAGAGGGACAGAGGAATCAAACCCAGGTCAGCTGTGTGCAAGGCAAACAACCTACCTGCTGTGCTATCGCTTCAGTTTTTTAAAATTTTTGTTCTATTTTGGACTACTTCCCAGCTCAGTATTTTTTATTTTGTTTTTTGCACTTTTTGGTCACACCCAGCAATGCTTGGGTTAACTCCTGGCTCTGTACTCAGAAATCTCTCCTGGCAGTGCTTGGGGGACCCTGTGGGATGATGGGGATTCTCTCGGTAGCTTGCTGGGCTCTCCGAGAGGGACGGAGGAATTGAACTCGCGGCTGCATGCAAGACAAATGCCCTACCCACTGTGCTGTTGCTCCAGCCCCCAGCTCAGCATTGAGGGGTTGCACTAGAGGGTACGTGTGGTGCCCGGATCCACTGAGCCTCCTGCATGTAGTGCGTGCCATCCCGCCCGTTGGGCCATCTCTTGCCCAGCTTAACATCTCTAAGTGTTGCATACATTAATAACACTGCAACTATCAACACTTTCAAACACATTTTAGATCATAGTTTGGGTAGCATGGCCATAGCATTGTGAGTCACTGCACTCCACCAGTGGCCCCTTCAGTGTCTCCCACACTGGGGATACATTTCATAATCAAGACCATCTGTTTGTCATTGTTGGAGATTGTCTGTCCTGTTGTTTTGTCTATTCCATAGATGAGAGGTCATCCAGTATTTGTCCTTCCTCTGACTTTCACTTAAGGTGTTACCCTTCAGCTTCATCAAATTGCAGCAAACTGCCCGATTCCATCTTTTCTGGGAACTGCGTAATGTCCCATTGTGTACTGCATCATTACCCATTCGTCTATTCTTGGACATTGGGATTGTTTCTCAATCCTGGCGGTTGTATGTTGTAATGAATGTGGGTGCATATATCTTTCCAAATTAATGTTTTTGTGTTTGGGGGAGTTAAGATACCAAGAATTATCATCGCTGGGTCATACTGTCATTTCAGCCGTAGAAAACTGATTTATTAAACCAGGGCTAATTAAACTTTTTCCAATTGTGACTCTATTTGAAAAATGTTTAGCTGGCCTTGCATATGTAGGTATATAAAATAGGTATATAAATCAAACATTATTGATAATCATAAAGTTATCTGAAAAGGACCCCCGCATTCAGTTAGACCCACGGGCTCTGAAGCTATTCAGTCAGCAGCTTCTGTCCTATTGTCTGATTTTGAGTACCTTATATAAGTGGAATCATACAGGGTGTAGCTGCTTGTCAGTGACTTATTTCACTGAGAGTCATGTCCTCTAGGCTCATCCTATTGGTAGTGAGTGTTAGAATTCTACATCCCCTCCCTTTTTCCGTGCTGTGTTCAAACGAAGAGAACTTTCTTCCTTTTTACTGCAGAATAATTTTCCAGGTTATGTAGATATCAGATTTTGTTTATTCATTCCTCTGAAGGTGTGAACTCTTGTGCTGCTTCGTTTGGGCTGTTCTGAGTAGTGCTGCTGAGAATGTAGGGCTGCAAATATCTTTGGGTTCATGATTTCAGTTTATTGGGTATACACTGAGAAATGGGGTTGCTGGTCAGTGTGTTGAGTCCATTGTTAATAGAAATTAATTTTATTTTAGTCACCTTGATTTACAGTACCATCAGTGACTGGATTTCATGCATACAACATTCCAGCACCAATCCCTCCACCCATACCCAAGAGTGTCATGTCATGCGCGCCCCCTCTGCCCCCCATTGTCTCAGACCCTACCCCCAACCCCAGCTGCACAACCCCTCCCCCATAAGTTTGGGTCTCTGGATCAGTTCACAGATTCTGATGCTTCTTTATCGCCCACCATTTGGAATTTGGGTTTTTTTTGTTTGTTTGTTTTTTGCAGAACTCTCACTGTTTTCTTTATAAGTTGCTCCATTTTGCATTTCTTCCAAGAGTATCCCGGGCTCCTACATTCCTACATCCTCACCATCACTTGTTTGTCTTCTTTGGGGGTAGACTTCCTATTGGGTGTGCAATGATGCCTCCCTGTGGTTTTTGTTTTGGGGACACACTCTGCAGTATTCCATTTCTTTCCTGGCTTTGTACTCTAAGATCGCTCCTGGCAGTGCTGGGGGACCATATGCAGTGCTGGAGATCAAATCCAAATTGACCACGTGCAAGGCAGGCGCCCTACCGACTGTTCAACCCTCTGGCTTCCTCATTGTGGTTTTGCTTTCATTGTGGTTTTGCTTTTCTTGTCACTGATTGTCATGGTGCTGAGGCCAGAGAGCTAGCACATTGGGCTGGGCACGGTGTGCACAGGTAGTCCGGCTTGCATCCCTGTCACCGCACAGCCCCACAGGTACTCCAAAACAAAAAAGGATGTGACAAATAGTGGTGATGTTGAATGTGTTTTCATGTGCTTATTGGACATTGTATTTTGCTGAATTTATTTCTTCTGACAATCTTTGGTGTAAAATCATTAGGACTTCTACATCAAAGATTGTAACATTCCATATATATAGTCATTCAGTGGATGCAATCTTAACTTGTTGTAGACTGTTTCCACTTCTATTTGTTATAAAATATATGGGAAATGGACACCCAGCATTTAAGTTGTGTATATGTGAACCCACATATGATGACTTATGGCCCAGCCTTGAGAGTTTTCATTAGGATAGATGGACAGATTCTTTGGTTTTGGGGTCACACCCAGCAATGCTCAGGGGTTGTTCCTGGCTCTGCATGCAGTACTTAACTCCTGGTAGTGGTGCTCAGGGGCCCATATGTGGTGCTGGGGATCCAGGCCAGGTTGGCAAGACAGACGCCTATCCTTGCTGTACTATTGCTCTGGCCCTAGGATAGATTCTTAGAAATGGCTTTTCTTTTCTGCAGCCATGAATTTTGTTTCTGAAATTGGTTCCAATTTACCCCCTTTTATTTATTTTAGGGAGGGGGGTTGTACCACACTGGTGATGCTCAGGACCAACTCCTGGCTCTGCTCAGAGGTCACTCCTGGCAGTGTTCAGGGAACCGTATGGAGTGCCAGGGATCGAACCGTAGTCTGTGTGCAAGGCAAACACCCCCACTGCTGTCCTAGTTGCTCTGGCTCCGCATTTTAATCGTGCTCTCCTTTCATCCTGTTTTTTAACATCGTTACACAACGAGGGCAAAGATTGATTCACTTCTCCCTCATAGAAAACAAGATTCATGAAGCGGATAGTTTCTGTCTCGTGTTCTGTGGGAGTTGGGGGAGCAGGGAACGTTTCTGAAGACTGGAGTACACTTCATGGATGAGTCAGGCTATAATTCGATTCTTGAAGGATCAACACCGGTTTAGTTGGGAAAGAGAAGGTGAAACCGGAGCCCGGTGGAAGATAACCGTGAGATATTCAGGCATGTGAGTTTGATGGCTGCAGACAGGGAGCCTTAGAACTAGCTCTCCTGGCCAAGGCTTGTTTGCTCTGCTTATCTGATGCTGATTGAGCTGTGGGGAAACTTGTTGGGGGGCTGGTAGTGAAGGCTGCACGCCGAGGAGACCAAGATGAGTTGGTGGGACTTTAGCTTTAGAATGTTTTTGTGGAGCTGGAGTGATAGCACAGCAGATAGGGAGTTTGCCTTGCACGCGACCGACCCAGGTTCGATTCCCAGCATCCCATATGGTCCCCCGAGCACTGCCAAGGAGTAATTCCTGAGTGCATGAGCCAGGAATAACCCCTGTGCTGGGTGTGACCCAAAAAGAAAAGTTTTTGTTTTGTTTTGTTTTTGGACCACACCTGGCGATGCTCAGGTCTTACTCTGTGTTGGGAGATCACTCTTGGTGACTATATGCAGTGCTGGGCATTAAACTAGGGTCAGCTGCATGCAAGTACTATAGCATGCCCTATACTATCTCTCCATTTCCTCCCTTTAAATTTTTTTATTTTGGATTTTGGGTCACACCGGGAAGTGTTCATCCTTACTACTGACTCTGTCAGAGATCACTCCCGAGAGTGATCACAACCATATGGGGTGCTGTGAGTGGAGCTGTGTGCAAGGCAAGAGCCTTCCCTGCCTGCTGTAATACCACTTCCATTCTTCTATTTTTTTATTTATTAAAAAAGAGAGAAAAATTTATTTTTATATGAATCTAAATTGTATGTATACTTCTTACAGTATTCACCATTTAAAATAATTTGGTGAGCGATAGTATGTTCATAAGGTTGTCCAGCCATCCAGCAGTCTCAGAATTCCATAACCTTTCTTTCTCCCAGGAAAGAGCCCACACTTATTATCAGCCAGTTCCAGTCTCCCCCCCCCGCACTCCCTGAAGCTCCTGACAACCACTTTCTTTTTCCAGGCAGTTCATACAAATAGAATTTTATAACCTGTGGGTTTTTTATTTCTATAAATTGGCTTTTTTTCACTTAGTACAGTACAGTCTGTCAAATGTTCATGTTGTCGCGTGTAGTAACTACAGACTATTCTTTTTTTGTTTTGCTTTATAATCTCCATTATATGGCTATCCCATGTTCTGTTTATCCAGTCATCAATGGACAGAGTTCGGGTTTGTTTCTACCTGTTGTAAATGATGTTATTATGGGGGCCCAGAGATAGTGCGTAGGGCTCTGTCTGAGTCTGGGCATTGCCTGCTAATCTGTGTCCCACCGGAATGGGTCTGGTGGTACAGTATTTTGTGTGGATGTGTATTTTCAGGCCTCTTGGCTGCCCAGTGAATGGAATTGACAGGTCATGCCTTAATTCTGTGTTGGACTTGACCTAGAGGATGCTCAGGCTGTGCCCAGGCAGCCTGTGGGTCACAGCTGGGCCCCGCCACAGCTCAGATATGCTGCTCTGGCTCTGGATGCTCAGGAATGTGTTTATCTCTGGGGGCAGAGTGATATTGCAGCAGGTTGGGTGCTTGCCTTGAGCACACCCCAGTTGGTCCTCGGAACCCTGCCGGGAGTGATCCCTGAGAACTGCTGGGTGTGCACCGTCCCCTTAAACAGAAAGACAAAAAGCAAATGCGTTTATCTTTTTGGAAAACTGCTAAACTGTTTTCCTCAGCAGCTGCACCATTTTCCATTTCCCCCAGCAGAGTATGAAGGTTTCTATTCTGTATGTGCTTTGTTTTGTTTTGAACAGGTGTCTCTCTCGAGGTCCACGGGGGTCACGGGACCACCTCCAGTCATGCTTGGCCAGGCCGTGCAGGTCTGACGGTTCTGTGCCCAGGCCCAGTGATGTGTCACCAGGGCCACACCTGGCAGTGCTTCGGGGTCATGGGGTACCAGGGGCAGAACTGGAGGCCGTGTTCTCCACCCTCTGTGACAGCGTCTCCCCCCGTGTATTTAATAGTTCTCTCTGGTTGGGTCATATGTTAGTAGAGTATGCTTTAACATTTAAAAAGGCCAAAAGCAGTTTGGTGCTACAGCAGGCAAGGCACTTGCCTTGCACACTGCTGACCTGGGTTCGATCCCCAGCATCCCACATGGTTCCTCCAAGAACCTGTCAGGAGTAATTCTTGAGTGCAGAGCCAGGAGTAACCCCTGTGTGTGGCTAGGTGTGCCTAAAAATTTAACAAGAACAAAAAAAGGCTAAGCTGAGACATGAGAACTAATACTATAGGGGTAAGGTGCCTGCCTGATCTCACAAACCAAAAACAAAAGGAAACTGCTGAGCTCAGTGTATGAGCACCACAGCCAGTGGTGAGCACCCTCCATTCTTTGTGGCCATCTTGAGCACCACAGCTGTGAGTGCCACCTGATGCATCGCATCATCCTGGTGAGCATCACTTAGGTGTGTTTGAGATCCGGGCCATCCCAACAACAGCACTGAAAAGAGAAAAAACGAATGTTCCACTTTTCTAAAGTGGCTGTTCTCTTTCCACTCTGATTAGCAATGCATGCAAGTTCTAGTTTCACATTCTGTTATACTTTTTTTTTTTTAACATAGAGAGTAAAGAGAAACCAGAAAGACATTAAAACAGTTGTCCTCAAATGATGCGTGTGCATACATGCTATAAAATTCAAACGTTGTAGTCTGGATTAAAATGGAAAGCAGGAAAAAAAAAAGAAAGCAGAAAGCTATTGTTCATAGGTTTTTGTTGTTGTTGTTTTGGTAGAAGGGTAATGCCAAGGCTTACTCCTGGCTCTGCACTCAGACATCACTTATGGTGGGCTTGGGGAACCAGACTGGGTACTAGGGATCAAACCGAGGTCAACTGCATGCAATGCAAATGCCTTGCCCACTGTAGCCTCTTTAGGAGGACTTAATCTTTTCTTACAGAAAACCTGACTCAAATGTATTCCAGTATTTCTTTTGTCTGTTCTCTCTCTCTTAGTTTAATACAGTGTTCTGAATCTCGGGTTTTTTGGGGTTTTTTTTCATGCTGCAATTTATTTTAGAGATATTTCCACTCCACAGTTTTGTTTTTCTTTAAATGGTAGATTACAGTCTCACGGTAGTATGGTCTGTTTTGTTCTGCGAAACACAAATTTGTTCCCATGTCATTTATAACTAGACAGCTATTTGAGGGTAATGTGAATTTCATGTTTGATTATGTGTGATTTCATCTGCCAGAAATGCTGGCGGGGGATGTAGAGCACTGCAGCTGCTGCAGAGACCTCAGAGGGACTGCATCAGCTGCGCGCAGGCGCCAACCTTCCCGGCGTCCAGTGTCCTCACTGGCTGCTTTGTCCTGCGCCGTGCTGACCATGGCCACCCCAGCTCCTTGCTGGTAGGCTTCCCTCCTGCCACTTGACAGTAACTCACAAGCTGTCACCCTTGTTGCTCACTTAGACAAGTACATGAGGTCTTGTGTTGAGATAAAGTACTGTAGTTTCAGCATTAACTGGATTTTGGAGTTTGGGTTCTGGCACTAAGCCTCAAGTGCTTTAGGGGGCTCCTCTGACTCTGCTTGGAGGATCAGAGAGTGCCGGGGGCCCCCAGGCATCCCGCATGCAAGGTGTACAGGCAGCCTGGTTGGTTTTGGGGCCACACCTGGCGATGCTCAGGGGTTACTTCTGGTTCTGCACTCAGGAATCACTCCTGGTGATGCATCAGGATTGGATGCTGGGGTCGAATCCTGGTTGGCTGTGTGCAAGACAGTCACTCTCCCCACTAGGCTATCACTCCAGTCCCTGTTGTGATTTTCAGATAGTGGAACACACATCGCGTGCTAAGGAGCATGTGTCATTGGTAGCGTGCTTTAAACACTTTGACATTGGTGCATAGCACTGGTGGCTCACACTTGAGCCCGGTTTAATTAACAGGAATTGCAGGACTCGTGTCAATGTGTTAAAGTATCAAAAAAGGAATAATGAAACAACAGATATCTTCCTAGCTACCATCCAGCTTTAAAAAATTACTAACACTTGAGCGTTTTGTACGCCTCACTGATGCATTCTGGTTTTTAGTATAGGTGCACACCATACCCTCTAGATGCTCTGGGGGTCTCTCTGGGCAGGGTTCCATGCCCCACAAGGTCAGTTCTGGACTTCCTGGATGCAAAGCATGTGCTTGGTCCTTTGAGCCACTCCTGCTACTTTTAGTGCATTTTTGACTAGTTGAGATACTTTACGATACGATACATTTAGAAGTGGTATGTTGACATGACCCTTCATACTCCGCACTTCCCCAGCCAGGCTTTCTAATGTGATTCTTCAGCTGACTTCCACAAGTGTACACATTGTGCATACAGATAATTGGGGGAGGGTGCTCTGTAAGTAGGTTTCTGTCAGAAGTCAATACATACTGCATTTGTCATTGATAATTATTGTAATTTTTTTTTTTTTGGTGGTGAGTCTAGAGCTTTGCCCAGAGAAGGCATGTGCTCTACTACTGAGCTGTACCTCCATTCCATCACTTACTTTTTGCAACAACTTTGTTAGCTCTAATTTACATATGGTAGAATTCACTGAAGTTCAGTAGAGGGGTGTGTGTGGGGGGTGGGGGTTTCGGTGGGGGCGGGGGGGAGTGCCAAGGATCTACTCCAAACCTTCACACACACGCTCAAGACATACTGGTTTGTCTGTGAGCTGCATCCCCAACACCAAATTCAGCACTCTTCAAAAGATCTTCACAAAGTTATGTAACCATCAGTCTGTCTAATTCCAGAAATGTTCAGCAGTGATTAGGTTATTGTAGATGTGCTGATTTTCTAGAGTAGGCAGTGCCATCTAAAGAAAGATCAGTTTTCTTACGTATGTGCTTTGAGGTATTTTCCCCTCCTAGTCTGGAAGCTCCTGATAGGAAGGCTTAGCTCTTAGGATTCACAGGCAGTTGGGAGCCCCCGTGGGCAGTCCCTGTTCCGTGAAATGTGCAGATTTGGCTCCGTTTATTTTCCATGACTGCCCTGGGCAGCAGCACCGCTGTGATCTGGTCCAGTTCCCTTTTTCCTTTTCTTACCATGTGGTTTGTAGACAGACAGATACTGTTTTCTTTTTGTTTCTCTTGGAAAGGAACCTTTTGTGGCTTCACAGCTTCTGTGTTAAATGATTCCCTGCCAGGCCAGGGGTGTGCCTGAGAGGTAGAACACTTGACCAAGTGCAGGTATGAGACTCCTGGTTCCACTCTCAGCGCTGCACGGTCTTGGAAGCAAAATTCTTCAACACCCCATATGATACACTCTGTCCAGAAAGTTTGTTGGCCGGTTGAGTTATATCACAGCTGGGATCCAACTGTATATCACAGCTGGTCTCTAGTGCTTACCACGCACACAGAGACCCTCGCTAATCCCCCTCACCTGCCAGGCGTAATTCCAGAGTGTAGCGCCCGGACTAAGCCCTGAACATGGCCAGGTGTGGTCCCCCAAAACAACTCAGAAGAAAATCAAACCACCACTACCAAAAAAAAGGAAGTATTGTAGTAAAGGGGGCAGTGCCTATGTCATCCTTGACCCCAGTGTTTATAGTGAGGGAAAAGACAGAGAAGGAAAGATACCAAGGGGGAACAAGAGAACGGGAAGTATTGGGTGAACAGGCCTCAGGTGATATGGGTGAGTGGTGTAGCCACCTACCCAAAACACAGACTCAGCAACACTGAAAACGCATGACCTAAGCCGCAACCACTGGAGCTTTGCAAGGCGCCTGTCAAGTTGACAGGCGGGCGTGGGATGCTTGGGGGTTGGGATGCGAGTTTGGGAGCACGGGTGGAGGAAGTTGACACTGGCGGAGGGATTGGTGTTGAAATGTTTCATGCCTAAACCTCAACTGTCAATAACTTGATACATCACAGTGCCTTAATATTTTTTTAATTTAAGAAAAAGAAATGAATGAACCACTTACCAACAACAAAATAAAATAAAAGCTAACGGCAAAGTCATTATTTCACTAGAGTTGGCCTAATGGATCCTGGGGCAGCCATGTATTGCATAGGAACTCTCAGCTTTGAAATATCTTTATAATAGAAAATAGATATTTTGGAGGACCGGAGCGATAACACAATGGGTAGGGCGTTTGCCTAGCACACGGCCAACCCGGGTTTGATTCTTTCACACCTCTCAGAGAGCCTGGCAAGCTACCGAGAGTATCCCGCCTGCATGGCAGGGCCTGGCAAGCTACCTGTGACGTATTCGACATGCCAAACACAGTAACAGGAAGTCTCAAAATGGAGACGTTACTGGTGCCCGCTCGAGCAAAAATTCATGAGCAATAGGAGGACAGTGCTACAGATATTTTGGACCTAGAAAAATATAGAACGTTTAAATAGTAAACTTTTTTTTCTGTTCCGCCTTTCTATTTTGCTCAGCTCTGTATATCACATTGAAAATGGCCCACAGCAGCAGACTGGCTGTTGGTTTTCCACCATTCTAAGCCACTGTAAGGCTGCAGTTGCTTTCACCTAAAGATCTATTTTTCCCCCTACCAGATGAGTTGAAAAAATAGTGGTTATGTCGGCCAACAAATGAGCATATTCAAATGGTTTTGTTTATCAGGCTTGGCTTCCAACAGAATCCTCCCTCTTTCTCTTTCTCCCCCCTCTCTGCCTCTCCTCCCTCTCTCTCTTTCTTTCTCTCTCTCTCTCTCTCTCTCTCTCTCCCTCTCTCTCCCTCTCTCCCTCCCACCCCCCTCTCTTTTTGTGCCCCATCCAGCAGTGCTCAGGCCAGAATCTTTTCTCTGTGTGTTTGATTTACCTTGATCTGAAGCTTTCCTATAACAAGTTGTTACTGCAAATTGCTTATACTATGATGAAGAAGCAGAGTTTAGGGGAGAAAATTGTTGTGTATATTTTTGAGTTATCTGTTACAGTGGAATATATGAATACAATTTCATGAGTAATTTTTAAACGGAGGAAAAATTTAGTTGACATAAAAAACCACGTGTGTGTGTGTGTGTGTGTGTGTGTAAGGGAGGGGAACTCCCACCATCCAGGGCCACCATAGGTATGTTTAGGAACCATGTGGTATGTGGTTTGTGGGGATTAACCCAGGGTCTGATACATGCATGTGCTCTGCTATTTGAACCACATCCAGGGTGTTGTTGATGCAAAAAAATATGTGTGTGTGTATGTATGTATGTATGTAAAAAATTTAATAGGACTTCTGTGTGCCTAATGACTTTTTAAATATAATATTAAAATGGGCATATATTTTGGGTGGAGAACGGCGGTTGGACCTCAGCCAGTGGTACTGAGGAGCCAGACCGGACTCTCTGCTCAGTGTGACCCCTGATGGTGCTGGGATCGTAACCAGAGTTGGTGAGATGCGAGGCAAGTGTTGTGACCCCGGTGCATTTCTTCAGCCCCACGTGGTTATATCGTTTTGGAATACAAATATCTGGGGCCATCCTCGGGAAACAAGGTTTTTTGAAGCCTATTTCTATTTCATTTTATTTGATCTTTTTGGTTTGGGGGCCGAACTAATGGTGCTCAGGGCTTACTCCCTACTCTGCACTCAGGAATTACCACTCGCTGGTCTTGGGGGACCTTATTGGATTCTTAGGATTGAACCTGGGTCAGCTACGTGCAAGGCAAGCGCCCTACCCGCCATACTGTGTTTTATTTTTATTTTCTCTTTGAGTCTTGAGTTGTGTAGGAGAGTGCAATATATTTCCATAGGATGTTTTGTTAATTTCCTATTTCGTTTTATTAAGGTTTGAGAAAATGGCTACAATAGTCTCCCTTTAAAACAACCGACTTTCTTGGTTGTTTTTTTGTTTGTTTGTTTTTGTTTTTTTGGTCACTTCCAGTGATGCTCAGGTGTTACTCCTGGCTCTGCACTCCGGAATCACTCCTGGTGGTGCTCGGGGGACCATATGGGATGCCAGGAATTGAACTTGGGTTGGCCGCGTGCAAGGCAAACGCCCTACCTGCTGTACTATCGCTCTGGCCCATTGACTTTCTTGTTTTAATAAACTTCTAAAAATATTAAGCACATGTGGCTGGAGAGATGGTACAGCTGGTAAGGTGCTTGCCTCCCCCTCAGTGGACTCTTCTTTGATCCCTATCAGCACACAGGGCTCTCCCAGCACTACATTGAGTGGTTCCTGAGTACAGAGCTAGCTGAACACTTAAGTGTACGTGTGTTGTGCATGTTTGTGTGTTTATGTCAAGCAGATTATTCTCTGTTTTGTTTGGGTTGTTATATATTACCTGTATCATTTATTTTTGTCTGTTCTTGGTTTCTTTATTTCTAGAGAGAGGCGTTTAGTTATTCTACCATATTTGTGATTTTCTCCCCACTCTCCCACCTCATCTTTTTCTTAATTCAGGGGCTACCATTTGTGATGCCCTGAGGGCTACAATGTAGTGTTGGGGATTGAACCTGGGTCTGCCACGTGCAAGACAAGCCCCTTTAACACTGTTCTGTATCACTCCGGCCCATGATACCCTTCAGTTTTTGTATTTCTGATTTGTTCTATGGTTTGTAGATTGTGTCGGTATGTTTGGTCTCTGGTGTGTGACATTTTTTTTGTGATCATCTTTTATAGTAGCAGTTTTTATACATGAAATGTTTTTTACCTTAAATTATTTTGTCACTGGTCGTGTCACCACCTGCAACCTTTTTGTATGTCTATGACTTGGCACTTCGTCTAGTTTAACCTGGAGGAGTCACTCTTGGTGCATGGAGCTTAAGGAACCCTGAGGTGCCAGAGACAGAGCCTGGGGCCCCTGCATATAAAACATGCGCTCTAGTCGTTTGAGAGCCATTTCTTCCCCCCCCCCCCCCCCCCTTAAATTTGTATTAGTGAAACACCATGAGGTACAGTTGTAGACTTACAACTTTTTGTGCTTGGGTTTCAGTTATACAGTGATCGAGTCCCCATCCCTCCACCAGTGCCCATCCTCCACCACCACGGGTCCCAGTATCCCTCCCACCCCCATGCCCCCCCATCCCACCCTGCTTCTGTGGCAGGGCATTCCCCCTTGTTCTCTCTCTCTTTTTGGGTGCTGTGGTTTGCAAAAGAGGCATTGAGTAGCAATCATGTTCGGTCTATAGTTTACTCTCATCATACATTTCCATCCTGAAGGAACCTCCCAACACCCTTTATTTGGTGCTTCCTTCTCCATCTGAGCCTTTGAGTTTCTTGTTCTACGCCTTACAGTTTTAAACACTTACAGTGCCTTTGAGCGTGCAGCAATAGCAACAGATAAACTTGGAAGTACTAGGGAGAGATTGTGAAGGCTTTTTCCTTGTTTTGTTCCCTGTGGCTGTGCATATTTTGGCATGTATCTAACAAATAATATGTTCAGCGCCTCTAGGAATTTGGGAAGGGGACCTCAGAGGGGGGGCTTCGATCGGGTGATCCGGAAACTCTTCTCTGGTAGAGATTTGACTGAAATCTGGTCAAAGCATACTCTCCTCCCTTGGAGCTTTCTCTGACCCCCATCGTGGTTGAAATGTCTCTGGCTCACAGCGAGGAGAGTGGATTGTACCTGCCTCCACTCAGACCTGTAGTGAAGGAACATGGTGTTGTTCACGAGAGGCAGGTCCTGGGTTCGATGCGTTGCTCGTCCCCTGTGCGAAAGTTGTCTGTGAGCAGCGTTTCTACTGGAACTCAGGATTGGACACTTGGATGCCAAGGACTCGGGGTGTGGCTCTGGATTTCCTCTTGAGATGTTTCACAACATGTGTCTTGTTTTTGTTTTGGGTTTGGGGTCACACCCAGCAGTACTCAGGGGTTAATCCCAGCTCTGCTCTCAGGAACCACTCCTGGCGGTGCTTGGGGGGAGGGGGGGCATATGGCATGCCGAGGATTGAACACTGGTCCATTGAACCCTGGTCTGAACCCTGGTCGGCCGAGTGCAAGGCGAGCGCCCTACCCACTGTACTGCTGTTTCTCCTACTCCACGTGTCTCTTTTGGTGTCTTATTTATCAGATTTTACGCCCTCACACTGTAATTGACCATTTATTATTAATTGTAGTGTTAGGAAAACAGAGTTCTAGAGTCTTTACTGACATGACCCTTTGCTAAGTATTTCGTGTGATTATTTTGCTTAATTTTTCTTTCTAATTACATAATGTAATATTTTTCTCTTGCAGTTTATTTCAAAGTTTAGAACATTCCAAGTTTAGAACATTTTGTTTTGGTCTTTAACATTTGTCAAAAAGTCAGCCTTGTTATTTGAACAGGACGGCTTTGCTTGATTATATTACACATGGGGAAAACAGTATTTTCTAAGTGGAAATGAACTTTTATTTTTTGTAATAGGCTCTTCCAGTGAGATAGATCTTTTAACATGGAGGAATCATTTTTACATCTAAATAGTTTTGTATTCGGTCATGTGATATGGAGAAAATATTTTCTCACTGGGAAATTAGGTACGGTAACAGTTTTTTTAAAAATAGCGTACTACTTCAGTATTCTTTCTGATTTCATCTGGTTTTCAACTCAAACCGGATTAGGAAATTTTTGTTTCAGACTTAAAAGTGACAATGTCTAACAGCTGCTCACATTTCCTTTTCATACATTTCATAGTCGGACAGGAATCCAGGCCTGAGTATTACCAAGGGTCTTCTGTTACACATTCTGCATACATGTGAGTTCCATGGTGATGAGCGCATGCCTCCACACATGTGCCGAGCCGTAGCGGGCAGAGACTGGAAGGAGCCGTGTGAGGGCTCTGTTCTTGTTAGCAGCAGATCTGGTTGGTTTGACATGTGCCGTGCACATCTGCAGGGCTTCAGCAATTGGCTCTGCCGCCGTCCATGCGAGTTCTGGACCGGCAATAGGAGCATTTCTTTTCGAAGGTGTTTTGTTTTGTTTTTTGGGTACACACTTGACAGTGCTCGGGGCTTACTCGTGGCTTTGTGCTCAGGGATCACTTCTAGAGGCGCTCAGGGGACCAAGTGGGATGCTGGTGGTGAGTGAATCCGGGTCCAGTGCACACAGGGTCTGTCTTACCCGCTGTTCTTGCTGTCCCTGATTTGGGTTTTTTGTACCACATCTGCAGTGCTGCTGGCTACTCGCAGCTGTTTGCTCTCATGGGACCGTTGGCTTCAGGGCTGGAACCCGAGCCACCCGCAGGCACAGCCTGGGCTCGGCCTGTTGAACAGTTTTCCCAGACAACAGGAATGTTTATTTTTTGTTGTTGTCTGTGTTTTGGGGCCACACCCTGCAGTGCTCAGGGGTTACTCTTGGTACCCCCTGGGTACCATATGGGAGGCCTGGGATGGGCAAGCGTCCCACATGCTGTACTGTCGTTCCGACTCCAGCAGGACCGTTTCTTTTATTTATTTATTTAGTGAATCACCGTGGGGTACACTTACAGACTTTGAAACTTCCGTGCTTGCATTTCAGTCATACACTGGTTGAGTACCCATCCCTCCACCAGTGCCCATTTTCTAGCACCAGTGGTCCCAGTATCCCTCCCCCCACCCCGCCTCTGTGGTAGGGCATTCCCTTTTGCTCTCTCTCCTTTTGGGTGTTGTGGTTTGCAATAGAGGTATTAAGTGGCCATCGTGTTTCGTCTATATTCTGCTTTGAGGGTGCGTCTCCCATCCCGAGCGGATCCTCCTAGCACCCTTTACTTGGTGGTCCCTTCTCTAACTGAGTTGCCTTTTCCCCCAGCATGTGAGCTTCTAAACAGTGGAGTGATCTTCCCAGTACTTATCTTTAATAATCTTGGGTGTTAGTCTCTCATTCCAATAGGACCATTTCTGAAAATACTACAGTCTCTGATAAAAAAAAAATTCTTTTCTTTTCTTTTTTTTTTTTAAAAAAAAAGGAAAAAAGAACTCCTGTTATCTGGGGAGTCTACTGAACACGCCGAGCACATACTTTGCAGGACAGGAATCTCAGCCAATTGAGTACTCTCTGGCCCAAGACATTGGGGCAGGGGGGTGGGGGGGTGGGGCCAAACCCTTCAGTGCTAAGGAGAACTGGACGTGATGCCGGGGGTTCACATTTGGGTTGGTCACTTGCATGGCAAACTGAATCCCGGTACAATCTCTCTGGCCCATGAAATTTTTATTTTTAAGCTCAGGGATATTAAATAAGTTAGGAGTTGGGGCTGGAGTGATAGTACAGTGGGTCGGGCACTTGCCTTGCTCATGGCTGACCCAGGTTCAATCCCTGGCATCCCATCTGCTCTCCCGAGCACTGCCAGGAGTAATTCTTATGAGTGCAGAGCCAAAAGTAACCTCCCGAGCATTATCGGGTGTAGCCCAAAAATAAACTTTTTTTTTTTTTAAAGTTATAGGAGAACATGTTCTCCTAGTTTGAATCTGGGACTTAATATGTGAGAGGCTTGTCCCTAACCTAAATTCAGACTGTGTCTTTTTACTCTTGGGTAGAGAAATGACCTGTTTGTGATAGCAGAGAGGTTGGGAGATGCAGGCGCTCAAGAGTCGTAGTGGCGCCAGGGAGCTCAGCACGCTGGCCTCTTCTCAGCTCTAGGTCGCTGGCCCTGGCCGCCTAGGGAGAAGGGAGCCCTTGAAAGGGACCGCACAACATGGGATGTGTGCAAAGTGTAACGTAAACCCCCCTGCCTGGGAACTGTCAGGTTGGTGAAGGTGGAGACGGAGACGCTCCCCTCAGCCACCCTCCCCCCCGCCCCCAATTCCCAAACCCCAACATGCTTGACCCACAGAAGCCAGAGATTCCCTTACCACTGACCTAGAGTGGGGTCAGCTGGAAGTAGATGTGCCCCTGGGGGGTGGTGAGTTCTGGATTTCCCCGGGTAGGCCTCTTAGAGGCCACGTTCTCGTGCCCTCTCTTTCCCGTTGCTTTGGTTCGGATGCCGCTTTCAGACAGAAGACTCTGCTTGTGGCCCTCTGGCCCCATTGAACTTGCTTTTGGCTGAGTCCCACAGAAGTCACACACCGAGACATGCCCACATGCCCTGCCCCAGAATGCCCCATTGTAGATGTGCTAGGAATTTGGAGAAGTCAGGCAGGTCCCCCTGGTTCTGGATTTTAAAGACAGTGGAAAGATGGGAAAATAAAATAGTGATTTGTTTTGGTTACATTGTTGAATGATTGAATTTTACTTTTTTTCTTTTATTAATGTACTTGGCTAGAAATTTTGAAGTTCCCTAAGTTGCCCTCTGTCTACGTCCTAGTCTGAACAACATTTCCTAGACTGACTTGTGAAATGCCTTTTGAAAAGGAGCATAACTTCTTTGCAATTATTTTAATGTTCTATGTGCTGTCCCTAAAATAATTCATAGCCACTGTTAAGCACGTATGACTAGCTATGAAATATGAAAAATTGAAATCTGGAAAAACTGAATTAAAATTTGTTGGTTTTAATTTTTAATCTTTAAATGGCCACATATCTAGAGTTTAATTGTTCTATTTTTAATTTTTTTATTTTATAAGGTAGCTCACAGTATTTGATTACATTTAATATTTAAACACCAATCCCACCACCATTACACCTTCCCACCACCAAATTTGGGGTGTTTCCATCCCAAGTCCCAATCCCTGTCCCAAAGCACAACCTAAGTAATATATTTTGTATCATCTATTATAGAAAGCCGCTAATAATGCTACAAAAAAGTATCCATAGAAAAGACAGTGTGAAAATTGTTCTATTTTGTCAGGGGCCTTTAAGACATTCTTTAGAATGTCACTAACAGGTTGTTAAAGTTTGGGTGATGGGAGCTTTTGTATATATATCTGAAACGATGTATATATGCATTTGTATATGTGTATTTCCCTCTGTGATTTGTGGCGTACTATTTGAACCCCATCAAGTGTGGTGTGGTATTTGTAGAGAATGGGTAGGGAGTGTCTTATGATGATGTGTCCGCATGGTATGGAATTGTTTTGATGTGGCCCTAAGACTTGTTTGCCATGTTGCAAATTTGTTAATGCAAGTCTATAAAGCTTGTGTTTATGAATCAAGATCTGAAAAAAATAATTTAACAATTACTGTGTACTTGTTATATAAACTGTCCTCCCATTGTTCATTGATTTGCTCAAGCGGGCCCAGTAACGTCTCCATTTTGCGACTTGTTGTTACTGTGTTTGGCATGTCCAGTATGTCACGGGTAGCTTGCCAGGCTTTGCTGCGCGGGCGAGATACTCTCGGCAGCTTGCCGGACTCTCCGAGAGGGGCAGAGGAATTGAACCCGGCTCGGCCGGGCTGGCTACACGCAGGATGGCCGAGTGGTGTGAGGCGCCAGACTCAAGTTCCTACTTGTTATATAACAGATGCTATATTTGCCAAAGAAGTGATTTATATAATAAATTGTTTACTGAGACTTTATTGTGAATTCCAAAGTACTCCAAGAGCTTATCATGTTCTCATCAGATTCTCATTTTCCTTTTCTCATGAGAGACTTGTTGTGAAAGTTTGGTTACTTTTGAAAAGTCTGAATAATGTGCTGCCTTAAAGAAAGTTTGTTTTCCTTGAAAGGGAAACCTGTGCTTTTTAACGGACAATTTATTTTCCGGTAAACTCTTGAAGTTTTGCCAAGAAGGGAAACACACCCGTTTACCCACAAACATAAGTGTTAATATTATGTACTATTTCGTTCCTTTGTGTGTGCAAAGACTTCTAAGTACTAGTGTCGAGCAGTGCCATTCATTACTTTTATTGTTCCTTCACAGAGAAGGACGAATGTCATCATGTCTGGAGTCAAGCGAACAATCAAAGAGACAGACCCTGATTATGAGGACATATCCGTGGACCTTCCGAACAAGCGGCACAAGGCCATCGAGAATTCAGGTAGAACCTCACCTGTCTTAGGAAATCATGCACTACTGTGTCCACAAGCAGCTCTGTGTAAGGGGCACGAAAATGCCATGCCTTTCTGTTGTGTACAGTCTGCTGGGTCTGTGACGGGGCTGTGCTCTGCGCCTCGTTGAACGTCCATCCACCATGTGTGGCACCAGAGGCCGAGCCTTGCGTGGACAGTAAAAGTGTCCCGGTGAGACAGACCCCAGGTTCAGCCCTCATTGGTTTGTCCTGAGTAGTGGCAGAGCCTGGTGCCCGCTGCAGTGTGGGATCATGTGTGAAGATGACAGGTGGGGCAAGATGAAAGCTTTAGCCTCTAATAGTCATCTGTTACTTTAATGTGGATCATTGGGGGTGGGGGGGGGCGGTCACCAGGCTTGTAGTTTCATGACCTCAGGATGAGGTTTCAAGTTCTTAAAATGCTACTTAATTGCGTTAATTAGATGTTTCACACAGTTCTCAGACATGGTGAGTTTCTTGAAGGTGGTCTATGAATCATGAAAATTGGGGAAACATTGATTCTTTTAACCACAGGACTTTCAGCAGCTGGTGGTTAAGGCTCAGAGGCGTTCAGTTGTTCAGTTACGTGCCCACGGGGACAGAGGGCACATGCCTTGGGGTCAGCTCTGGTTCCGTCCCCAGCGCCTCTGTGGGGAGCAGCCACTCAGTATGCAGCCACCCAGTACCGAGCCAGGAGTCACCCTAAGCACTGCAGGGTGTGGCTCCGAGCTCCCCACCCCACCCCCACGCCCCAGGGAGTGAATGCATTGCAAGTACAGATCAGTGATCAAAATAAGGACATTTCAGCGTTTGTACTTTGTAATCTGTCATCCATACTCCAGTTTTACCGGTTGTTCCTGTGTCGATTTTTATGGCTCTTTCCCCCTTTCTTAAGCTGTGAGCCGGGCGAGATCCCAGGGGACATGCAGTTGTCGCTGCTCTTCGGTCTCTTTCTTGTTTGTGTATGTGTTTGTCTGTTGGGGTGCGGGGGCCCACCCAGCAGTGCTCGGGACTCCTGGCTCTTGCTCAGGGGCCACACCTGCCAGTGCTTGGGGGCGTCTGGTGCCAGGATTCAAACCAGTGCTGTGGTAGCAGCCCCATGCAAGACTAGTGCCAACCTCTGTGTTGTCTCTCCAGCCCCTCTCTGTTCTACTTTAATCGCCTTGATCTTTGATTACTTTATTTAAAGGGGGGGGCATGGCTGGAGAGCTAGTACAGCCGATAGGGTGCTTGCCTTGGCATGTGACTGACCTGGGTTCGACCCCTGGCATCTCATATGGTCCTCCAAAACACAAAGAGTGATTCCTGAGTGCGAGCCAGGAGTAACCCCTGAGCGTTGCCTGCTGTGGCTCCCCAAACGAAAACAAACAAAAAAATTTGGGGGCATACCCTGCAGTGTTGGAGGTTCCACCTTACTGTGCTCAGGGGATTATTGTATGGTGCTGGGGATCCAACCTGGGCTTTCTGTAGGGCAGACAAGCATTCCAGCCATCGAACTCTCTCCCTAAGCCCCGTTTCCTTTTTGTGTCTTTGGAGGGGACACTACCCTGCACTGTTGAGGGGTTCCACACGTCCCCATGCTGAGGGCTTGCTCTCTTGGAGGTGCCAGTGATGGAACCGGGGCCTTCTGCATGCAGAGCATTTGTCTAGGCCATTGAGATGTCTCTGTGACCCCTCCTTGACCTTTCTTTGTCTTTCATCACCTCAATATTTCAGTAGCACGCCAGTTATTTTACAGACTCCCCTGGAGTTTAGGTCCGCCTGATGTTCCCAGTGATGAGACTCCGCATTTTCCCCCCCAGGAATGACAGGATATTGCGGTCTTCTCAAATACCAGAAAACACTTGAAATCGATTTGCCGCATTATTAGTGAAGTGAGCTTTTACCCGAGGGTAGTTGATGATAGCTAAGTTTCTCCGTTTACATGCTGCTCCCTGAGTTTTCTTCTTTGCTGTCATTGACTCAAGACAGCCACTCATTAATTAGGCCTTGTATTAAAGATAATACATAAAAAAATGTTCTTTGTGTAGCTCGAGATGCTGCTGTCCAAAAGATTGAGACTATTATCAAGGAACAGTTTGCACTTGAAATGAAGAATAAAGAACATGAAATTGAAGTCATTGATCAGGTATAATGATTTTATTTTTTTGGGTTTGTTTTGTTTTTGGGCCACACCTGGCAGTGCTCAGGACTTAACTCCTGGCCAGCTTGGGGGACCAAATGGGGTGCTGGGGATTGGCTACATGCAAGGCAAGCGCCCTTCCCGCTCTACTATCACTCTGGCCCCAATCATAATTTACCATCACGCCTTTGTGTGTGTGTGTGTGTGTGTGTGTGTGTGTGTGTTGTGTTGTGTGTGTGTGTGCGCGCACACGCACGCGCTCATGCACCTCTCCATTTTTAGATATGAAGCAAAAGACTATTTCCCCCTTTAAGTGAAATTGCAGAAAAAGGAGGAAGGGGGGAGCTGTATCTTTCACCTAAAATTTCATCTCAGGAAAAAAAAAATCTTTTTTTGCTGTTGTGTTCAATCTCTTTGTGACTATTTCTCATAGAACATGTATATCTGTTGGAAAAGGTACCTTTCTACATATTTTTGCCAATCTGATCTGAGATATTGGTTTTTATTTGTTCTGGTTTAGGGCCTTCATCCATTAGTGCTCAGGGGCTATTCCCAGCTCTGTGCTCCTAGTACCCTCCCAGAGATGCTCTTGAGACAGTTTTAGGTGGTGCTGGAGATCCAGTTGGGCCCCTGCATGCAGCATGGCCTGGCCTATTGATCTACATCTCTCCGACCCCCTCCTAGAATTTTTTTCTTCCCAGTAGTGCTCCTACTGTGCATCAGTGCTGTGGAGCGAGCCAGGCGTGGCTGCATTAAAGGCCAGTGCCATAAGCTCTGTACTGTCTCTCGAGCCCAGTTTTTATGTGTCTTCTTCTGCTTATTTGAGAAGTTGAAATCTGTTTGTCACTTGCATTTCTTTTTTTTTTTTTTGTGGGTTGTATGTTCCCCCTTTGTTAAAAATTTTTATTTTTAACAACGAGTAAATATTTGTTTTTAGCGGCTGATTGAGGCAAGAAGGATGATGGATAAACTTCGTGCCTGCATTGTTGCAAACTACTATGCTTCTGCTGGGCTTCTAAAAGTTTCTGAGGTAAGTTTTTCTTGCACATTCACTTCTGGGGTCACTCGTACATGTCGGGGGGTGGGGGGAGATGAATGTTGGGTAAACTTAACTGTGTGCAGCCGTATCTTTCCATGTTACTTTCTTATATTGCCCATAAGCCCAAGTAGTCTTTCCCCTTTTTGGTGAGAGGAGGCAGGGTTCTCGCCCAGCTAGGCTCAGAGGTTACTCCTGGTGGTGCTCAGGGAACCATAATGTGGTGTAGGGGATTGAGCCCATGTCAGCCACTTGCACGGCAGCTCCTTAACTGCTGTACTATCTCTTTGACTCAAATAATACAGTACATTTTTATTTTACTTAACTTGGATGGGGTGCTTATTGTGCTGCAACCAGCTAAGCAGAGCACTTAATCCTGGCAGTGTTTGGGAACCATGAGCAGTGCCAGGGACTGAACCAGAGTTGGCCATGTGCCAGGCAAGAAATTTAACCACTATACTGCCTCTCTAGCCCCACTTTTTTCCTCTTTGATTAGTCCTCCAGTCAGTTGTTCGCTCTATAGCTCAGCCTTGCAGATGTAAAGATAAGGGTGAGCCCCTGTTCTCATTTGTCCTATTCCTCTTCATTTGATTGCAGTTGGCTCTGAATTCATTCATTTCCCAGTTGCTTTCCCTCTGCCCTTTCCTTTTAGAGACAGGTATGGAAGTATCCAATGTTTACAGCCTTCTTAGTGAATTTTCATTTGCACGGTGTTTTTTGGCCAGGTAAACAGCGAAAGAGCCTGGGAGGTTCCTTGTTCCTTGGGCCAGGCAGCTTTGCTGAGGCTGGGACCCACGTATGTTCCTGACAGAATCCTGAAGCCCACTTTGTGGATACGCTTGTGAATGTTGATGGTGTTTTGCCCCCCCCCCCCCCCCCCCCCCCCCCCCCCCGCTGACGGCAGAACTTTCTTTATCTCACCGTCCTTCTTAGCAGGATCCATTCTCTGGGCCCTAAGATGAGGAAAGATAAAAGCTACACATGTATTTAGCCTGAAAAAATTCAAATACAGAGACAAGGTTATTGTAATCTCATTTCATCTAGAGTGGTCCTCGTCTGTCTGGCCCGGCCCGGCCCCCGGTAATGTTGACTTACTTGAGGAGATTGAGGCTTCATCTTGTAGACTCTTCCTCATTATCGTTTTCTGTATTTGCTTAGGCAATCCTTCCTTCCCTCTATTTTCCTACAAACTGCTGGTTGGGCCTAGAAATATGATTAGATTGTTTGTCTTTCTAAGAGTCCCACATGTGCAAAGCATCTGCCCCGTCTTTCATGTTGTCTCCCCAGACTGTGAGATGTAATTTTAAGTTGTCTCCTATTTGCCGTGTTACTGTTTATCTGTATCTTCCATTTTACCTGCAGAAGGTTTTACATCTTTAGATGTTGGTGTTATGACTGTATATTCAGTGCTCTGTAACTTTTCCTTGGAGTGCTGACAATGTCAAGGAGTTCAGACTTCATTTTATGAGTGAGGTTAGTTGAAGGATTTAAGCAAGATCCTAAAATAGACAATGATTTGGGAAGGATCAAACATGTGTTTTCTCCTTTGGGTGGATATGATTCAGAGTTTGTTGTGCTTGCTTTCATTTCTGCAGGGATCAAAGACCTATGACACAATGGTTTTTAATCATCCTGCTATCAAGAAGTTTTTGGAATCCCCATCTAGGTCATCATCTCCAGCCAATCAGAGATCAGAAACTCCGTCTGCCAATCACTCAGAAAGCGATTCTCTGTCTCAGCACAATGACTTCTTATCTGACAAAGACAACAGCAGCAGTTTGGATATTGAAGAAAGACTCTCCAACAACATGGAGCAGAGATCCAGCCGAAACCCTGGAAGGGTATAGTTGACTGGGAGGGAGGGAGCCAAAGAGGCAGGGAAATCCGCATTACAGCGTGCACACACTATTTCCTGTAGCCTCCATAGGAACCCTAGAAAATAAGTTATCATTTGTATTCAGAAATGAGGAAACTGAGTCTCCACGAAGTGAAAGCTTTGTTTGTCCGAAAGTACTAGGATTAAGAATTAGAAGTAGGACTTTCTAATTCCAGCTTCCCGTAATTGGCACCAGCCCTCGGTGCCATTCATGTAGATCTGAATGAAACCCGCAGGAGTTGGCAGAGCTGCGAGCTGGCCAAGCTCTGGCCTCACTCATGTTTGTTCTTTGAAGAGCAATGGTTCTCCAGTTTACTCTGGAACTTACAAGATGCTGTAATAACTGCTGGAAATTTGGCTAGTAGTAAGTAGGACTGAAAACCATCTGTTGCTTGCTCTGCCAATTTGATTTTCAAGTTTTCATTGCAAGTGGTTTGGATTTCTTGGGAATCCTTATGGGATTAGACTGATGGTTTTGCTGAGCCCAGTGTTCTGACGAAGGAGCTTTCCAGGTTGGTTTCCACATTTAGGGATATGATTTTTTCCCTGATTTTTAAAAGTATAGAATGACTCTGGTTATAAATGTTTGTTGAAAATTGTAGGATATGAAAAACATAAAGAACATAAAGGTATGTTTTTATAGCTATACCTGCCTATTACAAAAACAGAAAAACATAAAGAACAGAAACAGAAAAACTATGATTGCCACAATCATAGTGCCAACATCAGACCTCTTGTTTTTTTGTTTTGTTTTGCTGCTTTTTGGTGTCTGAACCATACCTGGTATACAAGGGTTACTCCTGGTTCAGTGCTTGGAAATCACTTCCAGTGGTGGTGGGAGAACCATGTGGATTGTTGTGATATCAGGGCTAAAATCTGGGTCTTCCGCATGGGTTGCATGTCCTTCAGCCTGTTGAACTCATCTTCAGCCCTGTTTGTGTGTTTGGGTTTTTCAGTGCCCACATACTCCTCGATCCGTGCTTAGGGATCACTCTTGGCAGGCTCTGGGGACCATAAGGGATGCTGGGGATTGAACCTACATTGGCTGCGTACAAGGCATTGGCTGCGTGGCTGCGTACAAGGCATTGGCTGCGTGCCCTACCTGCTGTACTCCAGCCCCAGTTTATTTATTTGTTTTTTAGGAAAGCAGTTTGTCATTAGTGGTAAGATTTAGAAACTTACCCGCTCTTACATAGTATACACGCTCATTTTATGTCACAAATGGTGCTAGTTATGTACCAAGCACTACTCTAAGAGTTTTTCAGAGCGACAGCACGTATCAGCGGATAGGTATAATAATCGTACTGACTTAAATAGGTGAAGAAATAGTTGCCCATTTGGGATACAGTGTACATCTACATGGGAAAAGCAAGATATGAGCCATGATACTCTGTCTTAATAATAAAAATTTAAATTAGCTATTGTGATTGTATTACTTCTCATTGGGAAATTTTTATTAGTATAGAAGAGAATAAAGGGGGCTGTTAACTACCTCCTACAAGTTACACACTCACACTTCTAGTGTACAACTTTGATATAAAAATGAGTAAAAAATACTTGCATTCGAGAGGTGCACAGAGTCATGAATTGGGTAATAAAACCAAAGGGGAAGAAAATAGGATTATTTTACTTTTTACCTTGAATGATTTTTGTGGTTTCTCATGACTGGGCATTTTCCAAATTGAAAATGAAAATTGATGACGATGATGATGATTTCTTTCAGGACCCTTCTAGTATTCCTGGCTCCCATAAGACAGAGCAGCGAAATGCTGATCTCACAGGAGATGAGACTTCACGACTTTTTATAAAGAAAACAATAGTAGTGGGCAATGTGTCCAAGTGAGTACCCTGTTGAATTGTCTCATTTTCAGCCAACCATTTATGTTCATACTCTGGCATATATTCTTACTAAGCTTGTGAATATTTCCATTAAAATTCTAGTGGGAGGGGGTGCGGATCTGCCTTGTAGCACTGGTCCTACGTGTGTGAAAGCCCTGGTGCAATTGCCGGCATCACCAGGAAATTAAGTAAAGTCCTAATGGACTGCATGAAATTTCAGACTAGTTTCTATGTTGAAAAGAGCAGCAGAGGCAGAAATGGATAAGTACCAGGTTAGGTAACTCCGTTACTGTGGAAAACACAGTGAAAACATAGATAAATGTACAGGAGGCCATGGTCATATTTTCCATCAGAATGCAGTAAGGGTGCTACCTCATGAAATAAAGCGACAGCCTGCGGATGGGAAGGCCAGAGATGCTGCTTTTGTCACGGTTGGGACTTCAGGGACTGTGAACCTGAGTCATCCTCGTGCGAGGCCAGGGCCTTATCTCCTCTTCTCTCCACTAGGTCTCTGGCTTCTAGAGGTTCTTTAGCCCACAAATAAATGATGCCAGTTTACTTCCACATGTATAGACTGGTTGGGAAAAACAAGATTTTTATTTATTTGTTTATTCTTCTATTGCATGCGAGTTGGAAAGCAAAAATATATGTGCGTGCGTGGTGTGTGTGTGTGTGTGTGTGTGTGTGTGTGTGTGTGTGTTGCTGGAAATCAAATCCAGCGTCTCACACAAACACAGGCTATACCACGAAGCTTCATTCCCTGTGTGTGTGTGTGTCTGTGTGTCTGACTGACTGTGTTGCTGGGGATCAAACCCAGGGTCTCACAGAAACACAGGCTGTACCACAGAGCTACATTCCCAGCGCTGAAAGCAAAGCAAGCTTAATCCTTGGATCTTAACCCCTTTACTTACCTCCTTGCTACTCCTTATGCTAACGACACATTGTAGGAATGAGAAAAGGGCTAACTACAAAGACTGTGGTTAAGCCAGACAGCTATTATTAATATTGCTGGGATTTCCATCTTGTTCCCTTTAATTGTCTTGAAGAGTAATTGACACAACAAGAAGATGTTTAAAGTAAATCTGATAATTGCTGTGTGAAAATACTCTTCCCCGCTAGTTCATTAACACGTGTCACATCAGTATTCTGTGAGGACATTGAACATTTCTCAGTAAGGATCAGTTAGGTGACAGTGTTCTTGCTGTAGTCACCATACCATGATTTTGTTTTCCTTTGCGGGGGGACCTCCCCAGTGGTACTTGGGACCACCAGGGCTGCACTCTGTTTCACAGGCCCGCCGAGGCCTTGCTCGCAGCTGAGAAAGTGGAAGCTTGCTTGCTAACCTCCCTGCTCCTTAGCAACTGCTTCTCTCTTCTTTTCCTCTGAACTTGATCTTTTTGTTTCAATTTCACAGATACGTGATGCTGTTTTTAGGATTGGTCTTATTTCATTCTTTCACGAGAATATTCGGACACACACACTCACATGCTCACACGGGATCTGTTATGCGGAGGGACCCACACCAGAGTTGGGTGCTTTGCCCGCACTTTAACCCCTTTATCTACCTCCTTGCCCTCCCACCTTTTTTTTTTTCAAATCATTCAACCTTTGTCTACATGGAGGTCGTTTCCATATCTGGGTTATTGTGAAGTTGCATTGAATGTGGGAGTGCAGCTGATTTTTCGAAGTCCTTTTTTTCCTTTTAATTTGAGTGTATTCGCATAAAATAGGCTGTTCTTTGCTCTTTCATGGCGCCATCTTCAGTTTCTCCTCCTCATGACTGCGCGACTTACATTGCCACCAAGAGTATGAGCACAAGGGTTTCATTTTCTCCATAGCTGTGCAAACACTTGTTATCGCTTGTATTTTAAGTGGTAGCGACTCTGATAGGTATGAGGCAATCACGCATTTGGTTTTGATGTGCATTTTCCTGATGATTAGTGATGGTAAGTTCGTTTCAAGTTTCCATTCAAGAAACCATTTCGAGTTTCCCTTTGGAAAAAACGATTTAAGTATTGAGTTTTCTGCCCATCTTCTAATCAAATTTATCATTTTTATTGTTTTTTTGTTTGTTTGTTTGCTTGGTTGGTTGGTTTTTGGTTCATATTTGGTGATGCTCAGGGCTTGCTCCTGGCTCTAGCCCTATGCTCAGGGCTCACTTCTGGAGGCTTGGAAAACCACATGGGGTGTGGGGGAGATTAAACTTGGGCTGCCTCCTCTTTTTTAATTTTTTTTACGTTTTGTGATTTTTTAAAAATATTTTTCCTATTTTTTTTAAAGCACCATGGTTTACAAAGTTATTCATAATTGAGCTTTAGACATAAAATGTTCCAGCACAACTCCCAGCAACATTGTCATCTTCCCTCCAACAGTGTTTCCAGGTTCCTTCCCTGCCCCCTCTGCCTATCCACATCCTGCCCTCCTGACAGGCATCTGTTTTTTTGTTGTTAAAGTTTGGGTATCATGATTTCAGTGCCATTGACTCTCTGGTTTGCATTCATATCTCTGTCATTTCTAACATCACTTACATACCTGAAGTCCCTTAATTCCTGCCCCCCATTGTTCTCTCCTGTTTCTTCTCACCCACCCTCACCCTTGCTGCCTTTCGTTCTACTTGGTATACTCCAGGGTCAAGGCTGATTCCCTTTTAAACATTGCAGTCCCTCATCCAGTTATTCAAAATACCACACATATAAGTAATATCGTTCAGTATTTATCCTCCTTCTGACTTACTTCATTTAACATGATATCTTCCAGTTCAATCCATGATGCATCAAAGTGCTTGATTCCATCATTCCGTACAGTTGTGTAGAATTCTGTTGTGTACATATACCATTATGATCCACTTAAATGTCCTTCAACATCTAGGTTGATTCAAAATCTCAGCTATTGTACTGAGTGCTGCTCTGAATAATAGTACGCATATACCCTTTGAATGAAGATTTTTCTCTTCTTCCTTGGGGTAGATACCACAAATGGAATTCCTGTGTCAGATGGGATCTCAATTTTAAGAACCTTACATATTTTTTTCCATAGGAATTGAATCAGACGACATTCCCTCCAGCAGTGAATGAAGAGTTCCTTTTTGCCACATTCCCACCAACATAGATTGTTCCCAGAATTTTTCATATGTGCCATTTTCACTGGTCTAAGATGATAGCTCACTGTCTTCTTGATTGGAATTTCCCTAATGATAAGTAATGATGAGAATTTTTTTCATGTGCCTGTTTGCTGGGCTGCCTCTTGTGCAAGCTAACTTGCTAGACTCTTTCTCCGGCCTCTGTTTATTGGTCAGACTCTGATTTGCAAATGTTTTCTCCCATTTTGTAGATTGCTTTTTTATTTTGTTGTCATGGAAGCTTTTTGGTTTGATGAGGGCCGTTTGTTAATTTTTGCTTTTATTGCTTCTGCGTCAACTAAAAAAAAAAAATCACTGCCAAGACTGAGGTGAAGGAGCTTTCCCACCTGTGCTTTCTTCTAAGAGTTTGATGGCTGTAACGTAGACTCTTTCACTTATTTTGAGTCGATTTTTGTGTATGATGTCCATTGGAGTCCAGTTTTATTTATCTTTGGGAGTTTGAGGTCATGCCTGACAGCTCAGGATTCCCACCCAAAAGTGCTCAGGAGCCCTCTTGATGCAGGGATCAGACATGGGGTGCTCTCATGCGAAGCCAGTGCTCCATCCCTTTGAGCTGTTTTCCAAGTCCCCAGTTTCATTCTTTTTTATGTGTTCAATTTTCCCAGTACCATTTATTGAAGATAATAGACTTTCTCCCTGAAAAAGTGTCCTAGCTCTTTTTTGGAATAAGTTAATTGACCATATCCACGTAGGTTTATTTCTGTACTTCCTGTTCTGTTCCTTGGCAAAATTGTTTTATTTGTAGGCCAGTTCCATCCTGGTTTTTTATTGCTGTCGTTTGTAATACAGTTTGAAATCAGGAAATGTGTTGCCTCCAACTTAGTTATTAAGATTGTTTTGAATATTCAGTGTCTTTGGGGGCCTCATACCCATTTCAGTGATTGATTGTTTTACTTCTGTGAAGAACTGCTATTGGGATTTTGGTTTTATTGTTGTCATTAACTTTGCAGGGAATCAAACCCACACGCAGGGCACAAACACCCACCCTCCCACTGAGACATATCCTGACTGTTGTGGGAATTTGGATCGAGCTTATGTTGCATCTCTAGGTGCCTTTCGGGCTGTGAGGTTATCTTAACTGTGTTGATTGATTCTCCTGGCCCATAAGCACAGGGTAATTTACACTTATTTCTTAGTTTTCACTGCACAGATTTTCCACCTTGATTATGTATTCCTAAGAGGTTCTGTGTTTTGTTTTGCGGTGCTGGGGATCAAGATTTTTTTTTTCCTCTCTTCCAGGTACATACCTCCTGATAAGAGAGAAGAAAATGACCAGTCAACTCATAAGTGGATGGTATATGTTCGAGGATCTCGTAGAGAACCCAGCATCAATCATTTTGTCAAGAAAGTTTGGTTCTTCCTTCATCCCAGCTATAAACCAAATGACCTCGTGGAAGTTAGGTAAGCACACCTGAATTATTTAACCTCAGAAGCTCAGAATTATGAAAATGGAGGAAGAGTGATTTGATTTTTGAATCCTTCCTTTAAAATCCTGTGTTGTTATTAATGAACTCAGCTGTGGCTTCGAAGGAGTTGGGGCAGCAGATAGGGAATTTGTCTTGTCTGCAGTGTCCTGGATTCTATCCCTAGAACTCTATTGTGGTCCCCTGAGTATGCCAAGAATGATCCCTGAGTACAGAGCCAGAAGTGAACCCTGAGCACCACCAGGTGTGCCCTGCACCCCCCCCCCAAATATTTTAAAGTTAAAAAAAAGTTTATTTTGTTTTGTTTTATGATATGAGGCTCTAAAGATTGAAATAGGAAATTAGAACTACAGGAATAATGTGGGGAATTTTTGTGATCTCTTTCTGAAATAGCCTCTATATTTTTCCTACATTTGCTTCCAGTTTTAGTAGCGTTTTTGTTAATTTCTCCTGGCTCTGCACTCAAGAATCGCTTCGGGGGGTGCTCAGGGGACCATATGGGGTGCCAGGGATTGAACCTGTGTCAACCCCATGCAAGTCAAGTGCCTTACCCTCCACACTATTGCTCTGGCTTTCCCAATTGCTTTCCTGTCTCTAGAGAAAACCACTTCCAGAGTACCCTGTTTTCCTTTGACACTCCATGTGCATGGGGCCTTGGTGCAGGTATTTTTCTTGCCTACAACTGTGGCTTTCAGAGCACCTTTCCTTGCGTCAGCTCTCTAAGCTTCAGACCGCTGCTGCTTCTCCTTATAGGCACACCAGTTTCCCTATCGCTGGAAACAGCTTTAACACCTAATTTCTGAAACTTCTCAGTCAGTACTCTTGCCTTCATTCTTAAAAACTCTGGCACACATAAAGACAATTTATCCAGAACCCTAATCTCCCTGTACATTCTTTTTGTTTTTATTTTTGGGTCACACCCAGCTCATGCCTGGGTCTGCACTCAGGGATAACTCCTGTTGGATCTCAGGGGCCATATGGGGATTGAACCAGTTGGACGCATACAAGGCAAACCACTTGCCTGCTGTACTAGTTCTCCGTTCATTTATTTCCTTTTTTGGGTCACACCCGGGAATTGCACAGGGGTTACTTCTGGCTCTGCACTTAGGAATTAATCCTGGCAGTGCTCGGGGGACCATATGGGATGCTGGGAATCGAACTCGGGTCGGCCGCGTGCAAGGCAAACGCCCTACCCGCTGTGCTATCACTCCAGCCCCTCCTCATGTAAATCTTGACGTCAGTTACGAGAGATCATAGAACTCAAGCTGCGAAAGGAGAGAAGGAAGTAAACATGAGAACAGTGTTGAGTAATAGAAACTCATGTAATCAAGAAATGCAAATCCTGCTGGGGTTGTAGACCAGCTGGATCAGGGATGGGGCTGGAATACTTGAAATTGAGATTTAAATTTAAAAAAAAAACACTTTCCTCTTCTGTTCCCTCACTTCTGCTGTTGTCCTGATCTGCAGTCTCCTGGGTAGCTGGTGCTTGCTCTCGGTCACAGTGCTGGGTTGTGATGCTTGCACAAGTTCTTGCTATGGCCACTCTTGGTAGCCCTGGTGCTCAGGCGTGTCTTGGTTGTGGTACCCTGGGTTAATTTTGAGGCTCTTTTCCATCTTCTGCTGTTATCTGGAGATTCTCGGCGCCTTGTCTTGGAGCTCACTGATTCTGTCCTCAGCAGCTGTTGCTTTGTTGCTGAGAGGCCTTCCAGCTTCTTTATTTCACCTATCAGGTTTTTCAGATCTGCCATTTCTGCTGTGTTTTCCTCCTTTCTGCTCTCATATCCTCTTGTGTTTTATTGGCAGTGCGTGCCGTTGTTTCTTTGAGCTGCTTAACAGTTCCATTCTGAATTCCTTATCAGAGAGGTTGTATGGCGCAGGATAGTCTTCACTCCCTAAGCCTGGTGTTTCTGTGTGGCTTTACCATTGTAACCTTTGCGGTTTGCAGTGGTGGTGTATGGCGAGGAACCTACAGTTGGGATTTTCCCGGCGTGTGATGGAGAAATGAAGGAAAGCCGCACCGCAGGGCCAGGCAGAGCAGCTGCACTGTTTGCAGGGGTGCTCCTGAGTTTGACCCAAGGCCCCCCATGCCTGCTCTTTCTTTAGTTCTCAGGCACCACCATCGCTGGGCTCGGTGGAGCCAGACTGGGTGGGCTACAGCCCATTCCTCTTCACAGGTGGGTTCGGTCCTGACCCGAGGGGCAGAGAACTGGCGCCCTGAGATCAGTCCAGAGACCTCGACACCAGACTGCCTGGCCTTTCTTTTGGTTGTGGTGCCCTGGGAATTGCACACCGGCCAGGGCTTGAGTCTTCGCTCCCTCACTTGGCGTTTCGTCGACCCCGGCGCCTGTCTCAGTGAAGTGTTTTGTAGTGCGGCTGTGGAGCCGAGACGGGGCATGGCGGGACTGACTTTACCCGGGGCTCAGGGGCTGCCCCACAGCAAACAGTGTGTTTTGCTGCTGCAGAGCAACACACCGTGTCTGTCTGGGCTGGGAGGATGACTAGCTGGGGGTATGTAGGTTTTTTTTGTTTTGTTTTCTTAATGTTTTATTAGTGAATCACCGTGAGGTACAGTTACGGACTTACAAACTTCCGTGCTTGCCCACAATTCCCGGAGAATTCTCCAGGCCCCATACCAAGCTGTTATCACCAGGAGGTCCCAGATGGGGTAGATGCTGTCTCCCCGCCTTCTCCAGATGAAATCCCAGCAACCATGAGCTTCTACAAGCATGGCTCTGGCATGCGGGCACCAGGACTATTCTTCCGAACCGCATGGGGACCTTTCCTGATGTGCAAAGTGAGCAATGGAAAGTAAATGATCTAGCGTCTGTCCCTGGAAGTCAGGCTTGAATGGTGGTGGGAAAATTTGAGCAAAATATAATGCCCAACCCAAATGCATCTGGACTGTGCACTAAACTACGGTGCTAAGCCACCCTGGAAGGGGAAGGGAGCTTGTCCCTCTGCCTGTCCCACCTTGCGTTGGTGGCATGGTGGCCTCCATCTTTTAGAGCCTAATGGACAGCCAGGTATGAGACTGCATTGACGAGGCACATGGGGCCTCGTGGAATAGGGGGTTGAACCAGCCCTGCTCCCTGCCCTAACAAGGCCCCGGGTTGCCACCCACAAATGCCTCCTCCAGCTCTGGAACGACCATGATCCCAGTGGCACACAAACCAATCTTAGGACCCAGGGGCTTTTGGCAATAATCCCTCTAGGCTTATTACTAAAATATCAGAAATCCAAATTCGTGTGGCTGCTATTGTGGCCACATGACATCATATGCTCTTCATAATCAGCAATAGAAAACAAATTATCTAATGATGTCTTTTTGGCAGGTCTGAATGTTGGGGAAAATTCCAAATAATGATGGTGGGTCTTTTGTCGTAACATTGAATGTGATCAACGTAGACAGAGAGTAAAGTGGAAATCTGCCACACAGGTGGGGGGAGGGGGGTATATTGGGGTTCTTGGTGGTGGAAAATGTGCACTGATGGAGGGACGGGTATTTGATCATTGTATGACTGACCGACTTAAACTGAAAGGCTTTGTGACTGTTCTCACAATGATTCAATAAATAAAACTTAAAAAAAAAAACTTTCGTGCTTGCGTTTTAGTCATACAGTGATAGAGTACCCATCCCTCCACCAGTGCCCGCCATTTTCCACCACCAGTGGTGGAAAGGTAGAGGGCAACCAAAGGTGATACAGCTGGAGTTAAATTTTTTTTTTTTTCCTTTTTGGTCACACCTGGCGATGCACAGGGGTTACTCCTGGCTCATGCACATAGGAATTGCTCCTGGCAGTGCTCGGGGGACCATATGGGATGCTGAGAATTGAACCCAGGTCGGCTGCGTGCAAGGCAAACACCCTACCCGCTGTGCTATCACTCCAGCCCCTGGAGTTAAATTTTTAACTGAACGGTGACTTTGTGATCTGAGCCATCTCTGCAGCTTGTTGCTCTCTTTCGAGATTTATTTGTGAGTCTCTGGATCATGGCCATTAATGAGCTTATCTGGCGCCAGAGGCAGGCAGTTTGTGAGCGTGACCTCCAGGCTCCCGGAAAAATGGGAATCGGAGGAGTCCACACATCCCCAACTCCACGAGATCCTGGAGATTTCAGTCACAAAACCCGCATACCTGCGTTTTTCTACAGATTCCCTCAAGGATGAGTCTCATCCAAGCCTGTGGCCATAAGCAAGGCAGCCATTGGGTTCTGGAGGTTTCAGCCCCCGGGGCTCAGTTAGGGCAGACGGGGACTCATCTGTCCCCTTCAAAATGACATTTTAAAGGCCTTCTAGAACATGCTTTTTCATTTTTGGGTCACTGACAAGCTTTCCCTTGTCTGGGGACTCTAGAGGTCTCTTTGAGGAGCGGGCTGCCAGGCGGCTCAGTGGCCCAGTATTTTCATGAGCATATCATTTGAAGAGTAACATTTGGGTCAGTGATGTGTTGTCTTTTCTTGCTTCTTAAAAATGTGGCTGTCGAGGAATTTCCCATTGCAAACTTGGTTCCTTTTGCAGGCCTCTGTGCTCTGGGTCGCCTCTAGCCTGCCTTTCTCTGTGTGCATAAGGACGGAGCCTCGGCACATCTGGAGCCTCCGAACACAGCTGATGTGCTGTGTCTTGTAGCACTGTCCTCCCATTGTTCTTCGATTTGCTCGAGCGGACGCAGTAACGTCTCCATTGTGAGACTTGTTGTTACTGTATTTGGCATATCGAATACGCCACAGGTAGCTTGCCAGGTTCTGCCATGTGGGCAGAATACTCTCCGTAGTTTGCTGGGCTCTCCAAGAGGGTCAGAGGCATCGAACCTGGGTCGGCCACCGTGCAAGGCAAACGCTCTACCCGCTGTGCTATCGCTTCAGCCTACTAGTGCTGCATCCTACTGGGAGAAATTCATGCAGCACACAAACCTTGTCATTGATGCATACCAGAAAATTGATTTAGGCCTTCTGCTTTAAAAGAACCAAAATGGGGCCGGAGTGATAGCACAGCAGGTAGGGCGTTTGCCTTACACGCGGTCGACTTGGGTTCAATCCCCGGCATCCCATATGGTCCCCGAAGCACCGCCAGGAGTAATTCCTGAGTGCAGAATGACCCCTGAGCATCGCTGGGTGTGACCCAAAAAGCAAAAAAATGAACCAAAATGTGTCACCAATAGCATTTGCTTTAGTCTTCGGCGAGAACACTGATACGGAGGGTAGGGCGCATGCGTTGCAAGCGGCTGACCCAGGTTTCATCCCCAGCATCCCGTACAGTTCCTTGAGCACCACTGGGACTGATCCCTGAGTGCTGAGCCAGGAATAGTTCCTGAGCATCACCGGATGTGGCCCCAAAAACCAAACAAGCAAAAAGAATGTGCTTTATTCTTAACTCCAGTATGCTTCAAGCCGGAGAGGTATCTCCTTGCGCCATGTGTGCAGGAGGCAGAGGTGCAATCCCTGGAAATGGCACGGTACGTACTTCTTCCAGCACCACAAGAACTTAACGCCTGAGCACTGCCTGGTGTGACCCAAAAGAAAATCCACTGTGTGTCTCTGCCGTACTGTGTCTGTTTTGGTTCCCTTTTCAGTCTCCTCCGATTGCTCTTATTTGCTATCAAACTGTGCTTCTCATTTCAGCTGGGCATAATCTTACCATCTTCAGGGTTTCTCTCAGTGCCTCAGCTGGTGTTCAGGTCTCTCTACCCAGGGCATGCTGGTTTCTTTCTTGCTCTTTCTCTGGTTGAGAACACAAGTGTGCTTCTTTTTACTCTCTGCTCTTGTGCTCCGGGATGCGCTTCCAGATGAGCCCCTGTCCCGCGCTGCCTGAGGCCTTGCCTCGGGCTCTCTGTCATTCAGTTACACTCCAGGCTCTCGCCCTCCCGTGGTGTGCACCTGTGTGGCTTTCTGCCTGAGGCTGCACTTCCGGTGACTCTCCTGCCCGGAGTCCCATGCACATGCCTTTGAGCTTCCCGGGCCCTCAGGTCCTAATGGGTCGAGTTCTTGACTCTCTTCACTAAATTCACGCTTTCCTTAGTTTACAAAGCCCACATCCTAGTGAAAGTTCCTTTCTTTGCAGTCTTGACATCCTCTCTCGTAGCAGTGAAACCACATTAATGATGCACATAAACATTTAAAAAATATGTTTACTTTAGGTTTGGGGCCACACCTGGTGATGCTCAGGGGTTACTCTTGACTCCTCAGGAATTACTCCTGGTGGTGCTCAGTGAGCTCCCTATCTGCTGTACTGTCACTCCAGCCTCAGAACATTTAAAATTTTTTTTCTTTTTGGGTCACACCCAGCGATGCACAGGGATTACTCCTGCCTCTTCAGTCAGGAATTACTCTTGGCGTTGCTTGGGGGACCATATGGGATGCTGGGGATCAAACCTGGGTTGGCCACATGCAAAGCAAACACCTTACCCGCTGTACGATCACTCCGACCCCTGAACATTTTAAATTTTTAAAGCATGATTTCTTTTCCTCATTTACTTAAGCCATCCTGTTTTTTGAGGACTTGAAAATCTGTCAGTTCAGTATTCTTTTTTTTTATGACAAATTCCAAACATAGACAAAATCAGAATGTATTGAGTTCAGGTACCCGGTACCCATTAATGATATTATAATAGTTTGCCGGTCTTTTTCCATCAGTTTTCCTTTTGCTTTCTTGCACACATAACACGTTAAAAAAAAATCAGTTGCTTTATTTCTCTTGTCCCTTCCATTTTCTTTGTTGCTATGACGTCAGGGGGAAGGGGTGTGATTCCCAGGGTTTGCACACTTGGTTGACACCTCTGGGGGGACCAACTGTGCTGGGAAGGCTGCTCAACCCGCACGCCTCAGGGTGTGCGCATGGCACCGAGCCGGAGCCGCAGGCACAACACAGGGTCTCTCAGATCTTCCGCACAGCAAGTTTCGAGTAAATTGACACTTTCCAGATTAAACCATCCTTTTTTTTCCCCCCCAGAATGCAGAAATAAACAAGCACTTGAGTAGGGCGGTGTCACTCGGAGCCTTTCTCAAGTAACAGTCTGGGCAGTGTGGTAGCCCCCGACTCCCCGGTTCCCAAATGAAAAGAACAGCATTAGATTCCGTGCTAGAAATTCTGCCGCTTTTGCCTTTTTTTATTAACCCCTTGCACTGTTCTTAGTAGGGCTTCATCCGTGAAACGTTCCAGCGCCGCACCCTCCGCCCGACCCCTCTTTCCTCCACTGCTGACCCAGGGATGCCCCACGCCCCCTTCCCCTCCTGTGCTGAGCTTCCTGTCGGAGACCAGTTCTCAGCTGCTGTTACCCTTGGGCTTTTGTTACTCCTCTATATCCCACACATGAGAAACATCCTTCCGTGTCTCTCCTTCTGACTGACTATATTGAGCACAACACTCTCTAGATCATCCATGTAACAGCAGATTGCATGATTCCATCTTTTCTTATATCGCTGAATAGTACTTCATTGTTTATTTTTAGGATGTTTTGCTGGGGGGGAGGGGGGCACACCCACTGGTGCTCAGGACTGACTCCTGGCTCTGTGCTCAGAGATCAGTCCAGGCGGGGCTTGGCAGACCCTGTTGGGTGCTGAGAATTGAAGGCAGGTCAGCTGTGTGAAGGCAAAGGCCTGCCAGCTCTGCTACCACTGCAGCTCTGTGTATCAGATTCTTTACCCAGCCATCTGGTCTTGGCTTTTATCTTTGTACTTGAAAATCATTTTTTTTTAACTTGAAATAATTTTTATTGAATCACCATGAAGTACAATTATGAAGTTGTGTTTGACTGGGGCTGGAGCGATAGCACAGTGGTAGGGCATTTGCCTTGCGCGCAGCTGGCCCGGCCGAGCTGGGTTCGATTCCTCCGCCCCTCTCAGAGAGCTCAGCAAGCTACTGAGAGTATCTCATCCGCGTGGCAAAGCCTGGCAAGCCACCCATGACGTATTCAATATGCCAAACACAGTAACAACAAGTCTCACAATGGAGATGTTACTGGACCCGCTTGAGCAAATCAATGAACAACGGGAGGACAGTGTTTGTTTGTTTTGTTTTGTTTGTTCATGACTGAGTTTCACTTATAGAATGTTCCAGTACCAAGCCCTTCACCAGTATACGTTTCCCGCCACCAATGTAGCCAGTTTCCCTCTACCACTTCCACCCCACTCTTCTTCTCTCTCGTAATCATGCATATCCCTATCCCTTTACCTGCTTTCAGCCATCAGTTGTGATTATTTCCAACTGTCATTGTCATAGTGGTCCATTCTCTGCACTAACTGCCCTGCCCCACCCTCTCACTTGTGGCAAGTTTTGCCTGGGAACCAGGTTTCCTGGTTCCTTGTTTCTACTGTCTGTGGGTATTAGTTTCACTTTTTTTTTTATATCCCACAGATCAGTGCAGTCGCTCTTCTCTGTTCCTCTCCTTTTGATTTATTTCACTCAGCATGATATATTCCCGATGTCCGTCCACTTATAAGCAAATTTCATGACTTCGGTTTTTTTTCCTGCTGGCTGCATAGTATTCCATTGTGTAAGTGTACCCTAGTTTCTTAATTCAGTCGTCTATTCTTGGGTGCTCAGGTTGTTTTCAGATTCTAGCTATTCTGAATAGTGCTGCAGTGAACATAGGATTTCAAATGCCTTTTCTAGTTTTGGAGCCCTTGTGGTAGATGCCAAGGAGTTCAGTTGCTGGGTTGTATGGAAATTTAATTCCTAGCTTTTTAAAAGTTGTTACTGTTTTCCCAAAAGACTGGACTAGTCTATATGCCCGCCAGCAGTGAATGAATCCTTTTTTCCCCACATTCTCACCAGCACGGGTTGTTTTATTCTTTGTGATGTGCTCTCCCTCTGGTGTGAGGTGACATCTGATTATTGTTTGATTTGGATTTCCATGGTGATTAGTGATTTAGAGAATTTTCTTATATTCCTTTGGCTATTGGTATGTCTCCTTTGAGCAGGTTTCTGTTATCTCTTTGCCCCCTACTTTTTTGATGTTTGCTTTTTTTGGGTCACACCCAGCAATGCCCAGGGGTTCCTCCTGGCTCTGCGCTCAGGAATTACTCCTGGCAGTGCTTGGGAGACCATATGGGATGCTGGGGACTGAATCTGGGTCGGCCGCATGCAAGGCAAATGTCCTACCCTCTGTACTATCGCTCCAGCCCCTGGGGTTTTTTGTTGCGGGTGGGAGCACACCTGGCACTGCTCAGTGGTTACTCCTGGTTTTGCACTCAGGAATTACTCTTGGCAGGGTTTGGGGTACCATATAGTATGCCGGGAATGGAACCCGGTTGTCCACAGGCAAGGCAAACACCCTTCCCACTGTGCTATCACTCCAGCCTTGGCCCCCTACTTTTTGATAAGGTTATTTTGTTTTTCTTCTTGTAGAGTTCTAGTACTTTGTGTAAATCTTGTATTCAGTCCTTTATCAGATGCATGGTGGGCAGATGTTCTCTCCCAGTCTTTGGGGTGTCTTTTTTATTCTGCTCATCCATTTCTTTGGCAGTGTAGACGCTTCTGAGTTTGAGATAGTCCCAGCCTTGTTTGTCTCTGTTTCATGCTTGGCCAGCGGTACCGAGTCGTTGGAGATCCCTCTCGGCTTCAGTGCCATGACGTGTTCTACTTTTGTTTTCCTTTATGTAACTTATGACCCAGGTCTGATGCTGTGGTCTTGACTACTTTTATTTGATTTTTTTATGCCTGGTATTAGAAAGGGGTCTGAGTTCACTTTTCACATGTGACTAACCAGTTTTCCCAGCACCATTTGTTGAAGTGGCTTTCCTTGTTTGACTTCATATATTTAGTTTCTTTAACAATGATTATCTGTCCACTTGCTTGTCGATCTGTCTCTGGTCTCTTAATTCTATTCCATTGGTCTGTCCTTATTCCAGGAACGTGGTATAAGTTTCTTAGATGTTTTGTAACGAAATTTTAGTAAAGTTGAACTTTTCAATTGTGATTTAGTATTTTAGAGAAATTCAGATTGATTAAACTTTAGAAATCTGTTTTGTTTTTGTTTTTTGATTTGGACCACACCTGGCAGTGCTTGGAGGCCACTCCTAGCGCTGTTAGGGTGGGGGTGGGGATGGGGGGGGACATGTGGTGCCAGGGTCAAACCCAGGTCTCCCAAATGCAAAGCAAGTGCTCAGCCCATTGAGCTCATTCTCTGGTCCCAGATAGGAAAACCTGAGTCAGAAGCAAGTGAACTTCTAGCTTGCCTATTATAAGGAAACTTGGCCTATTTGTTTGTTTGTTTATTTATTATTTATTTTGTTTTTTTGGGTCACACCCAGCAATGCTCTGGCTTTGCACTACCCTGGCGGTGCTCAGGGGGCCATATGGGTTGCTGGGAATCAAACCCGGGTCAGCCTCGTTCACGGCAAACGCCCTCCCCGCTGTGCTATTGCTCCAGCCCCAGACTTGGCCTCTTTAGAATGAGAAAGTGGGACCAGGAATATGGCTCAAGTGGTAGAGCACATGCCTCCAACACTGCTGTGTGTGTGTGCGTGCGTGTGTGTGTGCGTGCGTGTGTGTGTGTTGAGCACCACTCGGCCTCATACCCCTGGGGGTGGGTCCTATTTGAAAATGCCCTGAGAAGGTGAGCGGGGCCTGATGAGCTGCTGCTGTTTCTCCCTAGAGAGCCTCCTTTCCACCTGACGCGAAGAGGCTGGGGTGAGTTTCCCGTCAGAGTCCAAGTTCACTTTAAGGACAGCCAGAACAAGCGGATAGATATCATTCATAATCTGAAGGTACCGTAACGCGGGTAGATGTCGTACGTAATCTGAAGGTATCGCTCCCCGAGTGCGAGTGTCTCTTTAGCCTGCCTGCTGCTGAAAGCGTCGTAGTTTATAATCCGCTGAAACAACCGTGGATTGTAGGCACAGGATAGATCTTTTTGAGTGTGTTGTGTTTCGTGCTCTACCGAAGGTGAGCCATGCAGATAACTCGGAAGACTTGACTCTCTGACCAGACCTGGTATTTTGTTACCTGGGACTAAAGATACTGAAATGTTTTGAAATTTCATTTGCTTCTGTATAAAATGGAGAAAACAATAAACCCTTCTCTGTTTATCAGATAAGGAATATGCATCTCCTAATAATACAGTGACATCTTTAGAAAATATGAAGTACTTTACATACAAGACTGTCATTGATACCTTTGCGTTGTAAGAAGTACAGGGCATACCCGTAGACCTTGCCTGACTCTGCTCATGGACAGGCAAGGGGGACAGTGTATGCAAGAATAATTTGGAGTTCGTGCCAGCTCCAGTCAGCTTCGGGGATGGCTGACGAAACTGCAGTACTCCTACATGAATAAAAACGGGGGCTGGAGCAGTAGTACAGCGGGTGCAGCGCTTGCCTTGCACGAGACCAACCCCTGTCTGAGCCTGGCAGTGTGCTCCCCTGAGTGTAGCCAGGAATGATCGTGAGCCAGGAATAACCCTTGGACACAGCCGGATGTGGCCCCCCCCCAAAATGAAAAGGATAAAATTCTTCACTCTGTAGCAACATAGTGTATCATGTGTCACGAGAAATTATATTTTACAGAGTGTCTTAAAGGCGTTGGGGGAATAATTAAAAGTGAAAAAGCACAAAAAACTGTGTGCACAGTATGAGGTAAACTGATTTGTATCTGATTACGTGTGGTTGTGCAGTGTGAGGTTTGAACCGAGGCGTCATACAGGCAAGGCGTGCACTGAGTCAGCCATGATTTTTAATAGGCGGGAAACACCAAAAAGTATTCACCAAAGTACCAGAGTGACATTGTGAGCAATTTCCCCTGCCTTTGGGGGGTGGGGGGAGGGATTTGGGTTTAGGGGCAACACCTGGCAGAGATGAGGGATTTTCCTGGCTCTGCCCTTAGGAATTGCTCCTGGCAGTGCTCAGGAGACCGTAAGGGATGCTGGGGATAAAACTCCGCTCCTCTGTGTGCAAAGCGAGCACCCTACCTGCTGGATGGTCTCTGCGGCCCTTCCCTACCCTTGTTCTGGCTAATATTGAACCCCGAAAGTACCTTGGAGGTTTACCACATTGTTTCCATTTCCTTTAATAGCTCCCAAAACTGAGCTGAGCTGAGTATTATCTGCAAAATCTTCTTTTATTTTTCTTGGTTCTGCAAATGTATCTTTCCCATTCTTAAGGCATGCTTAAATTTGCCCATTGAGGAGTTGGTTCTTTTCCAGAAGACTACTGCAAGACTGATTGCCTCTTGCCTTATGACTTCAGAGAGGAACAAAAACCAAGTGAAGAACTTAGAGCCACTGTTTTTCAGGAGGGCAAGATACAGTCCCACTTACTTTGAGCGTTATCTAAAATACTTGCTGTCATTTAGGCACTGCACCCACCCTCGGATGCTGGACTAGTCCAGACCCCACCTCTGTAATAAAGGAAACTGTTTTATAGAGTTTTCACATATATTGTGTTTCTTAGAATTCCTATTTGGAAGATGGAGACACAGTGCTTTAAAATTACAGTAAGGGGGGCCGGAGAGATAGTACAATGGGTCGGGCGTTTGCCCTGCATGCGGCCGACCCGAATTTGATCTCCGGCATCCCATATGGTCCCCCAGGCACCGCCAGTAGTGATTCCTGAGTGCAGAGCCAGGAGTAACCCCTGTGTATCGCTGGGTGTGACCCAAAAAGCCAAAAAAAAAAAAAAATTTAAAAATAAAACAAAATTGTGCCTGAGATTCTGGTGCTTCTTTGAAAATAATAATAATGATAATAATAAAATAAAATTACAGTAAGGGCCAGAGTGATAATACAGTGAGTAGGGTTCTTGCCTTGCCCACGACTGGCCTAGGTTCCATCCCTGGTCCCCAAGACTGCCAGGAGTGATCCCTAAGTAGAGTCAGGAATAATCTTTGCGGACCACAAGGTATACCCCAAAACAAACAAATTACAATAAGGGAGGACTGAAGCATTAATACAGGGGTTAAGGTACTTGTGCACAGCTTCCCATGGTTCAATTTCTAGCACTGCATATGGTTCACTGCATATAGACCATTCACAAGCTCCATCAGGAGTGACCCCCTGAGCACAGAGCCAGGAGTAAATTCTAAGTTAAGCACCACCGGATGTGGCCCCAACTGCCCTCCCATCGCACCCCAGAATTCCAGTAAGGTATTTCCAGGTGTGCTGAAAAATAGCTTTGTTTCTGTTTTTGGGCCACACCCCACAGTGCTCAGCGCATACTCCTGGCTGTCACTGTGTGGTGTTTGTTAGTAACGGATTGTCATATTCTCTTGTTCTTTCTGAGTTGATTCTCTGCCTTCGTGTGTTCTAAATATTTCCTCTGTTCCAGACCATGATTCTTCATGATCTTTGTTGCATCCTACTCCCTGCTCCCCGTGGCCTGTCCTGGCTCTTGTTAGCTTCTTGACTGCCTTTCTCCTCAGTTCGCTCCACACACTCTCCGGTCGGTTTTCCTGTCAGTTCAGGCAGACGGATGTGCCGGGGTTCTCGGGGAAGCACTGTCGATTCCTGTTACAGAGTTCACGCTCTCCTGCCCACCAGGCCAGGCGGAACTCTTCCAACTTTTCCACAGTGTCCGTCCTTCCCCTTGGTCACCTCACACTGACCCACCGCATTTGCAAACTCTTCTCCAGCCAGACCAACCAATTCATATTCTAGAACTGCCTGACACCTGCTCGATGTCTTCGCTTGGGCTCTATCCCCTTGCATGCCTGTTTGAATTCCTCGCATGCTTTAAGTCCCTGAGTTTTGTACTACACATCAGTCCCTCTTTGATCAATCCCTCATTAACAGTTAAACTTCGAAGTGTCAGGGAGTTACCTAAAATGTAACGTTCCCAGAACTGTGGAATTCTTGTCTTCCGCTTTCCTGACAGCCCATCATCTCCCCCCCACCGCCAAGGAGTGCGGTAGTTTCCCCAGAACAGTCCTTTGAACCATTTTATAAATGACTGTTGGAAACGTTTTCTCTTTAGTTCTTTTAAACTGCCTTTTTATTTTATTTTTTTAAATTTGATCTCAGTTGCTCCAGTTCGATTTATGGAACTGACACAGAACAAGACTTTGTTTAAAAGAACTAATAATTTTAACGACAGCCTTCATCTCTCTCCCAAATGGTTTTCTTCTCCAGCCGATCTTGTTCTTGTGACATTTCTTGGACCTATCCTATGCCTCTTGCTATTTTGTTAATAGTTTTGTTTGATCAGTGTCCCACTTAAAATGTTGATACTGCTGCCTTTCATCTGTGTAGAGCCAGTGTTTGTAAATACCTGGTCTTTGTAAATATCAACCACGGAACTTCATGAGCCGGTTGGTGACTCGTGGTTGCTGAACGTATGTGCTACTCTCCGTTTGCGGCCAGATAGACATGCGGTAGTGCGGTCATTCTAGAACTTTCTCCATCTTAAAATGGCTCTTAGACAGATGTTATTTTCTTTTTATAAAAGAGTTGTATGCTTTATATTGAAGGTATAATAATTACCTGAAGTTATTTGTATCCGTTAAACTCAGTTTCCCTCCTAGAAAATCAGGGGTGCTGCTAGTCAGTGGTGAGTTTATGGTTCATATCACAGGCAAGCAGAACTTTGAGCATGAAGACTTGGTAAGATTGTGTCCTGAGATGCACAGACTCTGAAATTTAACATTCTTCCTTTTGTCTCTCAATAGCTGGATAGAACTTACACCGGCCTGCAGACTCTGGGCGCAGAAACGGTAGGGTTTGTCCTGATTGTGTAATTACGTGGGAATAAGGAGAATGGAAATTGACCTTCGTTTTTTAATTGGGGTGGAGGGGGATTGAGTGCTGAAAAAAAATAAAGGCATGTATCTTCTTCCCTCCTTGTCAGCAAACGTTTTCATGGGACTCACTCCACTTCCTGGGAAAGGGAGACAGCTCAGTGGTTGGGGTGCATCCTCGCGGGCAGAGACCCCAGGTTTGATGCTGCCACCTGGTCCCCCAAGCACTAGCCAGGCGGCTGCAGTGGCCTCAGTGATGTCCAGTCTTTCTGTCCCCAGTGCTGCACTCTCCAACTCTCACACCAGGCTGAGTGTTGTTGTTGCCCCAGAGAGATGCAGCAGGCCCCACCCACCCAGTTCCTTTTTGATGAGTACCTAGGTTAACACTTCCTTTGCCGCATTCGTTCTTAGACATCTTTCCATCCTTGGAATAGGACATTGTCCCACTCACAGCCCCGAGGTCCGCCCATTTCTTCCTGGGTCTGACTGCTCTGTACCGGGCACATGGAACGGAGCAGTGTCTGTATGTTCGTGACGGGCACAGCGTCACTTAGCCTGGTCTCCGAAGCTCTCCTTGTAGCATGTGACAGCACTGTCATGCTGGAAAGGCCGAGTAAGGTCCTGTTTGAAGTACTCCACATCTTGTTTATCCATTGGTGTCGGCGAGTACTTGAGTGGCTGACATCTTTTGGCTATTGTAAACAATTGGTGCTGAATCTGGTTTGAGTTCCTGCTTTCAAGGCCTTGGGGTATATCCTTGGAAGTGGAATTGCTGGGTCATGTGGTTGAGCCACCCACGGTGCTTTCCAAATCAGCCATCCCATGTCACGGCCCACAGACAGCATTTGGGTTCTCTACATGTTTGCCAGCACTTGCTCTCTTCTCCTTTCTTTCTGGACCCTGTAGTAGTCATTCGAATGGGTATAAGGTGGTGTCCCTTGTGATTATGGCTTGTATTTCCCTAATGGATGTTGGTGGGTGTTGAACGTCAAGTATTTATGTGTCATTTTGTATCTTCTTTGGAGAAATTTCTCTTTGTATCCTTTAGTACATTTTTTAATTGGTTTGGTCTTTTGTTACTGTGTTGTAGAACTTCTCTCTGTTCTCTGTACTAGTCCCTCATCGGATATATGATTTGAAAATTTAATTCTGTGCTCCATAATGCACAGATTTGGATGGAGTGGAGGGTGGTTTCAGCCACTCTCAGCAGTGCTTAGAGCTTACTCCTGGTTCTGTGCTTAGGGATCACACGGTGGGCCTGGATTTGATCCCTGGCACCCCACAGGAGGGATCTCTGAGTACAGCTGGGTGTGGCTTTCACCACCTCTACACACACACACACACACACACACACACACACACACACACACACACACGTGGATGATCTAACTCATCCCTGAAATGTGCAGAGATGAACAGGAGAGTAGACAATATTGAACCTGAACAGATCTTTGGCCTTCAGTTACAGAACTGAGAATGGCAAGCAGTAGGGGGACTTGGCGAGATGAGGGGACAGATGGACTACAGGTGACCTAAGGATACTCGTGCAGGGCTGGGGGCACTTTGGTGTTGGTGGTGGGGGGTGCAGTAACTTAGTTTATCAATACTGTAAAAGCATTCTTGTAGCTGTACTACACTAGGATTTAAAAAAAAATTAAGCAACCAAATATGATTGAACCATTTTTTATGAGTATATTCTATTCTAGTGATGTATCTTTACACCAGTATGGTACTGTTTGCTTACTAAAGCTTTATTGTCGGGATTGTTTTGTTGTTTTTTGGTTTTGGTGCCAGGGATCATCCATAGAGCCTCACACATGCAGGACATGACCACTGAGCCACACCCCAAATCCCAGTAGTTTCCAAATGAGAAAGTATGAGACCTTTAACTGTATTCTCTCTTCCTTTCCCCAACTTTTTTTTTTCTTCTTTTTCACTTTCCCTCTCTGTATCAGCCATAACCATTCACCTACAATGAGCTAATTAAACTATACTCTATTTTGGGAGGTGCGCTGTTAAAATGATTCTTCGGCACAGGCTGATAGGCACTGGTCCAAGTGTTGGGGGTCCAGAAACAAGTAACAGTGCTGCTTTCAGGAGTTACGGAGTTACGCTCTTGGTTGTATGAGAATGGGGAGATAAAACAACCATAGGCACAGGCAGACGGGGCAGCTTCCCTATAAACAAGTGCTGTGAAAAAGAGAGCAGCTGGGGGAAGCCTTTAGAAAGGCCCCAGTGGGAAGGTGATTGGCCGGAAGGTCGCCAGTCACACAAAGATGGGGGGTGGAGTTTTCCTGGGCAGTCAGGGCGTGGGAAGGCTCCAGATTCTGGGGGGCTCCCCTTGTGTCTCTGCCGACTCAGCTAGACCCGGTCACGTGCTCGGTCCCTGAAGTTTGGAGGTCAAAGCTTCCCGAGAGCCTCATTAGGAATGGTCTGTCCCCATCCTCCGAGTACCGTGTTCCCGGCCAGGCTTTGGGCGTTCCCTGATGGGAGCGGGATGCGTGAGCCTGCTCGTTGCCTGACACAGGTGGTGGACGTCGAGCTGCACCGGCATTCTCTGGGGGAGGACTCTGCCTGCCCTGCATCCTCCGAGTCGGATGTCTCTGATGCCCCCCCGGCGTTGCCCCTGACCATCCCGGCCCCCGTGAAAGCATCCTCTCCCATCAAGCCCTCCCATGAGCCAGGACCTGACGCCTCCGTGGAGAAAGGTCATAGATCTTTTTTTTCTTGGTTTTTCCTGCACGAGGGCAGGGGCGGTGGGGTGATCCTTCTGGGGCCTTCTTTTCTCATCTGTGTGATAGGGTGCTGTCCCGCTGCCTTTGGGCACGTAGAGCATCCAGGACGGGCTCTTGCCCTAAGCGGCCTGCCGCCTCTGCCAGCCCTGTCGGGAAGACAGCCAGAGCCTTAACCTGTTCGAAAAAGAATTGTCTTTTCCCTTTCGTTTGGGTAGGGTGGGCCGTTCCCGTCAGTACATGGGGCTTACCCTACTCCTGGCTGTGCTCAGGGCTCATTCCTGGAGGTGCTGGGGGTGCTGTTGGCGGGGGGAAGCGCCTATGTGGTGGTGCCAAGCACCGAACCAGGCTTGGCTAAATACCAGGCAGGCGTCTTAATCCTGTACTATCTTTCTCAAAAAAAAAAAAATTTTTTTTTTTGGGGGGGGGGAGTGGAACTGACGTTTTGCATTGCAGAAACTGAATGCACTAAACAGTGATGTTTCTGTTCGGGGGCCACATCCAGGGCTGTGCTCGGGAAGCACTCCTGACGGGCCTGGGGACTGTATGCAGTAGTGGGACTCAAACCCCGGCTGATTTCATGCAAGTCATGCACCCTAGCTACTGTGCTATTAGCCCCAGGTACTCTCGGTTTTGCAAAAAGCAATAAATTTTTATTCAGCGATGTCATTAATGGTTTTCCATCATGTTCTGTGGGGAGACGTTCTATTTCAGTGCAAGTATATAATCAAGTATTTAAGTTTCAGTTTATCTAACATGTATACATAAACTATAAAGCTAATTCTATTTTTTATTTTTTTGCTTTTTTGGGTCACACCTGGCGATGCACAGGGGTTCCTCCTGGCTCATGGTCGGGGGACCACATGGGATGCTGGGAATCGAACCTGGGTTGGCCGCGTGCAAGGCAAACGCTCTACCTGCTGTGCTATTGCTCCAACCCCTATAAAGCTAATTCTAAATGGTGTTAGCTTTCATTCTGCTTTTTTTTTTCCTTTTTGGGTCACACCTGGCGATGAACAGGGGTTACTCTTGGCTCTGCACTCAGGAGTTACTCCTGGCGGTGCTCAGGGGACCATATGGGATGCTGGGAATCAAACCCGGGTCGGCCGCATGCAAGGCAAACGCCCTACCAGCTGTGCTATCTCTCCAGCCCCTCATTCTGCTTTTTAATGTGATGTTAATATTTTAATTATTTTTATAAATCTCAGACTTACTCTTAAATTTCAGTTGCATCTTTATAAGCCTCTAATACAGGTATCTTTAAAGGTTAGAAGTACTCTCTTTTTAGTTTTCTCTTTTCAAAACATTTAAATAAAATCTAAGTGAATTAAATGTGTTTTGTATACTTTAAACATGAAATTTGTAGTTTATGTGTTCTCTCATTTGTTTGACAGAAGCATTTGAAAAACAAAATAAGTGGTAGAGCACATCCTTGGCATGGTGGAGCCCCAGAATTCCGTTCCCTGTCCAAGCACCGTGCACCCCCAGCATGGCCTCCCTCAGAGGGGGAGGGAAGGAATAGGCTTCTTTTTGCATTTCATGAAGAAAGTATAGAAAGGGGTAATCCTGTCCTTTGTATATATATTTTTAGTGATAAATAATTTTAAGTGACTGTCGAAGAGATTTGTTTTGCGGCCACACCCAGGGGTGCTCCGTCCTTTCTACTGGCTCTGTGCTTGGAATCACTCTTGGCAGGGCTCGGGGGACCATAGTGGGTTCCAGGGATCAACCCCAGGTAGGCCATGTGCGAGGTTAGCACCCTGCCTGCTGTACTATCTCTCCTGCCCCTTCCTCTTTTTTTTTCTTTCTTTCATCCCTTTTTCCACAGTGGTTAAGATTTTACGTGATGATTCATGATTATCCTTTGCTTAATTCCAAGCAGGATTCCCAGCCAACACGGAAACTGAGCGGCACGCTACGTTTTACTCATTGCCGTCCTCCTTGGAACGAACGCCTACCAAAATAACAACGTCCCAGAAAGTCACCTTTTGTTCCCATGGCAATTCAGCTTTTCAGCCAATAGCATCAAGCTGCAAAATTGTACCTCAGAGTCAGGTTTCGAACCCTGAGTCACCAGGGAAATCCTTCCAGCCCATCACCATGAGCTGCAAGATTGTTTCTGGTACGCAGAGGATGTGTATGAAGTTAACATGTTTGAAAATTGCTGGAGTGGCCAAACGTCTTAGGACTTAACTCCAGGTGGCATTTTGGCTTAGCAAAACAAAGCAGTCCCAGAGCAGAAACAGGTTGTTCTGTGTGGAAACGACTTTTGAATGAGAAAGGAAATGAAATTCAAAATACTTCCTTTGTTTTTCCTTCTAGTACCAGCACAGCTAAAATTCCTAAAGTGGGTCTTAAGTTTTGGAACTATATGTGGAAACCAGAGTGATAAGCAAGAGAGATCGGAGACCTTTTGGTTTGGCGTTAAGACAAGTGTTGGAATTGGTTGGGGACTGAAATCCCTTTTATACTCAACAGAAAATAGTTTGTTCTCACTAGGATTTAGTTCTAAGGCTTTGTTTTCACCGAGGTTCAATTTTCCATTCCTCAATAAGTTTTATAATTGATGTTAGGCATGCTTCTAGTGGAGATTATATTTGATTATTTTGATTTAACCTCCTGAGGAAAAAAAAAAACGTGCGCCTGGGCGTAAGGGGCTGAGCCAGGAGGTGGCTCAGGGGCCCAGCCCACACTCTGCAGGAGACCCAGACACCACCCCTGTACCATGTGGTCTCCTGAAACCCTAAATAGGGATATCAAGGGACTCTTGGACACTAAAAGCAGACAACTAAGTAGAAATATGAACCAAGTCTTTGAAATTGATGGTAAAGACAATGTATAATTTTTACCAGCTATCTAGAGGCAATCTGAAACTTGATGCTTCAGAGGTCAAATTGGCTAAACTGTGAATCATGTTTTCCCATTTTTAAGTTTACTTATTAAATGGCACCCCCCACCCACCCCCCATCCACACACATTTTCAGTGTGTTGGAGTACAGCTAGTGTTCTAGCAGTCTGCCCAAGTTGTTGGGAAATTTATTATCTAGAAATTCTTAGTTGTTCCATGCTGTTAGGTAAGACCTTGAATTTTGAATTTTAGGTATGTGCCCATAGCGACATGGTTAAAAATATGTCTTAACTAAAGTGCAGATACGGGGCTCAAGTGGAGGGTGTTTGCCTTGTGTGCAGCTAACTCTGGTTTAATAATCAGTATCCCATGAACCCGCCAGGAGTAATTCCTGACTGCGGAGCCAGGAGGCACCCCCAAACATCGCCAGATGTGGCCCCAGAACAAAATCCAGACTTAGATTCGGCAAGTCCGGAGTAGGACTTAGAATCTGTTTCTAACTAGCTCCTAAGGTGCTGTGGCTGGTCCTGGGTGAGATGGTGAGGGTGGAGCTGCTCAGGGTTCAAGGTGCAATTCCAGTCCCTTTTCCCGGTTTCTCCTCCCTTCCTCATCCCCCGCCCGCCCACCCCCCCCACCCCCCCGCAGCCTGTCCCTCCTCCTTTCTCCTCAGCGCCTTCTTGGGTGGTTTAAATATGTCTATTTTCTTTCTCTCTTTAATTCGTCAAGGTTCTCCTATATCGACTCCGAGTCCTTCTCCGCTGCCTCGAACGCCGACTTCTACTCCCGTCCATGTGAAGCAGGGCGCTACCAGCTCTGTCATTAATAACCCGTATGTTATCCTGGACAAGCCAGGGCAGGTGATTGGCACCACCACTCCCACTGCAGGTGTGTGTGATCAACATTTGTACAATATAAAAGAGTTCATCTTTGTTTTTTTTATTTGGGGGGAGGGCGGGGTGTTGGGGAGTTGGGCCACCAGGTGATGCTCAGAGATCACTCCCGGCTCTGCACTCAGGAATAGTCTCCTGATGGTGCTGGTGGGACCATCTGGGATGCCGGGGATCAAACTCAAGTGAGCGGTGTGCAAGGCACGCACCCAACCCACTGTGCTCTCTCTGGCCTCTTACTATTCTTAAAGGATTAAATCCTAGTGGGACTTAGTATTCGCTATGAAACCACATATAAGAAGAGGAAATATATGCGTCACCCCGGTTTCTGTGTCTGCGCCATCCCACTGTCCTCCCTGGTGGCTCCCGATCACCGCCAAAAACCGCCTCTCTCGAAGACAAATTATTGGAATTTAGTCACGTTTTCACCTTGCTGCCTTTGTATAAAATCAGTCATTGTTTTCCTTTTAAGAAACGGGAGTGGAGAGACTGCTCCATGGGCTGGAGTTCACGCTGCGCATGTTTGATCCCTGACACCACTCGGTGCCCAGAGCACGGACTAGGGAGTAACCCGTGAACATGCCCGGGAGGGCCCAGTCCTCCCCTCAAGGAAGCAGAACAATAGTCCAAAGAAAGCTCTTTTATTTTGATCTGGAAGGCATGTGTTCTGGACCTGCATACAGTGTGATCCTTAACTTTTCCAAACTAAGTTTTCGGACAAGAGCAGATTAAGTGTAGTACAGGGAATCCATCTGAGCCGTGTGTGTTTCAGATTGTATGTTGGGCCTCCCAAGTAGATTTTTGGGGTGAAATGGTGTGCTTTAGCAGTGATTGTATTTCTGGAACTCCTCTAAAAATGTTCCTTTCAGAGATTGCCTACTCTCCTTTTTTGAAAGGGATGCCAGGTAGGTGACTTTTGAGGATGTGGTTTTAGCAATCCGCCCAAGGGACTAAAGCACAGTGGGTAGCGCACTTGCTTGGCATGTGGCTGACTCGGGTTTGGTGCCTGGCAGCCTGTATGGTCCCCTGAGTCCCGCCAGGAGTAAGCCCTGACCACCCCCGCAAGCAAAAAGAAAGAAAGGAGCCAAAAGTCTTTGCTGGCATGTTTGGTAAATGGAGTAGGTGATCAGCTACCAATTTTGGTCTTAACTTACCCTGTAGGTGGCGTGACTGTCGATAATGGGAGTTATTTTTACCTCAGACCCTCGAGGCAGTTGTTCAGCTGCAGTCTAACGTGTTGAGCATTGCCAGCACTTTAAAATAGGTCTGACCTTGCAGTGAGATGACTGGAAGTGCACGTGCACAGCAGTGTGTTCATTTTGGCATGTGTTAGCCAGGGCTGCCTGGCCCTCGCATCTCCAAGGCACAGGGTCTGTGAAGGCTGCCCTCTTAGTCATCTAGATTTTTGTGCCATCTCTTCCTTTTCAAGCCCCCCTCAGCGATGCTCCGGCCCTCCTCCTGCCTGCTCTGTGCGGAGGGATGGCTCCCAGCAGAGCTCAGGGGACCGGACAGGGCCAGGGATCCAGGGCCACTGCCGTGTGGGCCGCATGCAAGGCGAACGCCCCACCCACTGTGCTGTCGCGCTCGGTGTCTGAGCTCCCCTGTACGAACTGCTTGTCCCTTTTTAGGTCAGGGAAGTGGGTCAGCTCTGAAAGAGGAAATCCTAAAGAGCTTTTCAGTGGTAATTTTAGACCTGTGATTTTGTTTTGTTTGTTTGTTTGTTTGTTTGTTTTTTAACTGTTAAACGTGAGCAGTAAGTGGCCCAGGGTTAACGCAGAGGCCAAGCCCCTGTGCGACTGGCAAGCAGGGGAGGTCAGTCACCCGCACCAGCCCCCGGAGCTGAGCGCTGTCCCCAGAGACCTGTCCTGTAGCACATCCCAGCCGAAAAGCACAGAAGGACCCAGCCACAGGCACGGGCTGTGAGGCGCCCCCACAGCCCAGGGTGTGCTGCCCTCTCTCCTCAGAGGAAATGACGTTAGAAACAAAACCTTTCAAAAACCCACAAATCCCTAGAAATGGAGAGATTCCCGTGGGCAGGGTGCTTGCCTTGCACGCTGCCTACCTAGGTTCAACCCCCAGCGCCCCAGGTGATCCTCTGAGCCCCGCCAGGAGTGATCTCTGAGTGCAGAGGCAGAAGTATGTCCTGAGTACCGCTGGGTGTGGCCCAGAACTAACTTAAAGTCTCAAGGGAGACTTCAATCAATTTCCTCTTTTAATAAATTGAATTATGGTGTGTCTTTTTAAACCCTTCCTGTTCATCAGGGAGTCCGACAGGCAAACTCTCCGCAGCTTCTCAGGCCTCCCAGCAAACGGCGTCCCCCGTTCCGAAAATCCACGGAAGCAGTTTTGTCACGTCGACAGTTCAGGTAACTCTCCAGCGTCGTTTTAACTCTTGTCTGTTCTCTCCCTGCCACACACACCCCACAGGGCCCCTCCCCGCCATAGAGGTTCAAACTCAAAAAAAAAAAAAATTGCCGCTTGGTAATGCAAGTTTCATAAAGTGTAGGATCTCCAGCTGCTAAGTCTCTGGAGACTCCCCCTGGCCCTCCCTTGACCTTTCCTAGTGTGGAAACGCATCCTCTTAGTCGATACAGGTTGCCAGCGGGGGCCGGGCTGTGCCACCACTGGCACAGCACTTGCTTGTGTGGGGCCCAGGGTTCCGCCCTCGGCACTGCAGAAAGCAAGAACAAAGCAAGCAGCCCAACTGGCTGTGATGAGGAAGTCGCCTTGTTTTGTTTTTTGTTGTTGTTCTCTTATAAATTTTTACCATATAAGGTATTGGGTGAATGCATGTATTACTTTCGTAATCTTTATTTTTAGGCAGAGTGATTTGCAGTACTGCTAACGATAGAGTTTATTTGCATGCGGTGTTCCAACACCTTGTTGCTCCCTCCCCCAGAGTCCCACTTCCCCTACCCCGACTCCCGGCCCCCCACCATGCTAAGCTCAGTTCTGTAGACCAGCTCTCAGGGTGTTGCCTTTGGCTTGTAATCGCTGTTATAAACTAAAGCCTTTGTGTTACAGGCCGCTGAGAATTCAAAAAATCATCTCTAATGTGACTAATGCCTAACATGGCATTCCTTATAATTCAGACACTTCCTGTGTCCTGTTGAATGTTTCCTGGCCAGAGGCAAGGATTCTCTCGAAACTTCACTATCTGGGAGCTCTGTGTTCCGTGAATGCCTGAACTGGAATAGCTTCCTTCGAGTCTTAATATGCTGCAATTCTATCTTTTAGTACTTTTTGATGGTCTCTTCCTAACAGTTAAGCCATGATCTTAACCTGTTTCTGGCCCCTTATTTTTTATGACAGATTGTCTCTGAGATTTGTGCCTGAGACTTCGAGGCAACCGTGGTGATTTTGAACACTGATCTTTGTTAGCTTTGCTGATTGTTCACATTGTTTGTTTTTGTTGTTGCCCTGCTTTCTAAATCCTTGAGAAATTGCCCCTGTGTTCTGGGTATTTTACGCAGAAACAAGTCAAGCTTCTGTACTCTTAGTAGAGGCTGAAACACAGCATTCGCATCACTCACTATTGACCTCCAAAGCTCTAGGGTTATAACACAAGTAAGGTTCGGGCTCCATCTCTGTCGTTGGGAAAGACTGGACGTGAGCCGTCTGAGTGTTAGAGGCTGAGCGACAGTATCTTTCTGTGGACCGTGGCCATGGAGCGTGGATGCTTAGAGCTGTAGTGTGTTTTCTTAAACAGACTCACTGCAGGTGTAGATGGAGAGCCCAAAGATTGTGGGTTTTTTTTTGGGGGGTGGGGGGTGGTTTTTGTTTGGTTTGGGGGTTTTTTATTTGTCCTGTTCTTGGTTTATGTGCCTAAGACTGTATATGTTCATTTCCTTTTATGTGTAGGATAGCTGGTTTAGATGAGAGAGAAAGATCTGGAATCGCTCGTTTTACCCTAATTTCACTGTTTTTCTCACCATGTTCCCAGCAGGAGGATTCTTTGTTTGCGTCTATGCCACCTCTCTGCCCCATTGGGAGTCACCCGAAGGTTCAGAGTCCCAAACCTATAACTGGAGGACTTGGAGCTTTCACAAAAGTGAGTACTTCTGGCTGCGCTCCCGTCACTCAGAATAATCCTGCTGCGGTCCACATTGTCCTTTCTGTGGCGTGCTGTACTAGAGTCGGTTGACTTCAGAACATGGAAGTTTTGTTTGTGCATTTGTGGTTTTGTGTTTGGGCTACACCCGGTGATTCTCAGGGGTTACCTCTGGCTTCGTGTTCAGGGGACCATAAGGGATGCTGGGGATTGAACACAGGTCGGTGGCATGCCGAGCAAGAGCCTTACCCACTGTACCCTCTCTATACTCTCTCCAAACGTGGAACATTTTTTTTTTTAAATTTCGGGGCCACACCTGGCAGTGCTCAGATTTTTCTCAGCTCAGGGATCACTCCTGGCTGTACTTGTGGGACTTTAGGGGAGTGCCATGGATTGGCATGTGGGTCAGCTGTATGCAAGGCAAGTGCCCTCATGCTATACTATAGTTTCGGTCCCCCATCATGGAGTCTCTTTTATTTTATTTTTGCTTTTTGGATCACACTAGCAATGTTCAATGGCTCTGCACTCAGGAACTATTCCTGACATCGCTCGGGGGACTATATGGGATGCCAGGAATCGAACCCGGGTTAGCCACATGCAAGGCAAATGCCCTACCCACTGTAATAAGTGCTCTTCCCCCCCCCCCCCCCCCGGTCCCCCCAAGAACCTTTTTAACGTCTGGTTCTAAGACCATACCCGCTGTCAGGGACATCCTTAGATTTTCTTAGTTACTCTGGGATCAGCACGACTGGCTCGGAGAATATAACCTGCGCTGGTGTTTCCTCTCTCTCTGCTGTGAAAAGCCGTTGGGTTCAGATATGTCATTCTGAGTCCGGGTCCCACTTCTGGTAGGGTGGCAGTGACAGATGTGTTTCCAAGTGCTTTTGTGTTTCTGTTGGACTCATTCTCCACAGCTCAGGCCGCACTGATTTTGTTCATGCAAGCCAAGTAGGTTGGACCCTGGAAGCTTTCTTCTTCCCTGGGCTATTATTCATGTCATTGTGTTTGTTGCAAGGTAATCATCAAACAGGAGCCTGGGGAGACCACTCACGTCCCCACGACAGGAGCGGCCAGCCAGTCACCACTCCCTCAGTATGTCACTGTGAAAGGGGGTCACATGATCGCCGTGTCCCCTCAGAAACAGGTTGTGACTGCCGGAGAAGGGGCTGCCCAGTCGCCAAAGATCCAGCCCTCCAAGGTTCGTGCTGGGCTGGGGTGGGAGGCCAGTGTGTGGATGATGCCGTTTGTCGTGGCAAGGGATGGAAGGGGTCAGGGGTGTGGTTGCTTGTCCCAGAAAACCATGTGGCTGGAAGCCCTGATGGAAAAAGCACATCAGTTGTCATGGGACACTTTTGCTCTTGCAGTGGTCCTTGGCACGGGGCTGGAGTACTGTGTCCGGGAACAGTTGAAGTTGTTCTCTTGCTAACACGGGTACCCTTTTGCCTTGACTTCCATCGAAGGTGGGTCCCTGACAAGACCAAGACCTGCTGCTTGCTGGGGGCTTTCTGCTAAGGTGCTGTCCCATGCACAGTGGCCAGGCTACTGATTCTTGGCTCCCCACAGTGTTTGTTTTCTCTATATTCGCAAGTGTCCGTGAATGTGTTGGATAACTATAAAATAGCACACAGATCTGTATTTTTCTCCATTGAGTACTTAGAAGTTTGGTGTCTGCTGTATTCTTCACATTTTAATCCTTAACCTTGCAAGGTGGGTGAATGGATGGAGATCTTCACCCCAGCTGCCCCCCATTCTACAAGTGGGGCCCTAAAAATATAACCAGTTTAACTTTAGAACAGGCAGCTAGATAGTGCCTAAGGATTGGAGCCCAGGTCTGCTGATGCTAATACTCCCCATTCAGTACTCACTAAAGTGTGAATATTCTCTGTCACCCACACACATCTTTAGAACGTTCAGAGTCGATTGATCTCACTTTGAGGATAAATATATTCTTCTGTTTTGTTTTGGGGTTTGGCCCACCCTCAGCCGTGCTCAGGATTTAGTCCTGTCTCTGCACTCAGGGATTGGACCCAGGATGGCCACAGGCAAGGTGTGTGTCCGGCCTGCTGTGCTGTTGCTCCAGTCTTGCCCAGGATGGATTTTTTTTTTTTAACAGGCTTTCTTTCTAACTCGTTACTAGGCAAATTGAAGAATGTTGGAGCAGCAGCTTTAGATTTGACTTTGGGGCTTTCGTGGCCACGGTCACTGACACGTGTGCCGCCTGCTTCTCAGTGCTGGCGGTCGTGGCCTCCTGCAGGCGTTTTGCCAGAATGCTTTAGTGAAGCCCTTCCTGCCCTCTGCCATTCCCACTCAGACATGTCCTTTGTATTCGTCAGAGTCTGGCTTGGCTCTGCCTAGAGATACATGGGATTGATGATGGGGGATTTTTACTCAGTGTGGTCTTGGTTTGTTATTCAGAATCCCTGCATCGGTTATTTGCCTCTTTTTATTTGGCATTCTGCGGGTCCACTCGTCCGCAGTGCTACGCTGCTGCTCTATTGGGAGGGAGGAGGGGAGCCAATGGGAGATGGAGGAGAGAGCATGCTTTGGTTCCAGTCATCAGGAGCATTAGGTTCTGAGCCCTGGGAGCAGGACAGGAAATCCGTGCCTGCACCGCACGGCCTCCTGAGCGACACCTGCAGGCTCTGCTGGTTCCTGGCTCCGCAGGGCTTGTGTCCGCGGCCTGAACACAGCTTGGGAACCCCGTCACCCACATAACATCACACCCACGTCACACCATATGTTACACGAATTACATGAACTTTTCTAGAGGTGAAGAAAAACAATCATCCCGTAAAGAAGCACTTCTGGACTCTAGTTTTATGTTGGTTTGTTTGGGGGTGTTTTGGAGGGGGGGTAGTCACCCAGCGATGCTCCGGGGTTACTCCTGGCTCTGTGCTCAGGAGTAATTCTTGGTGAGCTTGGGGGATCATATGAGATGCCAGGGATTGAACCCAGGCCGGCCGTGTGCAAGGCCAACGCCCTACCCACTGTGCTCTCTCTCCGGCCCCTCTGCTCTATTTGAACAGGTTGTTGGGGTGCCCGTTGGGTCTGCTCTACCATCGGCAGTCAAACAGGCCGTGGCCATCAGTGGCGGCCAGATCCTCGTGGCCAAGGCCAGCTCTTCTGTCACCAAAGCAGTTGGTCCCAAGCAAGTTGTGACCCAAGGAGTGGCCAAGGCAATTGTGAGTGGAGGCGGAGGAACCATTGTCGCCCAGCCGGTGCAGACCTTAACCAAGGCTCAGGTCACTACCACCGGCCCTCCGAAAAGTGGACCCCAGGGCTCAGGTAATGCAGACCACCTGGGCCCTCTTGGCAGCTTCGTGAATGCTCTGTCCCGCCGAGAATTGTATTTGGAACTTGGTATTCTAAGGAATCCCGGTGGGTCTTTATTACAGGGACTGCGAAAACGGGCGTTGCTCTTTTTCATGTAACATTTTACACAAAAACCCATTCGTAGCGTGTGTGTCTATGTGTGTATAGTTAATAGACTGGGAGTTTTTTGGTATGTGTTTTAGCAAGAATAGTAAGCCTAATTCTTTTTACAGTGTTCTGGTCTGAAGGGTGATTCTTATTTGTACTTAACTTGAGATTACTCAGATCAGACTTTAAATATTGCCAGCAGCATTTAAAAATTTTTGTTTGTTCATTTGTTTGTTTGAGGGCCACATTCAGGAATGCTCAGGCATTCCTCCTGCTCTGCGCTCATCCCTGGTGAGTGCTCAGGGGATGTAGGGAATGCTGGGGACCAGACCCGGGTTAGCCTCCTGCAAGGCAAGTAACTTGCCCACTGCCCACTGTACTGTCACTCCAGCCCCAGCGTTTGATGATACTTTGATTCATGCCTTGTCTACTAATCAAGAGTTAAATAAATGCACTAGTCCCTGTTTAGACCTTGACATGTTTCTGGGGAGGCATGAAACAGATATGTACTGAACCTGAAACTCTTAATGAGGCTTAAGAATTTTGTGTGAAATCAGAAGGCAAGTTGATCCTGCAGATAAAGATTTCAGAAGTGCTAATGTTGTTTGCAATGACCAAATTCATTTGTGGTGTTAAAGATGAGCACTGACCTGGGGGATAGAGTAGTAGACTAAGAACAGTTTTGCGTACAGGAGGCCCAAGTTCTCTCCCCTGGCGTGGCATGGTTCCCTCATGTACTGCCAAGAGGGACCCTCACCTTCTACCCCCCAAGCCTCTGAGCACTGCCACTGCTGAGCGTGACTCAAAAACCAAAGCAAACAGAGCAAGGAAGGAGCTTGAGATGGGTTGAAAGAGATGATCTTCGCACTCAGAAGACCAAACATCCTAGCAGTCAGAGTTAATGGTATAAGTGAGCTGCAGTGCAGAGAATCCGAGTCTGAATCTGGTAAGGGTAAACAGGGGGAATTCATTCAGGGAGAGCAAGAGGAAGAAAGGAATGGTGAGCCTGAGCTCGACGGAGTTGGGGTTTCTTTGCAAGGCAAGGGGTCAAAAGCCAGAAACACAAAGGCTCCTTTAGTGCTATGTCAGCACCAGAACTGGGAGAAAAGCCTCCACGAGCAGGGTGTGTTCGAGATGACTGATGGGCTGATGGGACTCTTTGGAGAGCTTGGGGTTCCGATGTGCCCTGTCCTCATCACAGCAGGTGTTTCTGGGGAGGGGCCCTCCCTGAGTTTGGAAGGGAGCAGGACAGGAGAAGATGGGTCCCATGGGGGCTGGGACCATGCCATGACGTCCTAATGAGGTGCAGGGTTGTTGCGGCGGGCTGCAGGGACCCCTCGAGAGCCACTCCCTGGGCCGGCTCCTAGGTTTCTGTTGCCTGAAGATTTAAATACAGAGCAGCCACAGAAACTCCTCCTTCAGTCCTTGAAGACTGTGTGTAGCGGGTCCACGGCCCCTGTGTGTTGAGAAGTCTGTCCTTTGGCTTTAAGTCGATGAATAGTTGCACAGTTTATGTGCCAGATGTTGGCAACTATGTTTAGAAAGTGATAAAGACTTAGAAATACTGTTTCGGGCTGGACCAATAGCATAGCGGGTGAGGAGTTTGCCTTACACGCGGCCAACCTGGGTTCGATTCCCAGCATCCTGTATGGTCCCCCGAGCACCACCAGGAGTAATTCCGGAGTGCATGAGCCAGGCGTAACCCCTGTGCATCGCCGGGTGTGACCCAAAAAGCCAAAAAATATATATATATATACTGTTTCAAATAAGTAGATTCCTTTTGCTAGAAATTTGGACCAAAGGGGGCTTTAAACAAAAGGAAGGAATCATGTAAACCATTATAGATACGTTGACTTTTTTTTTAATTGGTTGTCTAAACTGATATTTTCAGCGGGGCTCCGCGTGGTCCCCTTCTCACGCCCAGCATATTCCAGGGTGGGGGGTTCATAGGTGAAGATCTTTGAAAGGGAAACATGACATAAGACTGGGGGGTCATCAGGTAGGAGAGGATGGGAAGTGAATAGGGTTAAAAGAGGGTCAAAAAGGATTGAGGAACAGTGGTCTGGTGAGAGCAGAGGGTTGATAATTACAGTGGGGCTCTTCTAGTATATAAATCATATTTTTTCCTTGGGGGCCACACCCAGCCGTGCTCAGGTAACTAGGCCCCGAGCTCAGGGCTGAGCTTTGAGCACTTTTCGGGGCTCAGGGGACCATATGCGGTGCTGGGGATGGAACCCAGGTCAGTTGCGTGCAAGGCCAGTGCCCTGCCCTCTGTACTATTCAATTCTCTGGTTCAGTAAATTATGTATATCAGTGAAATATTTTTAAACATCGGCCTGTGTGTGCGTCTCGGGTGCTGGCCGTCCTGTTACTGTGTTTCAGTGAGTATGTCTTACTCTGTTTTGCCTTCAGAGCTAGCGCTGACCTCAGTGTCTTTTGACTACCCCTTTGCTAACTCTTCTCTCCCCTCTGTGCCCTTTCAGTGATGGCAACACTGCAGCTGCCCGCCACCAATTTGGCCAACTTGGCGAACTTACCTCCGGGCACCAAGCTCTACCTGACGACGAACAGCAAGAACCCTTCTGGGAAAGGAAAGCTGCTGCTCATCCCGCAAGGCGCCATCCTGCGAGCCACCAACAGTGCCAGTGAGTCACTCCTTCGAGCTGTTGGCTCGGGGCTGTCCACGGAGGACGACTCTCCTGCTTTATTTCAGGCCCGTCCACGGTTCCGTAGCTCTGCTTGGGGGCATCGTGAATGGTGGCGTTTGCCCGAGTGGATTCTTAACATGCACACAGCTGGGGTCAGAGGCGGGCATGGGGCCACACCAGCAGTGCTCAGGGCTTACTCCTGGCTCAGCACTCAGGAATCACTCCCGGCGGTGCTCGAGGGACCACATGAGGGGCCGGGGATCAAACACAGGTTGCGCATATGCAAGGCAAGCGCCTTCCCTGCTCTACTGTCACTCCAACTCCACACAGCCACGATTTAATTAGAGATAAGCTTAAATATCATAGTCTCAGGTGACACTGTTGTCCCTGATTGCTTACATGGGGCTTGGAGTGTGGGATGTGACACCAGGGAGATGCGGCTGTTGGGGCTGAAGCTGCCCCTGTGAGCTGGGTGACGGGGCTCCCCCCACAGGGCTGTCTGGGAAGTGGGGACCCTGGGTGTTGCCGGGAGCTCCGCCCGTGTTTTATCTGGACAGGGACAAGAGTAAGGTTGGAATTGATGTCTCTGCTCGCCATTCCTGAAGTACACTTCTCAGGTTGTTGTGTTTAGAGATGGAAGAAGCAATACAGACTTCACCTTCGTGCTTAAGTCTCAGAACCCCAAAGAAATTGGGTGTTTATCTAGACTTTTTTAAACTTACATGTAGAGAACATGAAAGGTGAATGGAGATTTTTGGGTTTTTTTTGTTTTCTTTTGCTTTTTTGGGTCATACCCAGCGATGCTCAGTGGTTACTCCTGGTTCTGCTCTCGGGAATTACCCCTGGTGGTGCTTGGGGGACCATATGGGATGCCGGAAATCGGACTTGGGACTTGCGCGTGCAAGGCAAACACCCTACCCACTGTACAATCACACCGGCCCCCTGAAAGGAGTTTATTTTTTTTTCATTTAAGAGTGTGTGTGTGTGTGTGTGTGTGTGTGTGTGTGTGTGTGTGTGTCTGGCATTGGAACCAATCTGACAGCTTGCACGTATGAGCACACTTTATCCTGCTGAGCCAGGTCCTCAGCCTGCTGTGAACTGCTCCTGCAGAAGTGCACACATGGGCTCATCGCATGTGTTTGTCAGTCATGATGCTTGATGCTTGGTTTATGCTCTCCTTGTGTTTTGGGGTTGCTTTTTTTTTTTTTTTTTTTTTGGCTTTTTGGGTCACACCCGGTGATGCTCAAGGGTTACTCCTGGCTCTGCACTCAGGAATCACTCCTGGTGGTGCTTGGGGGACAGTTTGGGGAACAATATGGGATGCCAGGGGTTGAACCTGGCAAAGCAGACGCCCTCCCCACTGTACTGTCGCTCTGGCCCCTCTCTCACCTTGTTATCCCACCTCACCTGTACCTAAATTGGCATGTCCAGAGGTTAGATCTGGAGGCTGGGGCAATAGTACAGCGGGGAGGACACTTCCCTTGCACATAGCAGACCCAGGCTTAATACCCAGCACCCCATATGGTCCCTTAAGCACCATCAGGAATAACCCCGAGTGCAGAGCCGGGAGTAATCCTTGAGCATCTGTGGCTATAAAACAAAAAAAGAGAAAGAGAAATGCATAGCAGAATTCATCCAAAGTGATTTCAATTTTAATTTATGTGTTTTATGTCAGCAAGGAGGAAGTGAAAACTGTTCATTGACTTTTAAAGTGGAATTAAAGGGCTGAAAGTAATAGTGCAGTGGGTAGGGCATTTGCCTTATGTGTGACCAATCTCCCTATGTCCCGTATGGTTCCCTGAGTACTTCCAGGAGTAATTCCTTAATGCAGGGCTGGAAGCAACTCCTGAGCATCACTGGGTGTGACAAAAATAATAATCGTAAAGTGGAATTAAAAAACACAGGGACCTTGCAGTCATGTAAGTATGAGAAAATGTTCACTTTCTTCCAGTGCAGAGGAGACATAAGCAAGAGTACTCTCCAGTTACGTGAAATTTTAACCGTTTCGCTGACAGGCATCAACTGCCAGACCACTGGGAGACATTTCTCCAGGCACATTGAAATGTTGGTTAAGTCAGCATTTGGTTAGAAAGTATTTGTCAGACATCTGATCTCCCACAGCTTAGTCCAGATACTTGCAGGGATATGTTCTAAAGATTCATTTTTATTTTTGTATTCAGAATCGAATTAGTGAATCATCTATTGGAAATAAATTCACGGGGCTGGAGCGATAGAACAGCGGGTAGGGCGTTTGCCTTGCAAGCGGCCAACCCAGGAGTAATTCCTGAGTGCAGAACCAGGAGTAACCCCTGTGCATCACCGGGTGAGATTAAAAAAAAAAAAAGCCAAAAGAAAAAATAAATTCACTTCAGGAAAGGATACTTCCTCTGCCGGTAGCCGACCCAGTCCCTGACACCCCATATGGCCCCCTGAGTCCTTCCAGGCTTAGCTAAAAGGAAACAGGATAATAACAACAAGTTGGTTGTAGGATCTGGAGAGAGAATACAGCAGGTGAGGCGTTGGCCTCGTAGGCAGCTGACCCAGGATCAGTTCCTGGCATCCCATACAGCTCCCCACACACCACCAGGAGTAACCCCCAGCATCGCTGGGTGTGCCCCTCCCCCCCAAAAAAATTGATTTCAGCCTTCAGGTCTCAAAAAAAGTCTTCCTCTTACTTCAGAGTGGGCTTCCTCCAGAAAAGGAGGAGATGGAGGGAAAAGATGGGGCTACGACAGGAGCATCTCTCTCGGGTCCTCTGTTTCCCTCTCGCGTTTGTATTTCTTGACGGCTGTGAGCTAACGTGCTGTGTGCTGTATCTGCAGACCTGCAGTCTGGCACAGTGGCGGGTGCTGGAGGTGGCGGCGGTGCCGGCGCCGGCGCTGCGGGAGGAGCAACGGCTGGAGGAGCAGCGGCCGGAGGAGGAGCAGCCACCGCGGGGAGTGGCGGGACCCAGAACCCTGCTGGTCCTGGCGGCATTTCCCAGCACCTCACATACACCTCGTACATCCTCAAGCAAACCCCTCAGGTCTGCTCGCTTGAACCTGGCCCCTCGTGTGCCCCATGTAGCTCGCTAGTGGCCGAGGTGGTTGCTGATGTGCCTTTACAGCTTCAGGAGCAGGGCTCCGTATGCTCTGTGGCCATGCTGCCACTCTGTAAGTGCAGGCTGTTCTGACGATGCTTAGAAACGGCCGGGGAGATCCTCAGGAAGCCTTCGGTCACCTACCCAAGACACCGTTGGCAAGCAGGTTGTAGAATGTGGATTAAAACTTGGGTCTAGAATCTCCAACTCCAATGTTTTGGAGTGTGCCGCTGAAAAGTTTCTTCACCTGGAGTAACCAAAGAGGCAGCATCGCCCTTACGGTGTTTGGACGTAGGTTGGGTTCAAGATTAGAACTTGGACGGTTTCTGCCTTTCTTCCCCTTGTGTTGGAAGTCTTCGCTGTTCTCCAAGAAAGGTCATGGAGTTTGGTTCCAGAGGTTGGTACTGACAAAATGGATAGTTATCGGCTACTCAGATAGCACTTAGGGCTAGATTGGAGAACTTGGTACTCTGCAACTGCTTTGCAAAGTATGAGACATGGGGATGACCCTCGGTCCTGGCGCAGAGAGCAGGGCAGTGCTCCGTTATTCTGAGTTGTGTGATTTGTCGCTGGTGACATGGGACCCTGTGATGTGAGGATGTAGTTGAAAATGACCGAATTGCTGTTTGGTTTTTTCTCATTTAGGGCACCTTTTTAGTTGGTCAGCCATCATCCCAGACCTCTGGAAAACAGCTGACGTCTGGGTCAGTGGTCCAGGGAACCCTGGGGGTCAGCACAACTTCTACCCAAGGACAACAAACATTGAAAGTTATCTCTGGACAAAAAACGACGCTGTTTACCCAGGTAAATACACCTCCTCCGCCGCCCCAATGTGTGGTGATAGTGGCATTTATTTGAACTTAATACCATTTATTTCCCACCAGAATGTAAGATCATGTAAGGAAATGAGCAGTAAAACATTTTTTAGAACAATAAGAATAAATTCTTGAAAATGGGAAAAATGTAAGTGGAATAAGATGCTATACCAGAAAGTTACTTAGATAGACAGTAAAGTCCGGTATCAATAGATAATAAAATTTACCAAAGCAAAATGTAAATGAAACATCAGTGATAAAATTCACATTATTTGTGAGTAGCAAAAAAATTAAAAAGCACATGTTATTTTCTTAGAAGGAAACAACAGTTTTTCTTAGCACTTTGTTCTTAAATTTCTCTGGAGGGAACTTCTAGAGAACTTTTTGAAGAGTGTCAGGTATTTCGGCCACAGCATCAGTATAGTAACTGCTCCCTGGCTTTGGTGCCTATTGCTAGAACGTTCCTTAGCAGAAGCTAACGCATAATGGCAGGGATTTTACCCCTAAGAGATTACTGAGGCAGCTCTGTAGCTAAGTCTCTAAAATCATGAAATAAAGTACAGAGGTTATAGACTGGTATCATTTGTCAAGAAACAATGCTTTTGCTATGACTCTGTAAAGCGTCAGTTTTCAAGAACTGGAATGAACATTGACTTTGTCAAATGCTTTTAATTTATGTCTATTGAAATGAATCTTTGAGTTTGCTTTCTGTTAATGTGGTCAATTGTATTGATTTTTCCAATGTTGAACCAACCATGGTTTTTATGTTTGTTTGTTTTGGGTCTCGCCCACCTGTGCTCAGGGATTACTCCTGACTCTGTGCTCAGGGACTACTTGCAGGGTTCGTGAACCATATGGGCCGCTGGGGATTGAACCTGGGTCAGCCGCTTGCAAGGCAAGTGCCCTACCCACTGTACTATCCCTTCGGCCCCTCAACCAACCCTGTGTGATGATGTCATTATATTTGGCTTTGATGCTGGGTTTTGGGGTTTTTAAAAAAAATATTTGTATTTAGTGTAATTTTGGTTTAAGTTGATTAAAAAAATTTTAACAATTTTATAAGAAAATTATTTTTTAATTATTGGAGGGGCTTGCAATGCTGTTAGTAATGGTTTCTTATGGACATAATTCCAACACTACACCTATCAGGAGTGTACCCGTCTCTCCCTAAAGGACCCCAACCCCATCTCCCCTTACCCCCCCGCCCCCAGCTCACTTGTGTGGGTCTGTATCTTTAAGTCCCACAACGAGAGAGATCATTCTGAGTCTGCCCTTTCATTCGGCTGACGTCATTCAGTATCCTCTAGTTCCATCCATGTTGCTGCAAACTGCATGATTCTGTTTTTTCTTAAAACTGCGTAGTATTCCATATTTCATATGTATCCCGGCTTCTTGATCCACTCCTCTGTAGTCAGGCATTTGGGTTGTTTCCATAACTTAGCTGTTCTAAGTGCAGCGATGAACATGGGTGTGCAGATGGCCTTTGGAGTTGGTGTTTCTGTGTTGGGGAGAAGATGCCAAGAAGGATAATAGCAAGGATTTATTTATTTTTATTTATTTATTTATTTTTTTGCTTTTTGGGTCACACCCGGTGATGCTCAGGGGTTACTCCTGACTCATGCACTCAGGAATTCCTCCTGGCGGTGCTTGGGGGACCATATGGGATGCTGGGAATCGAACCCGGGTTGGGCATGTGCAAGACAAATGTCCTGCCCGCTGTGCTATCGCTCCAGCCCCTAGCAAGGATATTTTATTAGAGAATTTCTTTATTTTGAAATTGCAGAATTGGTAATTATAGAGTTACAAATTAGAGAGCTTGCTGGGTTCTGTCTGGCATTGGTATCTGAATGATGCCTAACTCATTAATGAGTTGTTCTATAGAGTTGGTACTAAAAGTCACAGTACTTTTAAAGGTTTCCTAATCGGAGAGGTTTTAACTATAACATCAACTCATTTGACATAGAACTGTTTCATGTCTTCTTGAGAGAATAGCACTCCTTAAAGCATTAAAGGAATCAAATAATTTGCCTTTGTTTTCTTGAGCACTCATTTCCCTTTTGCCAGATGCTTTAGTTATTTCAAACAGAAAATAGACCCAAAAAATCTTCAGTTTCCGTAAAACCTTTGCTGCTTATAATGCAACTAGTACAGTGTTTTTATAATTGCACACACGTTTATCAGAACTTGTGGTCTGTGCAGTGTTTTGTGTGAATCATATCCTAATAAAAGGCAACAACATAAACACTGCACAGACCACAAGTTCTGATAAATGTGTGTGTGCGTGTATACTGGCATACATGTGTGTGACTGTGCTTACTCTCGAGTTTTGTCCTTATCAAGGCACAGACATTTCTATCACTCTAAAATATGACCCTCATTTCCCACTTTTCTTATTTTTTCTTGAATTGGCTTTCGTTTGTACAGCTTACTATTACTAAAATGAGATAATATGTCCTTTTTTGAGTCTTTCATTGTTCAGAGGATGTTTCTGAGATTTATCCATGTATATTAAGTAGCTTACTCCTTTTCTGTTTCTTTTTTTTTTTGCGGGGGGGGGCACACCCAACGATGCTCAGGGGTTACTCCTGGCTCTGCACTCAGGAATTACTCCTGGCAGTGCTGGGGGATCCTATGGAATGCTGGGAATCGAACCCGGGTCAACCGCGTGCAAGGCAAATGCCCTACCCGCTGTGCTATCGCTCCAGCCCCAAACTCCTTTTTATTCTTGAGTAGGAGTTTGTGACATGGAGATTTGGGTTGTTTCCAGGATTTGGCATATGGTTAATACTGTTTGAAATACTGTTGTATAGATCTTCTTGTACAGTAATGAATGGCTTTGCAAAAGCAGTTGCACCATTTGATACTCCCACAAGTACTATAATCTCGGCAGCTTGGAAGGTTATCGTTGTTTTGGATGTTAATCTTTCTGTGGGTGTGCAGTGATACCTCGTGTTTTTTTCATTTGTATAAGACCCCATGCAAGTTATGCCGTGGCCACTCTTTCTGGATTCTAATTATGACTCCCCCTCGTTACTAGCTAGTAACCCGGTTATCTCTTTATCAGTTAAATGGGGCTGAAACTGTGGTGCAAAGTGTATGAAAATACTGGATGAGATAAAGCTATAATAAAAACTTCGTGATATTCCTGGCAACAGTGACTGCTCAGAGACAGCAGTGGATAGATACCCTTGGGGGTGCGCTTACCTTGAGTGCTAAGTTATCCCTCAAACCAGGGTCAGCAAACTGAGCCGCAGGTTTTTTTATGTAACATTTCATGGGAGCATGCTGTACTCGTTGCATGATCTTATTGAATTAAGGAATTCAGTCAAGACCCCGTGGTCTGCAAAGCTAGAAATGCTTACTCGGGCCATTCCAGAAAGTCTGATTAACTAGTGAAGCTGCAGTTTGTTGAGTGGTTCTCCAGCACTGAAATGTTAGACTGGGCTAGCCTGGACTACCATGAACTTTCCCACTAAAATTTGGGCCCTCTTCAGTTAGATTTTCAAATATAAAGATGATCTGTACGTTTAAGGTCACCTCAGACTCAATTATTTGGTTGGCACATGGCCTGCTATTTTTGAAGACAGGTGCCAAACAATGATTTCCAAATGCATTTCTTCTTCTGTGTAAGGGTCAAGGAACAGTGGAAGGTGAAAGGTAAGCTTGAGAACGTGTGGGCAAGATGCAGAGGCATGTCATCGAGTTTGGATTCGCAGGGCTTTGTTAGACTTGCGCTAGTCTGGGGGCCGTCTGTCAGTGAGGAATGAGTCGTGCGACTTGCCTGGACGTCAGTGCAAGGCTTCATCCGTCTTTGTTTCTGCAGGCAGCTCCCGGAGGACAGGCGTCTCTGATGAAAATATCCGATAGCACCTTGAAGACCGTGCCGGCCACCTCTCAGCTCTCAAAGCCTGGCACCACCATGCTGAGGGTCGCGGGAGGGGTCATCACCGCCGCCACCTCGCCCGCTGTGGCCCTCTCAGCCAATGGTCCTGCACAACAGGTGAGAATTAGCATGGCAGAACAGACTGGAATGACGCTGGAAAGTTGAAGGTGGAAGGAAGATGAGCAGACATAGCAGTGAGCTCTTGTGGGGGCTTGGGGGGCCACCCCTCCCTGGTGGTGCTCAGAAGGTGCTTCTCGGCCAGCAGGTCTAGCACCAGGGCCGAGGGTGCCTTGCTGCTTGGGCACTGCAGTGCCCGGGTGTACAGGGGCCCTCCTCACCGTGCTGGGGGCGTCCAGGGCCCTGCCCGTTGATCCTTGGTGTCAACTGTGTCCTACCGGGAAATGACCCCCTCGAGTCGGGCACATTCCTGGCATGTGCTGTCAGCTGTACCCTGTCCCAGCCCCAATTTTGCTCTTTGTAAATTTCACCTAATTTGAATAAAAGTTGCCATTTTCAAGTATATCAATTTAATGCTTTTTTAAAATTAATATTCTCAGGCTTGTGCAGTCATGGCTAGTATCTGATTATACAATAGTTGCTTTAGCGCTCTTAAAGGATACTGGATCCCCAGTAACTGTTAATTCCCACATTATCACACACACACGCACACACACTGTCCCTCTGTCCCCACACACAAGTCCTCCCTCTCATCCCCCTCCACAACCACCAGTTGTGTTCTTCCACTAACCACCCATTTTTGTAGAATAACATTGTTTTTTCTTTTTGCTCTAGAGGACTAGGGAAGGAATTGCAGTGCTCGAGTATCCACTAAACTCTTCCCCCAAGTAACTGTAGGAGTTTCCTTTCCCCTCAGCGGTGTACAAGAGGTCTTGTTTTCCCACTTACTGACATGCTGACCACTTGGTTTTGGGGGGCGTTTTTCGTTTTGTTTTCTTATAGCCCTCCTGGTGTGTATGTGAGGTGGCAGCTCTCATTTTGATTTCCACGGCCCCGAGAGTTAATGGTATTGAGCATCTTTCCAGGTGCTTAGAGTTATCTTTGGAGAAATGGCCGTTCAGAATCTTGGCCCATTAGCTGATTGGGTTACTTACTGTTTTTTTTATTAAGCTGTAAAAGGTTTTGAAAGATAAATTTGAGTCTGATTTAAAAAAATCTCGTTCTTTATACCGCCTTCTTGATGATATTCTTCTTTGTTTTGGGGGGTTTTTTGGATTTGGTTTTTGAGGCCACACCCTGGCTGTGCGCAGGGCTCCTATTCGTACTTAGTGAGTGTTCAGATAGCATCTTATGAAGTGAGAGGAGTGATGCATTTTTTTTTCCAATGTAGTAACCATGTGACACCCCTCAGTTGTTTCCTCTTCTATTGAAATCTCCACATGTAGCAATCACTGAACTCGATTTTAAATGCTATAACATTGGCCAGGGAGCTGACTCAGTTGGCTCGAGCTTATGCTTCACTTGTGGGAACCCCAGGTTGGATCCCTGGCATCACATGGTCCCCCAAGCATCACTGAAGACCTCACTCCCGAGCACCGCCAGATGTGACCCCCCCCCCAGCAGATTAAATGGTGTAGCTAACCCCTTCTGCATGTACTGATTACAGGTAATGAAAGACAGTTGTAGCCTGACTAGCTAGTGTTCAGTGTTCTCTGTAGCCAGTTACACTGCTTGTCTTCTGTGATTTCTGTCCCCGTTGGCTGAGCAGTCAGAAGGAGTGGCACCCAGCTCATCGACTGTTGGTTCTGTCGTGAAAACTTCTGGGCAGCAGCAAGTGTGTGTGAGCCAGGCCACCATGGGAACCTGCAAAGTCACTGCCCCCTCTGTCATAAGTGCTACATCCCTGGTGTCCACGGCCAACCCCATTTCAGGAAAAGCTACAGTATCAGGTCAGTTGTGCTCCCTGTCTTTGGGCTTGAATATTTTAGAAAATTTATTGGTTGGTTGTGTTTGTCCTCGGGGCTTACTCCTGGCTCTGCACTTGGGGATCAAACCTAGGTTGGCCATGCGCAAGACAGGCTCCTCCCTACCAGTTATACTAGCACTCCAGCCTAAACATCATTTTTTGTTGTGAAACTCATGTTTGGAGATACTGTGGTAGAATTGATACAAAAATTATGGAAGAAATGAGAATTGGGAGAAATGAATGCTTTCTCTTTTCTGATCACACGTTAGCATCCAGTAAATAATATCTCTCGGCTTTAACATGCACTATCCAAAGATACTGCACTAAACTTTCAGTTTCATAAAAGTCAGACTAGGGGGGCTGGAGCGATAGCACAGTGGGTGGGGCGTTTGCCTTGCACATGGCCAACCCGGGTTCGATTCCCAGCATACCATATGGTCCCCTGAGCACCGCCAGGAGTAATTCCTGAGTGCAAAGCCAGGAGCAATTCCTGTGCATCGCTGGGTGTGACCCAAGAAGCAAAAAAAAAAAAAGTCATACTAGGGCCTCAGCACATGCCTTACATGTTTGAAGACCTGGCCCTGCAAAAAATAAAAGAGGTGAAAAAAGATTAACTGTGCTCTAATGATGATCGTCAAGTTTTTTGTTTCTGAATTATGTTTTGCAAGGTTCTGGTTTTTGTAGTTTGTTTTCAGCTTTGTAAACTGTCTTAAACAAGGTCACTGTTGTGAGTAACTACTCACAGATGAAGTCACACTGAGGGGCCCAGATCACACTGGGCTGCTGTGGGTCATTGTAAGAGCTTTGCCTTTTGTTCAGAGGAAGGCGTCTGAGGGTCTGAAGCTAAAGAGTCAATGGTTGACCTTTCCTTTCACCGAGACCGCTGGCCGCAGAGTTCAGAGTCAGCTAGGGCATAAAGGGGAGACAGGGGACGGACCAAGAGGCAGATGCTAAGAACATTTGATGTTCTATCAGGGAGCCATGGAGGAAGGGATTCCATGAAGGAAGCAGGAAGTAGAGGGAAGGAAATCACCCAGGAAAAGATATGGAACGGTTTACCCCCCAGCTGAGGGGCATGAGCTTCTGGTTCGGAAGCCACCCTCTCCAGAATGCTCAGAGAAAGACGGCGTTACATCCCCGGTTTTCCACCCACCGCTCCAGTCTGCCCCCTTGGCGAGCACAAACAGATTTCCCTCATATTGCTACAACATAAAGGCAGATGAAATGATTAGACCTTAGCTTGGTATCCGTTTGTGATTGACTGTCGGCCCGGGTTCGATCCCCATCATTGTCCTGTCTCACAAGGGGGTCACCAAAGTCATTGTCTGATGTGCCTTCTGTGTTAACTGTTGCGGCTCATTGAGCTTGGTGGTCTTCTCTGCAACTGTCCCATCAGATTTCATGTGATTTTACTGGGCTGACAGTATGATGAAATTTTAAGTCGTCCAGCCAAGAAGCTGAAGATGTGGAATGATTTGGTGGCGTGGCAGTTCGGTGCGGTTCACTTACAGAGGTTGACCATTTCTGTGTCGGAGGGTGTCAGGTGTGGATGGGGCCTCTGTGCCTTCAGGCAGAAAGGAGAACTCACCCCCACTCCAAGAAGGCTCCAGATTCCCAAGTCTTCCCAGCAAGGACAAGGAGAAGATCTTAAAGGCCTTCAGAGGGAAAAAGAAATACAACCGCTCAGAAATCACATTATCGTCAGATTTCTTAGTAGCAATGCTGAAAGCGGGAATACTGCTTTCCAGAATTTCGGAGAAAATTATTTATCGTATCCATTCAGTCAACTGTGGTCAATATAGGAATGGATGGAAGAAAGGCCGTAGAGAGCCGTGAGATGCTTACCTACCCTAATCGTGCATTTTAAATCTGACTTTAACGGGTTTAATCACAATGAAGCAGGGTCTACCATATATATCTATGGTATACCATATGTATAATTGCGGACTATAAATATAAATATATATTTAAAAAAATAAAACCAGGAGGGCTGGAGCTATAGTACAGCTTGCCTTGCCCATGGCCGACCCAGGTTCAATCCCTAGCACCCTATATGACCTGCTGAGCACCTCCAGGAGCGATACCTGAGTGCAGAGTCAGGAGTAAACCCTGAGCACTGCTGGATGTAACCCAAATGCCAAAATAATTAAAACCAACAAGATTTATAGCAAAGGAAAGGTCTAGAAGGCGTAAAAGCTCCTGCCAGAGGAAACTAGATGAAGTTAGAGATGTAGAGCAAAAATGGTTACTTTTACTTTTAAAAATTTTTTTTATTGAATATCTGTGTGATAGACCATTACAAAGCTGTTCATGATTGAATTTCAGCCCTACAATGATCCAACACCCATCCCTCCACCAGTGTACGTTTCCTAGCACCAGTGGACCCAGGTTCCCTCCCCACCAGTCCCCCCCCACCATCAGCCTGCCTCTATAGCAGGCATTCTCTCTCTCTCTCTCTCTCTCTCTCTCTTTCTCTCTCTCTCTCTCTTTCTCTCTCTCTCTCTCTCTCTCTTTCTCTCTCTCTCTCTCTCTCTCTCTCTCTCTCTCTCTCCTTTTGTGCATTATGGTTTCCAATACAGGCACTAAGAGGTCATCGTGTTTGTTCTGTATTTTTATCAGGAAGGCAAAGCTGGGATAGCTTGTAACCAGGCGGCACGACAGGGGCGTGGACAGGACTGCCAGAGGCTTCTAGAAGCACAGGGAGGTGGGGAGAGGTAGCCCATCCTGACCCTGAGTAAGCCTGGAGATTTCACTCACGGCTGCTTTCACTTTTGAGGGGTTTTTGTCCTTCCTTTAGTTTTCAACTGGTACATATATGACATTTTGCTAGAAAAGAGAATTTCAGATTTCTTTTTATTTGGAGGTGGGTGGGTAGCCCTCCTACACAGTCAGTGCTGAGGGCACCTGGGGACCACTTGTGGGGGTGGGGGGAGAGACATGGCCAAAAGCAGTGCCAGGGGTCAAGCCCAGATTGTCCAGGCAAGTGCCGTACCTGCTCTCTCCTTTGCTCATTGGTCCGATTTTTATTGCTCCTCTGGGTGCCAGGAAATTACTTTCAAAGTCAAGTAGTGGGTGGGATGTCAGAATACTTAATGGGTTGAGCGCATGCCCTGAGTCCAGGAGGCCTGGGCTTGATTCCTGGCGCCGCGTTCATCCTAGCACAGCACTGCCAGGAGTGGTCCCTGAGCCCAGAGCTGAACACAAGTGTGATGCAGAAAGTGGCGCGGGGGGGGGGGGGGGGTGTCGGTGAGAGAAATGATAGTGGATTGGCCACTGAAAGTGGATAATGTACGATTTGCCAAAAGCTATGCCACACAGATAAGGAAAATGATAAGTCCTGGTGAGCAGACAGATTGAAGTATCTGATGCATGGAAATGGGGTCAAAGAGATGATTGGCAGGTTCTCTCTCAGGTTTGCACCCTGTATATGGTCTCTCAAGCCCCCCGGAAGTGATTCCTGAGCACCACCAGGTGTGACCCAAAAACCTAAAAAAAAAAAAATATGTATGGAGATAGTATGAAGGAGATGCATATGAATTGCGACTAGATTAAAATGGACCCCTCAGTGTTCTTCTTTTTTTGATTTTGGGGCCACAGCTGGTGATGCTCAAGGCCTTAGGGACTGCAGGCTTCTGCTTAGGGGTCACTCCTGCAAGGCTGACGGTACAGTATGGTGCCAGGGCTTAAACCTGGGCCTCCCAAATGCAAAATGTGCTTTGCATGTGCTTCCATGCCCTCAAGTGAACTCTTGAATGCTTCAGAACTAATTTTGGAAATACCTGCTAGGCTGTCAGGATACAGGGGCTGTTTTTAAAGTAATAAAATGACAGTTATCTAGATAAAAAATATGTGCAGTTTGCATGTTGCAGTTGTGTGCAAGGCAAATAAACTTGTCATAGAATACAGAGAAGAAGAACCATCTCAAACTATTAATGCTGGTGGACTCAACAGTAGAACTTCTGGGTGACTTTTTCTTCCGCTGACTCTGCTTTTCCAAAAATGTCTGTACTGCATTGTAAAGATTGCTTCATAAAGGACACTTTAAAATTAAAACCTTGTTGCCACAGCATAGGTTTTTTTTTTTTTTTAACTTACCATGAGACAGAGTTGTTATGATTGAGATTCAGTTATCCTGGGTTCGAGTCCCTGTCCTGTGACATCATGGTGTCTTTGTGGAATCTGCCCTCCACCCATTGCCTCTTGCTTCTGGCTCTTAGTCTCTTTATTGAAGGAGTAAATGTTTCTCCTGTGAAATCGTGTGAGTGCGAAGATGGGGTTTTTAAGGTGGAATCTGAGTTTCAGCTTCACCTGATCTTCTGGCGTGTTTCAGGATTGCTAAAGATTCACTCCAGCCAGTCCAGTCCCCAGCAGGCTGTCCTGACCCTCCCCAGCCAGCTCCGGCCACTCAGCGTCAATACATCTGGAGGCGTGCAGACCATCCTGATGCCCGTCAATAAGGGTAAGGCCTTTGTACGCCCCTCCTACACAGACACACACACACACACACACAGACACACACACACACCCCATGCCAGAGAACTGGGCTGTGACTCCAGGTCTCTGAGGTGGAAATGAACAAACCCATGCCCCTGTTAGGTGGCACTTTGGACATTGGGGTGCCAACTTTGTACTGGAAGTAAAACCAAAACAATCCATTGATTCCTACATACGTGCCCATCTGTAGAATTGAGTCGAGGGCGGACACTGTAGACGTTGGGAAGAATTGAGGGTTGTTGAATTTTTATTTTCTCTGTTCTGTGTCTGCCCCCATTTCTGCAGTTGAGAGATAATAGTGAGTAGCCCACCCACTTTGTCAAATCACTGTATGGAAAGGCACCGCCATCTGCTTCTCTTCCATGGAGTTTTGTGCTGTTAGCTTAATAGGGGGCTAATGACAGAGATCTTAAAAGTTTCTAAGTTACGTCCTTCCTCTTTTTTGCCTGTCAGTGGTGCAGTCATTTTCTGCCAACAAGTCACCTGCCATTCTGCCTGTCGCTGCAGCCCCGACTCCGGTTGTTCCCAGCTCTGTTCCGGCAACTGTTGCCAAGGGTACGTGTTTCCTTAACAGTATTTATCCCAGCCTTTATGCGTGCTGTTACTGTAGTCTGTGGTGCCTTGGATTGAGAATCAGAATCATTTCGAAAAACGGAACTCGCTATTTGTAGTCTAGCGTTGACACTGACGGAGAAGCCCAGATGTTTGAGACATTGTCAGTCACTTGTGATCAGGTTGAAGAGAGTTCTGGTGGCAGGCAAGCAGTGATGGGGAATTATGAGGAAAAGGAATGCCAAGGTAGTTCACTGTAGAGTGTGGAAGAGACCGAGCTTAGTGGGGAGGGAGGCCTGTTCAGTTGTGAGAGCTGAAGAGACCGGCACTCGCTGGGGTGGGGAGCGGGGAAGCAGCGCTTCAGAGGGCCTTGTCTGGAGTGTGCTGTGGGACAGTGGATGTGTGTCTGACCTAAGTGCTCCCCTCCCTGTTTTCTGAAGGGGCTTGAGCATTGGCAGATTTCTGTATCCGTACAGGGGGTGCTGGAACTAATCCCCTACAGATAGACTTTCTGTACCTTGGGTGGTAGAAAGCCAGGATCAGGGCTGGAGAGACAATACCTGGGTGCCAGCACCTTCCTTGCACGTGGCCAGTTCACCCTGAGCACTACTGAGCGTGGCCTAAAACCAACCCCCAAAAAGCAGGAACCAGAGAGATGGTTATGGGACTGGGTTCATGCCTGCATGTGACTGACCCCAGTTTGGTCCCCTGCACACCTGGTCCCCCCAGCATCGCAGGGAACAGTCCTGGAGGACCCTGAAGGCCTCTGGGCACTCTGGGGTGGCCCAGGTAACCCCTCGCACCTCCTTGGGCCTCACAGTGCGCTTCCTGTCCAGCTGGCCGAGGGTCCCAAGGAGGGGCCCCTGGGTCTGAAGCAACAGCTGGGACAGGCCGCAGGAGAAGCAAACTAGAGAGCAGCACAGTTGGAGGCGGGGGCAGGTCGGCTCTCACAGGCTTGAGAAAAGGCCAGTTTATAACGTCCTGGGAACTCAAGGCAGATGTTGGTTGAATACAGCCCATTGCCCGATTATTTTGGTTTGGTTTGGTTTTTTTGGGCCATACCCGGGCTTACTCTTGGCTTGGCACTCAGGGATCATTCTTGGCAGTGCTCAGGGGACCACGTGGGTTTCTGGGGATCGAACCCATGTCAGCCGCATGCATGGCAAGCATCCTACCCACTGTACTATCTCTCCAGCCCTTGTTGCCTGAATCTCAAACAAAATTTCATGGACACCTGACTACACCACTCATTTGCATGTTTGTGCTTTAACATCATAGTCAAGTAGTTCCCACGGTGATCATGTCACCAACAGAGCCTAAAATACTGACTGCATAGTCTCTATGGGGAAAGTTTAAATAGAATGAATGGACTTGTGCTACAAAACTGGAGTATTAGAATTTTCAGAGGGCAGGGGGACGGAAGTGGACTTTTTCTTCGAAGTGTTGGACTCCCAGAGGGTCGTGTGTGAGTGTAATGCTGATGGCATAGTTGCATGGTCCCTCGGCACAAGCAAATGATGCAGGTGCACGTTCATATTCCAGCACGTGGGCCCAGGAGATGCACCATACGCTAGAGCACGTGCTTTGCACGCAGGCACCCAAGGTTTGACTGGCAAAGTTCCCAAGCACCACGTAGCCAGCCCAAGACGGAAAGGGAAGGCTAGCCAGAAAAGAAAAGCTCGGCACCTTGGGCTTTATTGACACCAGCACCTGCGCTAGATCCGAGGGACAAAGGGAAAAGGGAAGGTTAAGCGACAGACTCAAAGATAGTTGCAGTGCTCACATCTGACAGGATAGGAGGAGTAGGCACAGCCTGAGAAAGACTGACCCTCCTTGAGGATGAGACCTGGGAGCTGGCATCTCACGGAAGAGGGTCACTCACAAAGGGGCTGAAAATCTGCCATCCTGGAAGTACAGAGCCATTGACAGTGCTGCCCAACCTTTAACCCACGTGTGTGTGTGTGTGTGTGTGTGTGTGTGTGTGTGTGTGTGTGTGTGTGTACACCCTGCAGTACCTGCATCCATGTGTGTGTATGCCCTGCAGTACCTGCGGGCTTGTTTCCTGACCCTTGACACACATTCGTCTGTGTGTGTCTGTGTGTGTCTGTGTCTGTCCTGCAGTACCTGTGGGCCCATTTCCCCACCAAGTCCCATGAAGAGCGTTGGCACCTGCCCACCCACTGCCCTCTTCTGAGCATCCTAACCACTCTCTCTCCTGTCCCTCTTGCTTTGCAGTGAAGACAGAACCAGAAACGCCAGGGCCCAGCTGCCTCTCTCCGGAGGGACAGGCGGCAGTGAAAACGGAAGAGAGCTCGGAGCTGGGCAGCTATGTCATCAAGTAATTCCTTCCGTCCTCTCCAAGGGGTGTTGCTTGGGGGATTCTCAGGAGGCGTTCAGATCGATGAGGTCACTCAGATGTAGAGTGCTCACCTCACGTGTGACGCCCCGGGTGTGCTCCCCGGCGCCACACACACACAGAGCAGGTGCTGAGGCCAGGCTCACTACAGTGCCTGTGTGTCTCGTCCAGTTCTTTGATGGGTCCCACATCACCCCTGGGTGCCCTACTCAGTCTGCCAAGTGCACATGGGTGTGGCTCAGGACCGACCTGGATTTGGAGCCTGTCTAGGAAGCCTCACCTCCAGGGTTAGAGATCTGTCAGCTTAAGCTTTTCTGTATGTGCTTATGTGTTAGGTACTTCTTTGCTGAATCCTCAGTTGTGAAGTACTCTGGACACATTTTGAGGTTTTTTTCCCCCTTGACTTTTTGGGCCATACCCACCAGTGCACAGAACTTAGTCCTGGCTCTACACTCAGGAATCACTCCGGGCAGTGCTCAGGGCACTGTATGGGGTGTGAGTAGACACACCCTCTGTCACCCCTCACCTCCAGCATTGCTGTGGTACGGCCCTGGTGGCTTTCAGGGTTTGCTAAGTTTCCACCCAAACAAAGATTGATGGAGCGATATTTAGAATTCATAGTCGCTTGATCATTGGGTTGTTTTTTACTATTTAGTTTCATATGTGATATATTTAAGACCATATATTATATATACACGGGCTGGAGCGATAGCACAGCGGTAGTGCGTTTGCCTTGCACGCAGCCAACATGGCCGACTCGAGTTCGATTCCTGCGCCCCTCTCGGAGAGCCCGGCAAGCTACCAAGAGTATCTCGCCTGCACGGCAGAGCCTGACAAGCTACCTGTGATGTATTCATTATGCCAAACACAGTAACAACAAGTCTCATGATGGAGATGTTACTGGGCCCGCTTGAGCAAATTGATGAACAACGGGAGGACCGTGATGATGATGATTATATATGCATATGTGTGTAAACACAAAAAGGCAGCAGCAGTCTATCTTTCCCACCGTTTGTTTGGTAGTCTCACTCCGGTTCCCCCACCCCAGGAAGGGTCGATGGCAATGGGCAGGCGAAGGAAAGAACAAGGGCCAGGCTGGTTGGTCTTAGTTGCAGTTTATTCCAATCCTCTCTCCATTCACTCCTGTCTCTCTCCTCTGCCTCTTCCTCCCCTATGCTACTTCATTCTCTTTCTCGATTCCCCTTCATTCTCCTTCTGGCTCTGGAATCGATCTGGATCCCCTTTCTCCTCCTTCTGGAGTCTGGATCTCCCAGCCCACTTTTACAGTCTCATTATATTCCCCAGCATGAGGAGTTGGGATAACAATTACACATAGGTATGGTCACAGTCAATAGGGGTAAAGTTCTTTCCCTCAAGGGCTATTTCTTCTAGGACAGATACCCTCAGCAGGATGACCCACCCAAGAGCGGAATCCCATGGGTGTGTTTCTCCTCTCCTTGTCCAACAAACATAACAAACATTCATAATATTGACCATTTTGTATGAACACAGAAAGAGATACATTAAGCTTATAGAATTGCTCTCCTAGGGCCATCTCGATCTCACACTTCAGTGCTCAAGCCAGATAGTCTTTCCTATCCATAGTAGGGTCCTAGTCTCATCGTTACTTTTGGATCATGACAACACTTGTCTATGATCAAGCTCTTATAGTTAAGAATCGTGACACTTTGACCTGGCTCATTTCGATGCCAGGGTAGCTCACAGCTTGCCCTGGGTCCATTCAGTCCCTCGTCAGGACCCTGCTTTTGGGGTGTTAGGAACTAAGGGCAACTGAGTTAGCTTAAGTCGAGAAAGCAGATGCTCGGGAGTAAATAATATTCAAAGCCATTTAAACCCTAAGTTACAAAGCATAATATTAACTGTCTTCCTGTATCTATACAAAAAGGATGTTGGTTTAAAGTAAACTATTCAAAAGACACAAGGAGAGGAGAAAGGCAATATTAACTTACAATACAATTTCAGTGTCCTAGAAGGATCTGACCTTACAAATTAACAGATTCTGATTAGGGGGGAAAGCTGATTAACTGGTTGGGGAAGAGAGCATAGAGAAGTGGTTACAGATAAACAAAAGAATGGGAGTGACTCTGGAGCACTGTGATGGGTGTAAACCTAATAAACCTGATAAACCTAAGCTCCTTGTGGCAAGGGAGAAAGGACAAACCAATGTCATCCTACACATATGTATGAAACCAAAATATGATACTTGCGTAGTCGGATATTACCAGATTTCTCGTTTATTTAGCTTTGACATCCTTTTTAAGCATAACTTGCTCTTGACCCCAAAGAATGCTAGTATAACTGGTTGAGGTCTGACTTCCTTGAAAGAGGGGAAGGAACACATACCTAGACGGTGCACTTTTTCAGCTATTCTACATGAAGAAAGCAGCTGTTTTGCTGCCATAGTGATGTTTACTGTATCTAGGACTAGAGATTACTACGTGTATTTTTGTCTTAATTGGCTTTCTGTCCTCAGGATAGACCATTTAGAGACTATTCAGCAGCTCTTAACTGCAGTAGTAAAGAAGATTCCATTGATCACCGCAAAAGGTAAGACACTTATACCACATATATTAATTTGGAAGGTGTGGGGGAGGGCTATACGTGGTGGTGCCAAGGGACCACTCCCCTCCCCGTGCCCAGGTTCCTGTGGGTGCTTGAAGAAACCGTGTGTTGTCGGAATCCAGCGCAGTGCATTCTGCCCACAGAACTGTGTTTCCAGCCCTGCCTGGCTGTGGTTTTCAAAGCTATGAACTACTTGGAAATATTTTTTTCCCAATATTTTATTGAAGCACTGTGAATTACACAGTTGTTCATACTTGGGTTTTTGATATCCAGTGTTCCATCACTGGTCCTGCCACCTGTGTGCCCAGGACTCCTCTCGCCCCAGCCCGGCCCACCATCCTGACAGGCACCTTTTAGATTAAGGTTTGGGATATTGAGTCAACTAAAATCAGTTGATATGGTAATTTAATACTGATCTGCTCTACTTACCTTGGGCGATTTCAATGCTTGCTGAGGCTCATTTGCAAGGTGTTAGAACTCATACTGGCTTGGTTAATGGGTTTGGGTTTTTTTGTTTTTTTTTTTTACTGTTTTCCCCATGTTGGTTACATATTGGTCTCTAGGGCTCCTAGTGGAGTACCATTCTTACAATTTTTTTTTTCTGTATTCATGGATCTGTCTTAGTTTTGAGGCCACACCCTGCTGTGCGCAAGGCTTACTCCTGCCTCTGCGCTCAGAGCTCACTCCTGGCAGTGGTGTATTCACAGGACGTTGTGGGGTGCCTGGATTGAACCCGGGTCTGCCGCATGCAAGGCAAGCCCCCTGCCCACTGTGCTATCCTTCCTGTCCCGTTCCCATTGGCTTTGATAGCCGCGTGGTTGTAGTTTACCTTTTTCATCAGAGAAGAACCCCCTCTGCACTGTGTGGAATCTGCACTTGCCAAGTAAGGAACAAATGCCCAGTAACCAGGCAGAGAGACGGTTTTTTTTTTTTTTTTGGACATGCCTCCAGCAAATAAGAGTTGATTGAAATCCTAACGGTTGCATTCAGAGTGTGCTGGCTGTGTGCTTTGTAGGTGAAGATGCCAGCTGTTTCTCTGCAAAGTCTGTGGAGCAGTATTATGGCTGGAACATTGGGAAAAGGAGAGCTGCTGAGGTAACCCGCGTCTGCCCACGCGACACACAGGCCCCCTCCAGAGGGGGGTCCGGGAGAGGGGACGCTGCGTGCGCCCCAGCCGCCGCAGGGGGATCGCGCAGCCTGTTCTGAGAAATAGTTCGTGGTGGGATTTTTTTTTCCCTCCTTTAAAAATGTGGCTCTTCTCAGACCTGTAAAACTAGCCTTTTTAATAGGTCTACTTTTTTCTTTTTCTTTTTTTTTTAAATGAGTTTTAATATATTCAAACAATCTGTGCTATTCCAAAAAGGAAGACCCACTCAGTTAAGTTCAAGTTCCCTGTTTATGGAATTGATTGATGATAGTTATTTTGCAGCACTGATTTGTACAGACTTTTTTTTTCTGTTTTCGTTTTTTTTTGAGTTTTGGTTTTGGGGTCACACCCGGCAGTGCTCAGGGTTTACTCCTGGCTTTATGCTCAGGTATCAGTCACTCCTGCCAGGGCTCGGGCAGCCACTTGGGGTGCAGGGGATCAAATCTGGGTCACTAATGGCAAGGCAAGCACCTTACCCAGTATACCATTTCTCCGGCTCTTCTTATTCATAAGTTTTTTAAGAGAAAGGGGTTCTGAGATTCAGTGCCCTTCCTGCATGAATGCCTAACCTAGGTGGTTTTGCTTTTGGGTAAATTAAAATCAAAACTCTGAAAACTGAAAAAATTACTCAGGTATGTATTGAGTTCTTGTTTCCATGACCATGACTCTGGAGAATGGGGTCATCAAAGCAAGTGGCATCTAGAGGGGCATGCTTGGGGGCTAGGAGCAAGTCGGGTGAGGCCCTGGGGAGGGAGGGGGGTCAGGTCCTGGGTTCCGGCCAGAGGAAACACCCTTTCTGCCAAGTCGAGGCAGTTACTTTTCATTTTAAAAAATAAAAGGTGGAAATACTTTCTCTCTGTTCTTAAATTATGAAGTAACATGGTCAGATAATTTTCGGGGGGCGGGGGGCGGGGGTGGAGTGGGATTATTAGTCATCTTGGGAGCATCGATTTGTTTGAACAGTCGAAGCGAAGTCTGATTATGATCTTTTATTTATTCTTAAGTGGCAAAGAGCCATGACAATGAGGAAAGTCTTACAAGAAATCCTGGAGAAGAATCCCAGATTCCACCACCTGAGCCCCCTGAAGACCAAGCACATCGCACACTGGTGCCGCTGCCATGGGTACACCCCGCCGGACCCCGAGAGCCTGCGGGGCGAGGGCGACTCCATCGAGGACGTGCTGAGCCGCATCGACAGTGAACCGGGTGAGCCGCGCGCCCCCCCCCTCCCCCGGCTGCGGGAGACGCGCCGCCACTGGGTCTGTGCCCCACCAGCCCTGCCCTGCCAGCCCACACCCTGTGGCACAGAGCTCAGTGCTCACTCACCAGGAAACCTCCCCAGGACCATTTCTCCCTTTGTTGTTGGTTTTTGGTTTTTTGTTTTGTTGTTGTTGTTGTTGTTGTTGTTGTTGTTGTTGTTGTTTTCATTTGGGGCCACGCCCAGCGGTGCTCAGAGACTACTCCCAGCTCTGCACTCTAAGGGCTCACCCCTGGCGAGTTTGGTGAACCATATGGGGTGCCAGGGATTGAAATCGGTTCGGCCACCTGCAAGGCAAGCGCTCCAGCCCCAGCGATGAGCATCTTTGTTTGTTTGCTGATTGATTTGTAAGCCCCAGTGGGAACAGCGGCCAGGAGCTCACTGCTTGCCCCAAGCCCTTCAGCAACTCCTGCCCCTCTGACACCTGGTCTGGACCTCACTGACCTGTCCAACCCGGAGTGAGTCGCCAGAAGCCTCCCAGCGCCCCTGCTGCCTTCAGGCCCGCCCTCTCACCCTGTCGGGTTAGATGTGCCTTGGCTTAGTGAAGCCAGCTTCTCGCGTGCGCTAAAATGCCACTAACAGTATGTACCCCCCAGCAGTGACACTGTGGCTGGTTGCCATTGTCTCCACGTTGCATTTGGGTTTTTCAGGACTTATGTACTTGAAAAGGCAGCTTCGTTGTAGTAGTTGGCAGTTAGGGGACGGCCCTGCTTGTGGCAGCTTTAGAATTCCGTCATCTCAGATGGCAGGTCCAGCACCCGCTGCTTCACGCATGGTGCCCGGTTGGGCGCCCGCACAGATCACCCTGCTCTTCATGCAGCGCCTAGCACGGCAGCCGCCCCAACAGGGCCCCCTTCTCCGTGCCCCGGAGTGTCAGCGGCCTCGTCCCCTCCCGTTTAGAGTGCCCGTCGTCACTGTCCTCGGCCGACAGCCTCTGCCGGAAGCTCGAGGACCTGCAGCAGTTCCAGAAAAGGGAGCCCGAGACGGAGGAGGAGGTGGACATCCTCAACCTCTCTGAGCCGCTGAAAGTCAACATCAAGAAAGAGCAGGAGGAGAAGCAGGAGGAAATGAAATTCTACCTGCCCCCAACCCCGGGGTCTGAATTTATCGGAGACATCACACAGAAGGTAGCGGGGGGGGGGGGGGGGGGGGGGGGGGCGGGGCTGTCTGTGGCAGCGATGGGTCACGCATCGTGGCGTCTGAGAAACAGACCCCTGACTTTTTCTAGAGCCCTGCGTGCAGGATGGCCCTCTGTCCGGCACACAGGCCTGTTCTCTGGGCCCCTGCGCTCTGTGCCAGGGCCCTGGGCGAGGAAAGATAATGACAATGCAGAAGCTCAGTTGGGGTGGGGTGGGAGCACAGGCAGCCAGATCTAGGAGGCATTTGGCTTTGGTTTCTGTTTTCCCTTTTCCGCCTACCGAGGAGCCCCTTCTCCACACGGGGCTCAGTCCACTGACCCCAAGGTGACTTTCACTGCCAGCCTGGGAGCCACGGGGCCCCCGCCCACACCGCTTACTGGCGGGCTAGGAGAGAAGGTTTCTCCCTACGAAACCTGGTGGCCCATGAGTAGCTGTCTCTTGCACAGCTGTCTAGATCCCGGGCACAGGGCGGGGTTGTTTTCACCAGCAAGAGGGAAGGGAAGAGGGGGCTTCGGTGTATGTTCACAAGTCACCATAGGTCAGGCCTTGGGGTTGGGGTCCAGGCTCCCCGCTCACAGCAGAGTTCACGGAGAATCCTGACTGCATCCTCGGCAGTGAAATCACAGCGTGTCTCGCAGCCCCCTCGGGTGCTCCGGGTTGGAGAACGGCCTGTGTTGGGCACCCCTTGCCCGTGCGTTCTGCCCAGCACGTTTCCAGGGCCTTTCTTCCACCCACTCGTTTCCTGGGGCAGTCGAGAAGCGCAGTGGTTTGCGCGCCGTCGGCCGCAGAGGCAGAGGAGCGAGTGGCATTGTTGCACCTTCTTTCCAGATCGGGATCACCCTGCAGCCTGTGGCGCTCCACAAGAACGTGTACGCGTCGGTCATCGAGGACATGATTTTAAAGGTGGGTGCCTGGACCCAGGGCAATGGTACAGCGAGGACGGTACCTGCCTTGCACACAGCCAACCTGGGCTCGATCCGCATCACCCTGGATAATCCCCTGAGCAGCACTGGGTGTGGCCCCCAAACAAAAATAAATAGGGGCTAGAGCGATAGATAGTCCGGCAGAGAGGGTGCTCAAGCGCCTTGCACACAGCTGGACCCGGGTTTGATCCCCGGCACCCCGTAGTGTCCCCTGACCAAACAATAAGTGTGGGTCCCTGGTGGCCATGGAGGCTGATACCAGGGGCCAGATACTGCGGTTCAGAGCTGGGCACGGAAACGACGGGCTTGTTGAGAGACTGCTCAGAGTTTTCTCTATTTTGTCGTGGCGTGGGGGCTTTGGGAATCGGGGAGCACCTGGTGCCAGGGACCAAGCCAAGCCGGCTCTGCTGCGTGCAGGGCAGCGCCAGACCCCAAACTCGGCAGCCTCTCCCCTGTACCAGGCGAGGCTCTTTGGGGGTCAGACCCTGCAGTGCTGAGGGGTTGCTCTGCGGTGCTGGGGTCCAAGCCCGGAGCCTTCTCTCTTGGCCATCTCCTCCTTGGGGGGCTTTTGTCAGGTTTGGGGGTTTGTCTGGGTTGGCTTTGAGGGGGGTGGCAGTTGTGCCATACTCCCATCTGTCCCAAGGGGCGACTCCTGCCTCCGCTGCCGACGTCACTCTCCGCGGTGCCAGGGATCTAGTGGGGGTCAGCCACACTCAAGGCCAGACCTGGGCCTCCTGGTACTTTCCAGGCCCTCTCTGGATTCAGGCTGTTTCCTCTCCGGGTCGGAAGCATCTGCAGGAGCTTCTGTGCCGGTGTCTCTGAAGTGATATTTTTAGTGCCAGTCGAAAAGCTTTTTAAATAAAGGTGAGAGGCAGCTCTGTCGCGCTCCCGGAGCTGACAGGGGCAGAGCTGGGGTTTTTCTCCACCTGTCATCAAAGCAGCAGTCCCCGGGCAAGGGCTTGGCAAAACCGGCTTCTTGGTCCAGCCCTATCCTGCGCCAGTTACAAGTGACCCTCGGTCTTTCCTTAGAAACGTGGGTCAGTGGACGGTTCCGGTTCGTGATTTCTCAGACTCTCAGCCTTTATGACGACCACTGGTATTTGTGATCCGCTAATTAGGCCTTTACCTTGTTCTTGAGAATAAGTGCTGGGGCCAGCATGCTAGTACAGCAGATAGGGTGTCTGCTCTGCATGCAGCCAACACTGGTTTGATCCCCAGCATCCCGTAGGCTTCCCAAGCACCACTTAATGCCTGAGTGCAGAGCCAGGAGTAACCTCTGAGCATCACCAGATGAGGCCCAAAAACCAAATAAAAGAACTTTGCGATCTTTGTGGTAGCCGAGTTGTTTGCAGAGGTTGGGGGCGAGGGGGTTCTGGGAAGCCCTTCTCGCCACCATGTGGAGTAACCACATCTTCTGTCTGTCACAGGCCACAGAGCAGCTGGTGAGTGACATCCTGAGACAGGCCTTGGCCGTTGGGTACCAGGCCGCGTCACACAACAGGTACCGCATCACTCCGGGCGGGTACGTCAGACATCCTGCCGTATCGTCTTGGGCAGTCTTGTCGCCCCAACAAGACTTCATGGGTTGTTTTGTGGGTTGTTGTATTTTCTTTTGGTTTGGGGGCTGGGACCACACATGGCAGTGCTCAAGGACAACTCCTAGCACTGTGCTTCGGGTAGCATGTGCTGGGAACTCAAACTTGGGCCTCCTGCATGCTCGAATCCTTCTGGTAGGAGGCAGTGCTGTGACTGTGCAGGTTGTGGACAGCCAGACCTTGGGCTCCGCTTTGCCTGGAGGTAACTGCTCCTGACACCCACCTGCTGGCTCTTTGCAGTGACTGACCATCACAGTGGCCACAATGTGCAGGGTGTTGGGGATGGGCATTGTATCCCTCCGCTCATTCTTTGACACTGTCACTGTCGAACCCCTTGAGGCTAGGGCTCCCCTTTTTAGAAATTGGGTCTTGGGGCCAGAGCGGTAGTACGGCAGGTAGAGCATTTGCCTCGCATGCATCTGGCCTTATCAGCATCCTGAGCCCCCAGAGTGATCCCTGAGTGCAAAGTGGGAGTGAGACCTGGACATCATTGGGGGTGGCCCAGAAAAACAAGCTGAAAAAAATGGAGCCTTTAAGGGATATTTTGCTTGTCTTCCCCAGCAAATCCATCATACAGCTTTTTGTTAGTTTGGCTTTGGGTTTTGAGTTACACCCATCGATGCTTAGAGTTGACTTCTGCCGGTGCACTCAGGAATCGCTCCAGCCCCACGGGATGCAGCCTCGCTCTGAGGTACTCACGCTCCCAAGCCACAGGCTCTCTGGTGCTCCTGGCCGCTTCCCCACTGACCGCAATGGGCCATGGACCTTATTCTCTGCCTCAGCCCTTCACAGCCTTTGTTCCACAGCCAGGGTGTTCTTTCAGAGGAAACTCATATGCTTTTGTCCCACCATGTCTCCGAGACCCAGACACAGTCCCGGACACGAGGCCTCCATTGAGGGGCATTGGCTCAGGCAGAAGTGGGCTGGGAAGACAGTCACAGTACTAGTCACAACACTAGGCTGGCTGGAGATCCGAGAGGAGACACGGCACATCCCAAGGCCCCAGGGCGTCTCACAGGCCTGACGGGGACATCTGGCCGCTCTTAGTGAAACGTTCCACATGACACTTGGCCTGCCATGTTTCCAGGAAATGGAAATAGCGTCCCCGGGGTCTGTTGTGCTCAGCTTTTAGGCTGAGTCCAACATTTCCGCGTGTTTGGGTGCCCTGAGCACAGAGCTAGGAGTAGCTCCCAGGAACCACCAGGTGTAGCCCTCAGACAAGTGGAGAGTGACAAGCTGTCTGCTCCCTTTTTTCTGTCCACAGTCCTCAGAATCTTTTTTTTTTCCCTTTCACTCTTTAAACAACATGATTTACAATGTTGTTCACGGTAAGATGTGTCAGGTTTTCAGTATTCAACAGCGTCCCACCACTGAGGTGCCCTTCCCCAGCCACCCCCCCCCCCCCCAAGCCTGCTCCCTGTGCAGGTGCAAAATGACTTACTTTACAGTGCTTGTTGCAACATTCATCTCTCAGTGGTGTTGCCAAAGTCATGGCCTGAGAATTCACTGAGCTGTTCACTTTGGGTTGGGCCGTTGGGGTCATTGTCACTGCTTTTACTCGCTGAGCTTAGTGGGCTTCTGCTCAGTTTTTCCATCTACTTTTCTTGCTTCTCCTGGGCTGCCGCATATATGACTGTTCCCTTCAGGGGCTTTGGAGCTGGGACTGTCAGCTCAGGTGTTTCTCTGGCCTCTCTGAGGTCAATCCTGAAGCTGAGACATTTTCTCTGGCATCAACGGGCGCCGGGTGTGGGTAGTCAGAGCCTTGGGCCTTGATCAGGAGCCCCCATCGCACCGGGGCCAGCATGGGATACCTTCCTGGGCTGACTCAGCACCAGCACGAGATCCGTCCTGGAACGATGCCATTTCTCTGGCAGCCAGAATAGAATCTCTCTTCTTAGTCATTGAACCCACATTTTGCCACCCATTTCAGGTCTGAGGCTGGGAGCACAGCTTTGAGACCAGGCCGGGCTGGCAGGTGGAGAGGGGGCTTTCTCCTTAGCAGTGCTGAAAGGAACGGAGGGAGAGAGAATGCAGTCGGTCACTCCCTGTCCTCACAGTGGTCCCTGGGCTCGAACCTGTCACTCCGCTCACCCCTCCTGAATATAAGGGGCTGTGCCGGGCTGAGCCCTCTGCTCCCCCCATGACATGATTGTCCTCTGATGACACCCTTTGTGTTTCGGACCAGGGTCCCCAAGGAGATCACAGTGAGTAACATTCACCAGGCCATCTGCAACATTCCTTTCCTGGACTTCCTGACAAACAAGCACATGGGGTTACTGAACGAGGACCAGTGAGCCTCGGCATGACGGAAGCCGGCCCGGGCTCTGGACCGCCACAGCTCCTCCTTCTCAGGGAAGGAGCCACCTTCCCGAGTGCCGCTGAGCATCACGGCTCCCAAACCGTTTCTTCCACCTCACTGGCTCAGCAGGACACGTGTCCGGTCCCAGGTCGGACGCCACTGCAGGACGGAAGTTTGGTTCCTGATTGTGGCCAGCTTGTGTCCCTCCGCTCTGGAAGGCTCTGAGTGACTGCTCAGCCCGGCTGGCACCTTCCTCCTGCTCTGGAGGCAGAAGGTGAGCCTGGCTGGCTAGAGACAGGACCCAGTCTGTGGGCAGGGTGATCCAGTGGTGACCCAGAACCTCTGGAGAGGGGTTGGGCATCAGAACTCAGCCGGTGGCCACGGTGTGACGGGTGTCCCAGTCCACAGAGGCCGCCGGACAGCCAGAATTCATTCTTGGTGGAGCCCAAGAGCATCGCTACCCCGCGTCTCGGCATGATTGAGAGGCTGACCGAGCCTGCCCGGGTCAGGAAAAGGATTCCCGGCATGACCCGAGAAGCGTCCGTCGTGTCGGAATGGCCGTAGGGAGCACCTCTCGGATTTAGGGTTCCGTCTTCTGTCACCGTTTTTTCCCCCCAAGAAGAAAAGTGTTTCCGCAGAAGCACTTGTGAGTGCCTTAAAGGTAGAGAAAGGACTGGCGAGGAGCAGGGCGCAGAAGGGCTGCCAAGCCCGCAGGACGCCCGCCCTCCTTCCCCAGCAGCGCAAGGAAAGCAGCGGGAGTGTGCTCGGAGTCGGAAGCCGTGGGCTGGGCAGTGTCTGAGCCACTGGGCTCGGAGTCCAGGCTAGGCTGGGGACCCACAACGCCCACCGCCCTTCCTCCTTTGCCCGAGGACAGGTGCAGGGGTGGGGGCCTGCGAGGCCCCGACAGGTCAGTAGGAAGAGGGGCAGCAGGTGGCAGCCGCGTCCTTCCAGGGACTGTGACCGAGCGCGACTGAGGGAAGATTGATCCACATGAGGACAGATTCTTTACAGGTATGGAAACTTGAAGACGTCCTCTTGTTGCAACAGAAATCTTCAGTGATTTAACCATCCTTTTATGTGTTAACATTTCAAATGTATTTGTATCTTAATGTGTAACATAATTGTGTAACAGAAATACCCACAATAAATCTTTTAGTATTAATGAGGGTCTTTCTGCTAGAAACGCTGCAGGGGTGGGATCTCCCTGCACTAGGGCTGGGGTGTGTTGGGTGCATTGGGAGGAATGCTTCCATGCCTTCCCAGGAAGGAGCTCGCAGCCACAGAAGCTAGCAGTTACACAAGGAATGGTTACATAAAAGCCTAAAAAGGATTAGCAGGATACATGTTGACCCTGAACAGGCTGCTTTCTGACAGCTGGCAGCAAATAAGGGCACAGAGAGAGCCTCCTCGTAGCCAGGCCAGCCGCATTCCCCAACAGCCACCCTGCACTGCTCTACTCCCAGCGCCCAGGAGGTGGTCCCTGTGACTGTTGCGTGTGTGCACGCGCCCCCCCCCCCCCACCACCACCACCATCTGCTCCAACACCCCAGTGGCCTTTTTCCCTACCAGCTTACTGAGAGTCTCAGAGCCTTGGAGGAGAATTCCGGCAGGGAGGCGCTGTGATGCCTCCAGCCCTCCCAGCTTCTTCAGCTGTGACTTCACCTGGTTTCAGAAGTGGGAGATAGGGACAGTGCCCAACGGTCACGAACAGCATTTTGGCAAGAGCTGCTGAACGGACAGTTGAATTTTATGAACTGTTGTTTAAATCAGAGGCTTTTGGCGGGGGAGGGGGTCACACCCGACCATGCTCAGGGCTTGCTCCTGACAGTGCTCAGGGGAAGCGAATAGGATGCCAGGGATTGAACCCAGGTCAGCCATGAGCAAGGCACACGCCCTCCCCGCTGTCCTATCGCTCTGCCAGTAGCTCCTCTTCCTGATGGCCCAAGCCCAGCCTGTGTGAAGGGGCCCAGCCCCAAAGCCACCATCTCCCTCCCACCCAGCGGGCATCAGGGGACCCCAGTTGCTGCCTTTTGGAGGCCCACACCACCGAACAGAGGGACCCCTGCTTGCAGGGTTGGGGGCAGCCAGCTCTGTTGAACTTTGAGGCTCCCCCTGGTTGGACCCTGAACTGCTTCCCCCACCCCTTGGGCTGGCCGGGCTGATGGAGGTGGCACCCAGCGTTCCCTATTGGAGCAGCTGCTAAGTACATTGGTTAGTCTTTGTGGGGGACGGGCAGGGAACCCCAGGGCCATGCCCAGCTCGGTGGGCTGCTTCAGCCAGGCTGGGGGACTGTGTGGTGCCAGGGGTCAAACCTAGATCTCCGCACGTCACTGCTTTTCGCTGAAACTACCTAAAGATGAAATTGTTCTTCATTTTTTAATTTGCTCTTGAACAGAATACAAAAATGTGTTGTATAGAAACTTTAAATAGAATAAGATATAAAAATATATTTTTTTCGTGAAGTAGCTTATAGGCATATGAGAAGGGCGAAAGTGCACGTTTCAGGATTGAGATGTGAGCAAATCTCTAAAAGAAATGCACCTAAAAAATTTTTACCTTCGCGTTTTAGACTTTCTAAGTTTTATCGTTATAACTGAGGTGTTTAGTCCCTGGTACCCACTTCTCAGAGCTGCGGTTGGCAGCCTGTGCGCATCTGTGCAAAATGGATGGGTGCTGCCCCGTGGGGCCATCGCACAGCTCGTAAGTCGGTGGGAAGGGGTGAGCCCACTCGATCCCACTGAGGCGCAGCACTGCTGACCTGGGCGCTGTGTCTATGGCATGCCCTGGGGCGGGGCGGGGTGGGGCTGGGCAACTAGAGCTGCGAAAGAGCCTGGGTCAGCCTCTAAGAGGGGGGCAGTGATGCAGAGCCAGCCGCAGAGAACCCCGATTCTCCCTGCCGCTCTTCGCAGGGGCAGGAACCAACGTGAATGCAGAAGCCAGGACCCAGCGAGTCCGGCTGCAAAGTCGCTCCATGTGGGGATGTCCTGGGGGTGGAACCCCATCTCCTGCTTGCAGTCAGCGCTCGGCCCTTCGAGACCTCTCCCCAACCAAGGAGGGGTCTTGCAGCCCCGGCAAAGGGGGCCACAACTACCAGTGCAGTCACCCACAGTACATGGATAGCCCCGGGATGCCAAGAGTCTGGGTGAAGGACAGAAACGTCGCTCGGGTTGGTTTGTCATCGGTGCCAGGAAATAAATTAACAAGGAATCTGAACCGTACATTTCCGCAGTTTAGTAAAGTCTGAGATTGTACCGTTACCTCTGCCCAGGCCCCACAGAGGGACCACAGGAATAGCCGACATGCAAACCTGGGCGCACCTTCTGGGCGGGAACCCCCATATGTGTAGGGTCAGGGGCTCGAGCATGGCTGTGCCTGCAGTGCTAGCACCTGAGGGGCCATCTCCGCAGCCCCGGACGGTCACCCCTGCGCCCAGCAGCTGACCGGAAGCACCCGAATCTTGCCTCGCGTCTCTTTTCGACTTTCAGGCCACACCCGGTGCTGTGCTCAGGCGTGACGGACTCCAGATGATGCTCGGGGACCATCTGTTGGTGCCAAGGATGTGAACCAGGGACCAGGTTTGTGGCCGCCACAGCCACATTCAAGGCAAGAGCCTTTCCCTGCTATGCAACTCCGGCCATTGTCTCGACTGGACCCAACGGGCTTTCAGATGCTGAATGGTGGGATGCAGGGCCCGGGCTGCCACTCCGGCCGGAATTCGTTACGAAAATCAGGAGACGAGATGAGCTGAGCCTGAGAGTGGGCACCGAGTGGAAGGGGTGCGTGGCCGTCTTTCAGGGTCTTCCAGAGTCCAACGAGGTGCCTCAGGGCACCCCCAGTTCCAAGCCAGTGTAGGGTCGCCCCCTGGCCATGATGTAGGACTGGGATAAGATCAGGCGGGTTAGAAACCCAGAACAACCTTTGCTCCTTCACCCTCATGCACCCCCCCACACCCCCCCAAGATAAGTAAGACCTAAGGGTGTTGGTCCTGTGGAAATGCTGCTTCGAAACAGAACCCTGGGGCAAGACTTTCTCTGGGGCGCAGCTTCTGGCCACCCGGCCACACTGGGTGACACCAAGCAGGTGACACTTGGCTCTCAAAGCCACGTTGGCTCCCAGTGCTCCCCAGCGTGGTCCGGCGGAGGGCTGTAGGCTAGGAAATTCTCATGCAGCCTAGGAAAACTGGCCCTACCCCTGAGGTCCCTGTTCCTCAGCCCCTGGGGACTGCGTCAAGTCCCAGAACTGAGCCTCGAGACTGCAAGTGAAGGATGGTGGCAGGGGTGGAGCCTCTCAAGCAGGCGAGGCGGGTGGGGGCCGGGGTCACAGCCTCTCTCTCCCTGCTCTGCACCAGGCCTGCCGCCCCGGCATGTGGAGAGGGGTACGTGTCCCCCTAATACAGCCTCCAAGCTGACGGGGGCTCTGCTCTGGTCCGCCTGAGGCCTTCCTCTCGGTGGCCATCACACGTTGAGGATCCGGGGAGCCGAGGCCTGGAAGATGGCTGAGGGGTTGGGGGTGAACTTCTTCCTCACCTCAGGGACCTGGAAAACATGAGAGCCCCTGCCTATCAGCAGCCTGCAGGGCTGTGGGGGGGCCCCCTCCTGCCCGCCCTCCTCCAAGTGCCAAGAAGACCACACAGCCGCTGCAGAAGGCTCCCCGCCGGCCCCCAGACCCCCAGCCTGCAGCTGAGTGGCCCAGCACCCGCCACCCAGGGCTCTGGAGGGGGAAGCTGGCAGGCCGGTGTCTGGGGCCCGGGGCGGGGAAACCCTGCCACCCCCGTTTCCACACCATCACTTGCGGGTCTCTGTGACCCAGACCACAGGCCCCACCCGGCACTGACCTGAAAACCGGCCCCAGGGTTGCTGCCGTCCCATCCAGAGGTGCGGGTGGTGACCACAGTGGCGGGTTTGGCCTTGGTCGGTCTGGGGGGCTTCACACCAGTCCAGGCCTGGAATTCCTGCCTGCAGCAGAGGACAGGGCCACCTGTCAGCCCGAGTGACCCCGAGCCTTTATCTCCATAGGTGAGCCCCTGACTGGGGCCCACCCTCCGCCCATGAAGGCTGTCCAGAGTCCTGGGGGGTGAGGGCAGGGCTTGGCAGCTGCCACGGCCAGCCAGGGCATCCTAGGTGATCTCAGAGCCATTATTTCCTGCATCTGTGAGATCCAATGAGCCACAGGAAGGAAAAAGCCTATGTTTTTTGGGGACTGGAGGGTTCCCAGCAGTGCTCAGGAGGTCCTGGGGCTCCCACAAGCAATTCTTAGCCAGCCAGGGCAGAGGTTCAATGCAAGGATGTGCTGCTGCTGGGCCCTGTGGCCCCCTGTGGGCCACACAGTGATGCTAAAAACCACCTGGTGCAGAAACCACCCCTGGCCGGGGCGCATGCCTCCTCCCTCTGCCAGCTCCCTCCACCCTCCTCACTTCTGTGTCACCGTGACTCCTGCAAGCGTCTATCACAGCAGCCAGCTCAGACCCCGGGGGCAGTGAGTGGTCTTGCTGAGCAAGCTGACCCCTAGCTTGTGGGAACCCCGAGTTCCAGGCCTCTTTCATTTGCCGGTGCCTCGAGCAAAAACCTGGGAAGTCAGGCACCCGGCCCATCTAGGGTCCGGGGAAAGCGCTTGGCGCCCGCACCACCCTGCTGCCTGCACCCTGGCCAGTGTCAGCCCCAAGGGCCACAAAGCTGCCCTTTCTCCTTGGCAGCAGCACAGCTGGGCCTTGGGGCAGTGTGTGGTCAGCACCCGGGGTACCAGGAGGCGAGATGAGCCAGGGCTCTCGCGGGCTCTGTTTGCTTCCCAGGCCGCCGCCAGCCCGCGAGGCCAGCTGCCCACGCCATCTGCTGCCCTGTTCTCCAGGGAAGTGGGTCCTGGGCCATTGGCCGCAGGCTCCCCGGCAGGAAGTGCACAAAGCTAGGAGCCGCCTGGCTGGGGTCAGCAGAACAGGCGACCACCCAGGAGAGAAGCAGACTAACTGGCCAAGAGGATGGAAAGTGCCGAGACAGGCAAGCAGGCTCCAGGACCCACCTGCATGAGCCTCAGCTGAACCCCAGAGCACACTCCCCTCCCCCCGCGCGCGCGCGCGCGCACACACGCACACACACTGCAGAGGTGCTGGATCTACTGGGCTGGGCTGAGGGGCCGCAGACCCGGGGGCTCAGCCTAATGAGGCTCCCATGCTCCCAGGTGTGGGGTGGTGGGGCATGTTCATGATTAGCCCTTTACTGGAACTGGAACCACCCACCATCAGGGAAGACAAGCAGGTCCCTGAGGAGGAGGGAACACTTCTAGAAAGAAGTGGGGCTCAGGCTGGAGTGATAGCAGAGTGGGTAGAGCGTTTGCCTTGCACGCGGCCGACCCGGGTTAGGTTCCCAGCATCCCATATGGTCCTGAGTAATTCCTGAGTGCAAAGCCAGGAGTAATCCCTGTGCATCGCCAGATGTGACCCAAAAAGAAAGAAAAAAATATCTTTAAGAAGCGGGGCTCATGCAGAACCCAGGGGGTGCCTTGGGTTAAGCCTAGTGGGGAATCCCTGAGGAGAGGGGGGCCTTTGGAGAAAGGGGCGGGGAGGCAGCAACAGCCAACTTCCAGGGAGGAGCTCAGGGATGCTGGGACCCCCGCAGGGACAACTAATCCCCTCATCCCCTGACTGCACAGTGCTGATAAAGGGAACTGCGGGACCATCTCCCACACCTGGTCCTAACCGGGAGGGCAGCTCCAGCCCCACGCACAGCTCAGCCCTGAGACACTCCCCCCACCCCCCGCCACTTCTTACTGCGCAGCACCCGAGGGTGGCTCAGGGCCCTGGCAGCATCCGCCGGCCGCCACAAGCACCGTCGAGTCCAGGGCAGATCAGCCTGAGAGGAAACCCCCAGGTCTGACCTCAGGGGGAGCATCCAGGCGTACACCTGGCTTGGGGCAGCGGGGAACTTTGCTGGGCAAGCCATACTCCAAGGCAATTGAAAAATAGAGGCTGTACGGATAGTACAGCAGGTACGGTGCTTGGCTGGCACGTGGCCATCCCCGGGTTGTATCCCCAGCACCACATATGGTCCCCCGAGCCCCACTAGGAGTAATCAGAGCACAGAGCCAAGAGTAAGGCCCTAAGCATGGCCAGGTGTGGCCCAACACAAACAAAAATGCACTACTTCTGTTCCAGGGGCTATCCCTGGCACTGGTCTGGTGCCAGGTACTGGATGCAGGGCCAGATAGGCAAGGCATTTGGCCACTTGAGCCGTACTCCAGTCCCTAAAAACGTTTCTAAAATGTAAAAATACATTGCCACAGGCCAGGGGTTTGGATGGAATAAAGCACAGGCTCCTAAGTGTGAGGACCTGGGTATGGACACACACACATGCGGACACACACATACATGTCTCCTTCACCAAAAGCAAACGGCCCCAAAGAGACAGTGAAGTCTCAATACCGCTGCAGCCTCCGTCCTTCCCACCCCCTCCCCAAAGTTACCCATTTCTCAGAGGAGTCGGAGTTTGGTGGAGCAAATCTCTGTGCCTTCTAGTGCCCCTTTTAATTTTTATTTCTTATTCTTATTTGGTTTGGGGGCCACACCCCAGTTTGCTCTGGGATCACTCTTGGCCGTGCTCAGAGGGCCATATGCGGTGTCAGGCTGAACTAGCATGACAAATGTCCTAGTGCCGTACGAGCTCTCTGGCCCTGCTGTTTGATTCTAAAAAGAGGTACTGGGGAACTGGAGAGAGAGTATGGGGGTATGTGCCAGGTTCCCCCTCCAGCCCCACAAACGGTCCCTATGCCCCACCAGGAGTGATCCCTGAGCAGAGATTCAGGAGTAAGCCCTGTCCATGGCCGGTGCATCCAAGACCAAATCACAGACAAGCGTTTCTGCACTCTATGTCTGACCTGGGCTTCCCTGAGCCCAGCCGACCCCATCAGTGTGTGTGTGTGTGTGTGTGTGTGTGTACGGGGGGGGGGGGGGGTGTCGCACCCAGAGTTCAAGGATACCGTAAGGGACATTGTTGGCTGTAAGGCACTGTGTTTATGGACTCCAAATGAGAACCGATCTCAGCAATCAAGATGAAACAGCACCGGGCATGTGTATGAAGATATGGCCACATGCTTAGCCGCCTGATAAAACGCCGCACCTGTCAACATTTACATTACACAGTAACGTCCAGTAGCAAGGCGGGGTCCGGAATCGGGGGAGGAAACGTGCAGTAGGAGACACTCAAGCGCAGATCAGGGACTGGGACGTTTAAGGAAAGCATCGTTCTCCTCTGCTGATGTCTGGAATTGCCCGTTTTTCTGCAGAGTGGGGATTTTGAAATAGGAGCAGCGACCCAGGGGCAGAATCTGTATTTGTCCAGGGGCAGAGCTGAGCAGAGGGACGCGTGGCGGCGGGACCCCCAGCCTTGCCCTCACTAAGGCCAACAAGGCAGGGGCCACCCCCACCGGGGTGCTCCCCAGGTGGGCGTAAGAAGGGCACCTGGGCCTCGCCCCCGTGTCCCGGCCGCGAGCCCCGGGGCGGGGCGGCGGCGTGGAAGCCGGTCTCGCGTGGCGGGAGGCTGGCGGGGGCGCGGGCTGCGGGCGCAGGGGCGGTGCGAGCGCGTCTGCGGTACCCGGGCCGCAGGGGCGAGCAGGAGGCTCCCCGGGGCCGCGGCCGCCGTCCCCGGCCCCCTTACCTGTACGACGTGGTGGCCGCATCCGCGTCCGCGTCGCCCACAGGAAGCACGTAGACCGCGCGGGGCCCGGGGGGCGCCGCGGCTCGGGCCCGGCGGCCACCCGCCCCCGCCGCACGGCTCGGCGGCGCATTTCGGGGCGCCGCGGGCGCCGGCCACAGGCCGAAGTCCCGCTGGTACTGGGTGAGCGGCACGTCGCGGCCGGGCTCCCGGGCACTCGCGGGCGGCGCGCCCCGGCGCGAGGCGGCGCTGCCCGAGCCCGGCTCGTCGCTCTCGAGGTCCGAGTAGCTGTGCAGGGTCAGCGGCACGGCCACGTCGGAGCGGTCCAGCTGGTTCCAGCGCCGGGCCAGGCAGCACAGGCGGCTGATGCACGGCCACGCCATGCCGCCCGCCCCGCTGCCCGCCCCGCTGCCCGCCCCGCTGCCCGCCGCTCGGCTCGGCGCGCGCCCGGCTGCGCCGCCCCCGCGCCAGGCCCCGCCCCGCCCCGCCTGAGGCCCCGCCCCCTCACCCAGGCCCGGCCACTCGCGAGCGAGGCTTTAGGCCCCGCCCCCGAGAAAGCCCCCGCCCCCGATCCAGGCCCCGCCTCCGTGCCAGGCCTCGCCGCTCGCGAGCCAGGCCCGGACCCCCCAGCTAGGCTCCGCCCCATTCTCAGGCCCCGCCCCCGTGCCAGGCTGCGCGCCCGCCCCCAAACCAGGCCCCGCCCCCTCACCCAGGCCCGGCCACTCGCGAGCGAGACCCCAGGCCCCGCCCCCGTGCCAAGTTGCGCGCCCGCCCCCGAATAGGCTCCGCCCCGTCTCGGGCCCCGCCAATCCCAGCGTGGGGGCGGTCCTCCGGGGAGAGCTAAGCACAGAGTGGGTGCGAAAGTGGGGCGCGCGGGGGAAGATGCTCAGCCTGGGGGTGTTTGCTAGTGCCCGACTCGAATGATTCGTGGCTTCAGAGAATGTCGTCCGCCACATCGGACCTGGCTGCCGGAGGTCCCAGGCCGGACGGAGACCGTTCCTCCTTCCGCCTCGTTTGTACTCCGCAGCTCTGCGGGGGGGTGGGGGGGGGCAGCAAAGAGGGGATCGCCGCCAAGACGTAGGCGCCCTGCTTCAGAACACGTGTTCGACTCTGCCTGAGTCACCGCCTTGAGGTGCTAAATTTGTGACAAACCATCCCGGCTTTCATTGAGAATAGGCACGAGCCCTCGACTGACCTTTCCCTTAAAAGATATCTGCATTAGGGTGCGAAGCGATAGTACAGTCTGCAAGGCGTTTGCCTTGCTCGCAGAGAACCTGGGTTCAGTCCCTGGCATCCCATATGGCAACGCCAGGAGGATGCCAGGAGGAGTGACAACCTAGTCCCTGTAGGTTTTCCACTTGGACAGCTGCACTGTTTCCGCTTGGAGAGCTGCACAGATCTCAAGCATCTCAAGCCACTATGCTCCTCAGCTCCGCAGCAGAGGCTGGATACTACCGAGTTGAAGCCCTTCCTAGGGGACAACAGAGAAGCTTATTTGCTGATTTGGGGAATGAAGGTGGATGGGGGAGTTGTTGGGCCTCTCCCACTCCTGAGCATATGCCTCTGAGCACTGGTGGGCCTGACCCCAAATCCCCAAGCCCCTTGCCCCCACTGAAAAAAAAATGTGTGAGGGCAAAGTATGTGGGGTGCAGTTAGGAAGAGGCAAGGAGCAAAGGACATGGATCAAGCAGAATGTGACCTTGGGTGATCAATGTCAGCAGAGAAGCAAAGCTGAGAAAGGCAGGACCCCAGTGAAACAGCAGTAACCAAAACGCCCAGCTGTCTCACACTTCCCGTGCTGGGGGCATGGGTTGTGAAAAGGCCACCATGTGGAGGGGTGACGGGGACAGAAATGCTTAGGGATTTGGGGCCAGAGCAATAAAAGTACAGTGGGTAGGATGCCTGCCTTGCATGCGGCAGACCTGGGTTGAATCCCCAGTAACCCATATGGTTCCCCCAAGCCTATCAGTGGTAAGTCCTGCCCTGAGCACTGCTGGGAGTTAGTAAGGAATCAAAATTTAAAACCTCCTAAGAACTTGACCTTGCTTGAAGTTCAACTTGATGGCAATTTTTTTTTCCTGACCACCATGGAGAGGAGGTGTGTCTTCATCACCCAGTTGCCAGGTCTGCCCACAGCTAGCAGGACTTTCACTTTGGACTCCAGATGGGATGTCATGTGATGACAGCCTCCTCTCCCTGAAAAACGCTTCTTGCCTCATCTTTCAGGATTATTTGGATTTGGAGCTATAAGCACACTCAGGGAGTCAGACATGTAAGTGCTCTTCTGTTCAGCTATACATCAAGCCATTCAGGGCTTTGGGTCTCTTCTCTCTCTTCTCTCTCTCTCTCTCTCTCTCTCTCTCTCTCTCTCTCTCTCTCTCTCTCTCCCTCCCCGAACCCCCATTTTCCTGAGGGAAGAGCATAAACATAATTTTCTCCTGCAAGTGACATTGGTTTAGAACAAAATCCTGGCAAGAGTAACTGGCACTAGGGGCTGGAGTCATAGCTCAGCGGATAGGGCGTTTGCCTTGTATGCAACCGACCTGAGTTCGATTCCCAGCACTCCACATGGTCCCCCAAGCACTGTCAGGAGTAATTCCTGATTGCAGGGCCAGGAGTAACCCCTGCGCATCACCAGGTGTGCACTGCCAGGAGTAATTCATGAGTGCAGAGCCAGGAGTAACCCCTATACATCACCGGGTGTGAAACCAAAAAAAAAAAAAAAAAGATGCTTGGGGAAAAAAATAACTGGCACTTCACAACACAGATGACAGTGCTCAGTGGAAAACAACAAACTGCTAAACTCGGACAACTCTGTGCAGTGCTGGGCGTGAACCTGCACAAGGCTCTCAGTGCAGGGAGAAGTGGGGAGACCCTGCTCCTAGCCTAGGCTCTGAGTCCAGCCCTAGGCAGTTTGCTTTTAGTGGGGCTTTGAGGCCAAGGTGCTTCAAGAAATGTTCATGGTTTACTCCTGGCTCTGTGCTCAGGGATCACTGGTAGGCTCTGGGGACTATATTTGGTGCTGGAGATCGAACCTGGGTCAGCTGCACATAAGGCATGAACCCCACCCATTCTATTATCACCCCAGCCCTATTGCAGACAGAGTTCTTCACACCTTCCCAAGGCAAGGGCATGAATTTTTGGAGAACCACAGGCAGACGGCAGCTGTTTTCAAGGAGTGAAAAGACTGAAGCCTGTCTTAGAACCCTTTCAAGAAAAACACGATTCTCAAAACGATTTCCTTAAAAACAGGGCCAAAGTGATAGGACCAGATTTGATACCAGCAGCCCAGTTGGTCCCAAAGCACCACCAAGAGTGATGAGTGCAGAGCCGGGAGTAAGCCCTGCATGCTGCCAGGTGTGACCCCTAAACAACACACAAGGGGGAAAACACTCAGTTCTCGTTTCCTCATAATCATTTCACTCACAGGGCACGCCAGCCTTCCACGAAGGTGAGCCCGGTCTGCTATCTCCATTCAAGGAGTGCACATGTTCAGACACAAGATGCAATTAGGCTCCGACTCAAGTCTGATTTTCTCCAAGAAACTGCCATCAAACTCTCAATTTAGCCAGAGTTTTAACCTAGAAAGCAAGACCTAAAAATAGCTTTCTGTATATGCCACTCACTGCCAGAAAATACTACCTTTCTTGGGGAAAACAGAAAACACTGCAGCTGTTATTTCAGAACATGCCAGAGACCTACCCAAGGAAAAGGGTACGTGGGCACTGTAGCACTGTCCTCCCGTTGTTCATCGATTTGCTCAAGCGGGAACCAGTCATTCTCTCACAACAAATTGTGAGGTTTGTTGTCACTAAGACTTAAAAAAGCAAGCACCCTCAATTTCGAGCAGCTGCCCACCCCTTGTTCCCTTCCCAGGTTCCAGAGTTTGGGCATTAATGCTCTACAAAGACAAGGCTCAGGGACTGGGGTTAACACCCTGGTTCGATCTATGGGACATGGTCTTGAGCACCACTGGGTGCAGTCCTGGGGCACTCTGAGCACTGCTGGGGTGGCCCCGGGAGTTCCCCGCACCACAGGGCCCTTGCAGCAATGCCTCCGTGGGCCTGGTGCTTAAACTCCAGCCCACTTGGCTAAAAACTACCAGGAGAGACCGGGTTTCTAGAGCAACCCCTGAAACCCCTGAGAGAGAGACACCACCAAAAAAAAAAAGGGCAATGCACCTCCTCTGTTTACAAACTAGATATAAACCTTTATTTCACAACTTTGTCATAATTTGCTTTCTAGTAAGACACGTACTGGGGACACAGTTTATAATACTAGGAAAGCGAGACGCTCGGCGGCTTCCTCGGAGCGGGGAGCTCCCAGACAGGGGCAGCGCAGTGGGGCGTCGTTCGGGCAGCAGGTCCAGATATACCAGCAGTGCAGTGACCACCTCCAGTTACTTAGAGCCACCTCCCTTTTTGGGGGGATTAGTCCTCATTTCGTGCCAAATTTTCACTAGAGGCTCCCTGTTCTTCCAAATGAGTTCATGGCCGTAAGTAATGTACCATCTGGGAGAAGAAAAACAAGTAACACTCAAACAGGATGACAGACAAACTTCAGCACCCTGATATTAGCAAGCTGCCATTTGGGAAACCGAATGTCACTATTCGTTACTATCAAGCTTATTAAAAGAGCTGGCGGACTTATTTAGTAATGTCAAGTAATGATCTACCTTTAAGCTAGAGAGGCTACAAGGTCACAGTATGATGGGGCCTTGAATGTGAAGGGTGAACACCTCCCCCAGGTTTTCATTTCCTGTTAAGAGAGGAGGAGGCTGAGGGGCAGGAAGTGAGTGCTAATGGCTTCTAGGTGGTCCACGGAGGATGCAGAGGACGCACCTGCAGGTCACAGGATACTAAGCCTGTACTAAACTACAAGGCAATTGCTAAGGCCAGGATACTGAGCGGGCTCAAATGCCTGGAACACACTGCATGTGGGAGGCGCAGTTCTCCAGCCAGCTCCTCTCGTTCGGTACCCTGAGCACTTCTGGGAGCAGTCCCTGAGCACCTTTAGGCGTGGCCACCCCCTCCCCCCCAAAAAAAGAAAGGAACAAGCTTGAGGACTGTCAGAATCAGAGATTACTAATGAGGTTTAATGCCTCTTACCATCCTTCCCTCGGGAACACAGCCTGCGGATCCAAATTGACCCTCTTTGATTGTTCTTTTCATTTTTTTGGTTTGGGTTTGGGGGTCTACACCTGGCAGTGCTGGAGGAACCTCACCTGGTGCAAGGGATGGAACCATGGCTGCCTGCATGCAAGACAAGTGCCTCAACCCTTGGACTATCTCGTCAGCCCCCAGCTGCCTTTTAAAATGACGTTCACTCCCCATTCTCCTGGGAAAAGGAGAAGGCCGTCCTGAAGTCTGACAGCAACTGAGGCACCAGAAGCACAGAGTAGCGTTCACTGGCACAGGGTGCACAGCTTGAGCCACACCAGAACGAGTTCCGGTCTGGGAACGCAGGCCCTACATGCCCTGGGCGCGGCAGTGCTGGGGAGCAGTCCCCGAGCGGAGGCCACCTGCGCGTGACCTTGGAGAGGCCCTGGGACGGGAAGACCTGGCACACCTGACACAGCACCCAGGGCTGGCCGAACAACGCTGACACCGACGTCTACATTTGTCTACTTTCCCCCAAAGCCATTTCACGCGCCCTGAGGCAGAGACCAGATTTTGTGGATCTCTGCAGCTCCTAGATACCTAAGAGAAAAAAAATGCTAATAGAGCATAATACCACATGGCAGAGCCTGGCAAGCTCCCCGTGGCGTATTCGAGCTGCCAAAAACAGTAACAATAATGGGCCTCATTCTCCTGACCCTAAAAGAGCCTCCAATCGTTGGGAAGGACAAGTAAGGAGAGGCTGCTGAAACCTCAGGGCTGGGACAAATGGAGATGTTACTGGTGCCTGCTAAAGTAAATCGATGAACAACAGGACAAGTGATCAGGTGAATAGAGCATAATAGCTCATTTCATTTACACTGGTTATCAGAATGGCACCTTAATGTTTTAACTTTTGGGGCGGGCTGGTTTGGGGGCCACACCCGGCAGTGCTCAGGAGTTAGTCATATGTAATGCCAGGGCTCAACCCCCAACCTGGTCAGCAATGTGCAAGGAAAGTGCTTTTAGCCCCTATACTCACTCTCCAAAATAAACATTTTGTTTGTTTAAACAAAAAATATAAACAAAATAAACATTTTTTGTCCTAGCTAAAAAAAAAAGTGTTTTGGGGCTACACTCAGCAATGTTCACGGGTACTCCTGGCTTGGCACTCAGGAATTATTCCTGGTGGTGCTTGGGTAACCATGTGGGATACTGGGGACAGAACCCAGGTCTGCTGCACACAAGGCAAGCACCTTACCTGCTGTACTACGGCTCCAGCCTCTGTTTCAGTATTTTCTAATGCTCTGAACATTTTTATTCTAAAGGGCTTGAATTCAATCTGAACATTTACTGGTGAAAATCTAATCTGATGATGAGGGCCAGGAGAGGGCTCAAAAGATTGGATACGTATTTTGCAAGTGGAAGCATCTCGCTCAAACTCCAGGCGTGACTCCCAAGGGCTCGAGGAGTTCGGAATGGCACTCAGCACTGCCAGATGGGCTCCACAAATAAAAACAAAATGTGAAAAAAAAATTTAATTTTGAAAAACAATCGCCAGAGCCAGGGAGACAGTTCAATGCGGGAACCCAGGGTCTAGTCCCCAGCTCTGTAGGGTCTCTTCGTACCAATGGTGGGAATTACACCCACCAGCGCTAGAATCTGGGGGCCACAGAGATAGGACAGTGGGGGTAGGGTGCTTGTCTTACATGTGGCTGAGCCAGATTTGATCCAGACTACTACATATGGTCCCCTCAAGCACCACCCTGGACCCAGAGCCAGAAGTAAGTCCTAAACACCACTGGGTGTGGTCCAGAAAAAAAAATTCATAAATTTACCCAAAGAATAAAAATGTAAAAATCATTTAGGGGCTAGAGCGATAGCACAATAGGTAGGGCATTTGCTTTGCACGTGGCCGACCCAGGTTCGATTCCCATCGTCCCATATGGTCCCCCGACACCGCCAGGAGTGGTTCCTGAGTGCAAGAGCCAGGAGCAATCCTTGAGTATCGCCGGGTGTGACCCAAAAAGGAAAAAAAAAATAGAAATCATTTAATATGTCAGTCACTGTTCTCCCACTGTTCATCGATTTTCTCAAGCGGGCCCAGTAACGTCTCCATTGTGAGACTTGTTACTGTGTTTGGCATGCTGAATACGCCACGGGTAGCTTGCCAGGCTTTGTCATGAAGTTAATATGTATGTAACACAATTATGCTGGACTTAAATAAATAAATCTCTGACATATTCAGAGCAAGAAAAAAAGAATCACCTTGCATCCAAATGGAACTATAGAAGTCTCAAGAAACAATCACTTGTCAGGGACTCTCCCTTAATAAAATATCTCCCCAAATCTTTGTAACCTACTTATTAAACACTTGATTAAATATGCTTATTAGAGGCCAGCCACATGTGCTAGAGGAAAAGGAAGCTCAGATAGAGAAGGGAGCACCAAATAAAGGGTGTTGGGAGGATCCTCCCAGGATGGGAGAAGCATGTTGAAAGTAGTCTACAGACCAAACATGATCGCCACTCAATGCCTCTCTTGCAAGTCACAGGACCCAAAAGGAGAGAGAGAACAAAAGGGAATGCCCTGCCACAGAGGCAGGGTGGGATGGGGGAACGGGGGGTGGGAGGGGTGCTGGGACACGTAGTGGTGGAGGATGGGCACTGGTGGAGGGATGGGTGCTTGATCATTGTATAGCTGAAACCCAAGCACGAAAATTTGTAAGTCTATAACTGTACCTCTGGTGTTTCACTAATAAAAAAAAATGCTTATTACATATAAGTGTATTAAAGGTCTGATCTAATTATTAAATATTTGATGTAAAGCATTAAATACCTTATCTTACTGGGACACTGTTTTGATTATGCTCATCAGTCCAAACCATTGGCATCTCATATGGTCCCCCGTGCACCACTAGGAGTTAATTTCTGAGTGTAAAGCCAGGAGGAAGCTCCAAACATTCCTAGGTGTGGCCAAAAAAACCCCAAAATTTTTTAGAAGGGGCTAGTGTCATAGTATAGCAAATAGGGTATTTGCCTTGTGCATGGCAGACCCAGGTTTGTTCCCTGGCACTCAGAAGTCCCACAAGCCCCACCAGGAGTGATCTCTGAGCACAGGACAGGAGGGAGCCCTGAGTACCACTCGGTACAGTCACAAAACAAACCAAAAAAAAGGTAAAACAAAAATTTTAGAAAAGATGAAGTTTTTTTTTAAAATTTAACAGATCTAATAAATGAATATAAGTTGAAACTAGAAACAGCACAAAGAAAAATGATTCCTCTGCTTTTCAGATACTGGACTTTAAAAATGCTTTTGATCCAATAATTTGTAGAACGAAAAAAGGCCATCTAACTATAGTTCAAAACACATACAAAAACCTGCTGGGGAGAAAACCCTTTCTAAGTGGAAAGCTCCGGATAAATTTAGAGTTCATAAAGCAGCACCTTTTTTTGTTAAGTCTTTCTGTTTCTCACACTGTAACATCAGGTCAGTTTCTACTATTTATAATGTGCTGCTGTTAAAGCCAGAACTCACATATGCTATTCTTTAATCATCGCCGAAAATTATAAATGGCATAATGGCATTTAGTTCCACCGCCCACTGGGCAAAACTGCTTGCTCCACTTAGAATAGATTTTTCTACTTTTTAATTTAAAAACTTTAAGTTTTCCATTGTCATAAAACAAAGTACAAACCAAGTAAGGGTAAGAGACCATAGGTTCTGTTTTGCTTTGTGGTCAACCAGCTGTGCTCAGTGCTTCCCCCTGGCTCTGCACTCAGGGGTCACTCCTGGCAGTGCTTGGGGGACCACACGGGGCGCCATGTGCCAGGCAAGTGCCCTACCCGCTGTAACCACTCCGGCCCAACAGGCAACTTTCACGGAAGACTGGACAGCGCAGACCTAGCACACTGGACACAGGACAACCTGCCGAAGGGACTCTGAGGCTGAGGCGGCTCCATGAGTCCCCAGAAACTTCCGTGACAGACCCACAACACCTCTACAATGTCGAAGTAAAAGCTCGTTGTCTGGGGCAACCGAGTTTGACATGGGCTCAGGGTTGGGGCTGAATCTCTGTACTACTACTGACAAGTGGTATGACCTGAGGCGAACCATTTCTTGGCCATTTCCTGGAAGATGAAGGGAAGCACCCTGTCACGTAAAGCCACTGGAATGGCTCCCTGGCTCAGGGTGGCGCCTGCGGGGGTGCATGGGAGCAGGGACTGAAGACCTGACAGCTGACGGAGAGGAACAGAGCAGCCTGTGAACGGGAACCTGTGCCTTCTGGAGGCCCAGGGCTGAAGGGGAGGGGAGAGGAGAGGCACAGAGGCCTTCCCACCACCCCCCCACACCCCGCACACTTTCTCCCCCGGCTCTGCTTCCTCCTGCCTGCACGAAGGAGCAGCTAAGGAATCAACCACATTCAAACTTACATTCCAAACAGAGCACCCCCAAGATGTGCCGCATGATCAAAAAATTTCCATCCCAGGATCACTCCTGCTGTGTCCATGGCAATAATGGCTTTGAGGGCCTGAAAGGCAACACGAGAGGACAGAATTGGTACAGCTTGGATTCCCCGGCACCAGCGTTCCCAATTCAGCCCATGCAGAGACCACTTCCGGCCCGCCTTGCCATACTCACATTCCCGGCCGTGAAGGTGAACATGGGCAGGAAGATGATGGCGAGCCTCCCGTCCGGAACCTTTGTGCAGACAGCGGCAAGGACGGTCATGATTGCACCCGACTGCAAGGGGACACGGCGGGGGGAGGGAGGGGTATGAGAATCTCAGCATGTCCCAGCTTGGAACAGTGTCAATAGTTGTGCTTTTAGCAGAAAGGTTATTTGCTGCAAAATCTAGTGAGCGTGAGGCTTTAAGCTTTCAGTTACTACTGCACAGAGTCAAAGAAAGCAACCCCAAGCTTATCACAGAATGGCCACCTGGGAAGCAGTTCCCTGTCCCCTGTAAGTGTGATGGCCCCGGCAGAGAGTAAGCACAGGGGTTAAGGCGTCTGCCTGGCATGTACGCAACCAAACTCAGTTTGATCACAATGCCATGTGTTCCCCAAGCACCAAGCTAGGAGGCGCTCCTGAGCACCACAGGGGTGGCCCAATCCCCCCTACCTCCCAAATCAGGTAAAGGGACTGAGTATATAGCTAAACAACAGAGTACTTGCCTAGCCTGAGAGGCCCCAGGTTCTATCCCCAGTAACACCCAACACACACATCCCAAGAGAACAAAAAGTTCAGTGAGGGGCCAGAAGTTATCTAGGTCACCTCAAAGGGCTAGAGCACAAGCTTGCCAAGCGGGAGCACTCAGTTCAAATCCACACACACCACAGGGCCCCACAAGCACTGTCAGGTGAGGCCCACTCTAAGTTCCGTGAAATTTATACCCTACTTGGTAAGAGTCAACATTTCCCTTAAAACCTGGCCCCAATGTCCTGCTCCATCAGAACAAGAGAGCACGCTGCATCGGCGCTGGCTCCGTACGCCTGAATACTCGGAAGCGTCTCCCCAACAGCCCTGGATCACAGAACAAAATCTACACCCCATAATCTTTTTTTGGGGGGAGGGTTATAGGGGGGGCTGCAAACAGCAGTATACAGGGCTCTCCTGTGTCTAAAACTAAACCAACAAATAAATACCTAAAGAATTTGAGTTAGAAATACTCACTGCACCAAGTGATGGTCCGTATCTTCCTGTGACAACTTTACACACATAACTGACAAAATTAGAAATGACACCTGAAAAACAAGGCACATTTAAGTCATGTCAGTGAGGCGTGAAGAATCCCCTGTAAACTAACAGGGTGGGTTTCTCCTAGCACCCCTTTAAGGGGCAGCTTGCGGACCCCCGCCCCTGCCTCAAATGTCACTTCCTCTTACAGGGAAAGCTGCTGAGTGTTGCAAGTTCTCCATTTACCTCTCATTCGCATTTCTTCATCTCGAATGCAAAGGAGACCATTCCCAAACTCATCAACTGTCTGGAAATCCTCGGGGCCAGGCTTCAAAGACGCTTACTCAAATTTTGTGCTCAAGCTGGAAGCCTACACCTCACCCAGCTCGCCCAGGCCCCTGCCGTACAGCTGGACTGCTGAGCCCTCCCCTAGTCACCAGTCACTGTGTGGTTCATTTTAACACCTCCAAGTCAAACAGGAATTAACAGCATTGGAACCAAAACCCTCCATACCTACAACACAGCGAGGCCTCAGAGAAAGAGCTCCCACTTCACAAGCCAAGGTAACGCTTGTCTTGTGGGTTTGGTTCTTTAGTTTTGGAGCTGCACCCGGCCGTGCTCAGGGGACCCTGTGGGGTGCTGGAGATCAACCCGGGGCTAGCCATGTGCAGAGCAAGAGTCCTCCTTGCTCTCCCGCCACTCCGGCCCCAGGCTCCAGGTGTGAGGAAGCAGCGTCCAGGAGGAGAGCCGACACCGATCCCGCCAGCTGGGCCCGGGGCGGAAGCTTGTATTTCGGCCACACACCCAGGTCCAGGCAGCACCACAGCCTCCCCCCACTCCTGCCACAGGCACAGTCTCTATGGCAACACCACAGGAAGCAGGATCAAAACCCAGGCCTTCCGTCTCCCAGCTCAGTACTTTCTTTCTCATTACAAGCAAAACTGGCAAGTGGGACCTCCACAGCAGTGCGCAGGGATGGAGGGACCATTCCCAGAGGGCTGCAGTGCCCAGGAGCCACGTAATGCCAGAGACTGGACTCAGGCCTCCAGGCATGTCAGCAGTTTTAGCTCTATGAGCCATTTCCCCAGCGCCTGTTATGTTTTTAAATGAAGAGTTGATGGAGATAAATTTCCATTCTTTATGGTTTCAGTTTAACTGAAATAAAGAAGGGAAACGTCACCAAGCAAACGCTTCTCCTGAGCAGCATGTGGAATCTTGGCACCGTGGACTGCCACTCCCCTGGTCAAAGTAAGAAAATGATGCCATTTCCAGTCATGGCTGAGTGGTCTCATGGTAACACAGACACTTACAACAAAGATATGAATTGCACTCATTCTTACTGCATAGCTCTGCTGTAAAGCTCTCAGGAAAAGAAACTAAATGGGGCTCAGGAGTAATCAGCAAAGATGAGCGGTCTCAATCATCAGCAAGTTTGGGATCCACTAATTTAAAATGCAAAGGAGCTTAAGCAGCCAAGACCTAGTAAGAGAACACCGGTGTTTTGGAGTTGGAGAGGCAGGACAGACAGCCTTGCATGAGGCCGAGCCAGGTGTGATTCCTGGCATCCCATATGGTCCTCCGAGCCCCAGAGAAATGATCCCTAAGCACCCAACAAATGACATGTTTAAATTTGACATTAAATCTGAATCACTATCTATCCTAATTCAAAACTAAACATGTTTAATTAGTCTAGGGCCAGAGAGTGACAGTACAGTGGGGAAGTGTGCCTTGCACACAGGTGACCCAGATTCAAACCCCAGCATCCCATATGGTCGCCCAAGCCCACCAGGAGTGATGCCTGAGTATACAGAACCAGGAGTAACCCCTGAGCACCCCTGGGTGTGGCAAAAAAAAAATTAAGAGAAAGTCAATGAAGAGACAGAAAAGACAACAGCTCCACCCAAAGTTGGTTCCATTCTCTCCATATTTGATATAGTAGGCACTGAGCACTGAAACCATGTCCAATCCAGCCGTACTTCCACCCGGTGCCCTGAGGTGAGAGCGTAGTACCTGCAGACAAGTACACTGCCATGAACTGCTCCTGCCCCAGAATGTTCACGATGCTGGAGGAGAAGCTCCACAAAACATACATGTTGGCTGCCATGTGGAACAAGGAGAAATGGCTGAATGTGGACAGCAACATTGGAGAACAAAGGACCTCTAGAGGAGAAAGCAAAAATAGCTGGTTATGGCAGAACACACACCACAAAAACGATTCATTTCAGATGGCTCATTGTTACAAAATAAAGCAAAACATGGAGAACAGAAACACACCCAGTCAAAGCTTCAGGAGATCATTTAAGGTCTCAAAGTGGTAAATAGCAGCTTAATTTTGTTTCTGCTTAGTAAGTGATCAATAAAAATTCTCAATTCAATGACAAACCCTTGGCCCTGGATTACAAAATTCAGCTGACCAAGCAATGGGGGGAAGGTGGCAGGAATGACAAGGTGAACTGCAGGTGGCACAGAGGGTGGAGGCCTGGACAGGCCTGGACACCAGGGGATGGGGGATGGGTACAGCAACAGTACAACTGTACCATACACTGTGACACTCTTGTAACAATGTTACTGAAACCATACACATTTTTCCCCCTTTTTCTTTTTGGGCTGCACCCCAGTAGTGCTCAGGTAGCTTTTTTTTATTGTGGCTTTGTTCAGGAGTGTTCACGCTGGCAGTGCTCAAGGACTGTATGTAGTGCCAGACTCCAACTACGGTTGGCTGTATGTAAGGCAAGCACCTTAACCCCTGTATTATTTCTCCGGCTCCCAATTTAAATAAAAAATCTTAGTTAAATGAAAGCTATTTGTTTCTATAGCAAAGCAGTTGCAAAAAAACCCATAGTGGGGCTGGAGCAATAGCACAGTGGGTAGGGCGTTTGCCTTGCAAGCGGCCGACCGGGGTTCAATTCCCAGCATCCCATATGGTCCCCTGAGCACCACCAGGGGTGATTCCTGAGTGAAGAGCCAGGAGTAACCACTGTGCATCACTGGGTGTGACCCAAAAAGCAAAAAAAAAAGATAGTCACGTTATTTCACTTTATACATTAAGTTATATAGACAGTCTCCTCATTTTAGGTAAACTTACAGTTACGTGGATCTTTTCTTCCCCATGGGGGGATCCCTGGCTGTGCTCAGAACTTACTCCTGCTCTGCACTCAGGGATCACTCCTGGCGAGGCTCAGGGAAATCGAACATGGGTCTGGCATGTGCAAAGCAAGCGCTGAACCAGCTGTCCTGCTCTCTGGCCTATGTCTCATCATCCTGGACTATAATTCATTGAGTGTTCAGGCCTCCATGTGTGACGCTCCCTTCAGGCCAAACCCACACAGCAGAGATACCTGCTTCCTGCCCTTGGAAGATCCTCTAAATTTTGCATAGAACTGTTAACAAGTAACAGTTGACAACAAGTGACAAGTTGTTAATAAGTAACCACTGTGGAATAATGTCTCAGTAACACACAAGCCTTACAGTATTATCTTTTCTTCACAACTCCTTTCTGCATCAACAGCAGGTTGGACTTACTTGAAGCTGGATTGGAAGTGAAGTATCTGATCATTGTTCGCTGGAGGGAAGGCACTCTCCATAAACAGAACACAAAGACGTTTGCGGCTATGATACCTACAAGATAAATATAATTTCGGGAGGTGAAAATAAGAACAAAATCTAAGGTACACCTGAGTAAGAGTGTCTACCAAAGTAACAGAACAGCACTACATGCTTGAGGGGAAACAAGTATAAAATGAATGTTTTAAAAAGTCTCACAACTGTCACGGGTTATGTTTAAAAAAAAAAAACTACTGAAAACATGCTAGAAATTAACTTCCTTCACTCAGATTCACGTCACTGCCTTAGATCAGTTTATTTTTCAACAATTATATTCATAATTAATTTTTTACAGTGGTCAAACCAAGGATAGAAATCATAACAGAATTAAGTTCGTTGGCCAAAACTAGAAAGGCTTATATATGGCATTTCTTTTTCCAAAGAACAGCACGATTTTATTCGATATGCCAAACTCAGTAACAACAAGTCTGAAGATGGAGACATTACTGGGCCCGCTCGAGCAAATCAATGAACAATGGGAGGACAGCACGATTTATCCACTAAGTGAAACTGTAGTTCAGCAACAGAGCTGAAGGGCGATGTATCTGAGAAAAGCCCTTGTTTAAATAAGAATTCAGGAATAATAGGGAGGAATTTTGTGACTGTTTTTGAAAATATATGGCAATTGGGATTGCTGTCTCATTCTTCTGCAAGACCTGACATTACCAGAACCAAACTAAGGACATTTACTCAACTTCAATTGGGGGTAGGGGCTAGGACGCCACCCAGCAGTGCTCAGGGACCATATGCGGTGTCTTGGATCGAACCAGGCTTAGCCACAGGTAAAGGCAAAGCGCCTTATCTCCTATATTGTCTTCCTAGTCACATTTTTAAGCCTATGGAGTTGGGAGGCAAAGTCTCCTGCCCCTGCGCCTGGCTGTCTTCACCAGGGCTCCTCAAAGGAGGGCGGGATGAGTTTCCCTCCCTGCCCTGAGCAGAGCCCCAGCAGCCAAAGACCTCTGGAACCCAGCCACAGCCATGCTCAAGGCCACTCTCCACATGCTCGGAAGAGCCTCATGCATGAAAGAACCAGCAGAGGAACCCAGGTGTGCGGGACCCGGGGCTGAGATCTCTAAGCCTGCTTGGATCGGGACTGGGCCTCCTCCACCCAGATCCCCCATTTTCCAGTAGCTAGGCAGTCACGCCCACAAACTGCCCCTGGTGCCAAGTAATCCCATCAACAGCCAAGATCCAGAGACTATAAAACCAAGCTCCCAGAAGCGGACCTCTTATAGTCTAGTTCCCCTCTTGGAGAACCAGCAAGCTACCGAGAGTATCCTGGTGGCAAGGCAGAGCCTGGCCAGCTCCCCGTGCATATTCGATATGCCAAAAATGGTAACAATAACAGGTTTCATTCCCCTGACCCTGAAAGAGTCTCCAATACGACAGCGTTGGGAAAGACGAGTAAGAAGAAGCTGCTAAAATCTCAGGGCTAGGACGAATGGAGACGTTATTGGTGCCCACTCGAGCAAATCGATGAACAATGGGATGACAGTGATGAAGTTGGGAAATTAAGCTCTTTTCGAAAACTAGAAACCAAATGCATTAATTTCAAAACTTACTAAAATTCTTTTACCAATTTCCTTGACTTAAAGAAATTAAAACCTTTAGATTCATTAACTTTCAACTCCACTAACTGACAGTAAGGGCAACATTCAGGTCAAGCTGGATAGGACTGATTTTTAGAGGATAGTTACTGTCTCGTTCCTGCCAGCTGCAAGAGCTTACAGGCACCCTGTTTTCATACTTGCTCATTCTGCGAGACTCAAAAAATGGCAAAGCCACTGCCATTCCGAGACTTCTGGTTTTCCTCTCTGGACACAAAGGAGAAACCACTGCCCTCCACACAGATGCTCACACATTTCCCCCGTGTAGTATTTGGAAGCAGGTTACATAGTCCATTAGAGATTAACTGGCAGCATTTCCCTCTCCGCAGCACATTCAATGAATTCGATTCTATCAGATTTCTTACTGGTGGGGAGTGAAACAGCTGCTGTTATATCATCTTTGGGAAACACCTAGAATTCTTTCAAAGATGCTGAGAGGGGCAGTATTTATGAAAGGAAGGAGAAACCAGAGGCCAGGCCCGTCAGTGTTGTGTGTGCGCATTCCAGCAAGGACCTAGAAATCTGGACAGAGGCTGGCAGGGAAGGGGCAGACCCTTGTCAAAGAAAGGCACAGACTTGGGGGGGAGGAGGGTGGGGGGAGCCGTGGAGTGGGGGGAAAGCCTGAGAGCAGACTGGTCATCAGTGCCATCTGGGGCAGAAGAAAGAGGAAACATCTTGAGTTTGGCCCCGGGTTTTCATGCCCAGAAAGAGACTCAGTCAGGGCTACACAGTTTCACTCAAAAGCTGGTTCCAGGAAAACGGAGGGGCCTGCTGAGCTGGAAAATGGCAGCTGCTCGGCCAACTCGGCCATTCCACAAGGTACTCTGAAACCGGTGATCAAGGCACACGGCTGTGTGGACAGATGAATTGGACGGAGAAAGAGAAGACATCCCAGTAACTGTAGAGGCACATCTCTGGTTGAAGACACTACCTCAAAGGAACAGACTCAGGGAAAAGGAGAAAGATAACAAAGATACCAAGGTTAAGAGCAGCTCAAGAGGTAACTCTGGCAAGTTTGGAAATCAAATACAAATGGTCTTTTTGGTTAAAAAAAAAGTTGTTTTGGGTCAAATAAATAGCAAAAAGAGTAAGACGCTTGTCTTGCGCACAGCTGGCCTGAGCTCTGTCCCTAGCATCACATACAGTCCCACCAAAGGTGAACCCTGAGCACAGAATTAGGGAGTATCCCATGAGCACTGCCAGGTGTAAGCCCCAAAAGCAAACCAAAAAAAAAAAAAAAAAGACAGCAAATAACAAACAAAATTAACTTAAGACAGTATTGACAAATCCCTGCAAAGATGTAAACTACTGAAACAAACTCAAAGTGAGAACATCAGAATAGGCCTATAGTAGAGACTGAATAAATTATAAAATCTTTCCACAAAGTCAAAAAGGACAGAAGCAATAGCTTTGATATTACTTTTCTAGAACTACTGTAATAAATTAACACAAACCTAGTCGTTTCAATATATTCTATCACAGCTCTGGGCTCCAGAACTTTGTATTTATAGTTTTAGCTCTGTGCTCAGGTGTGACTTCAACCAGTGCTCAGGGACCATATGCAGTACCAGGGATTAACCCAGGTTCAGCCACTTGCAAGGCAAGCACCTCAACCCCTGTACCACAGCGCTCTGACCCCGGGACACCAGAAGTTTGGAACATGCCAACGGCCAGGCTGGGCCTAGGGACCCCTTGACTCTTCCCAGCTTCTCCGGTCACACCAGGCACTGCTTGGCTTTCTGCACATCGCTCCAGCCTCTGATTCCAGTTCTCTCCACAAGGCCTTCTTTCCTGCACATCTCTTTCCTCACTTCTTATTATAATGGGATAAATCAATGAACTTAGGCACACCTTAAATCTGATCTCACTGTAAATGCAAACATCTAGTTGGATCTGCAAAAACCCTGTTTCAAATGAGACAGTCCCGGAGTCAAGGCACACGCCTTGTTTATTGAGGCTTGGGTTTGCTCGCCAGAGCACCACCAAGCGAGGAGTAACCCCTAAGCACCAGCAAGTCTGGTCCAAAGTTCCAACAAAAAGACAAAACAGACTATCAAAATGGAAAATGTTTGTGCCCAAATACACCATTAAGTGCCAGAGAGACAGAGAGGTGAAGGCACTCGCCTAGCATACAGATGACTCCTCAGTCAATCCCCGGCACTGCACAGTCCCCTGAGCACTGCCCAGAGAGAATTCCAAACACAAAGTTGGGAGCAGTCTCCAAGCACCACCAGGTGTGGCCCAAAATCACCCCCAAAAAACTATTAATACAGTGTTAAGACAACAGATAGGATGGGGGAAGATGTTTGCAAATCATATATATAATAAGGAACTGGAATCCAGAATATATCCCAAAGTACGTACAGAGCATTAAGAGCACCATTAAGTCTAAACAATTATATTTAATGAGATTATGTCTTATTATTTCTCTAGGAAGATTTTTCTTCCTATCTACGTAATTGTTAAAAAAAAAAAAACTTTCCAGAGTTCTTCTACCCAAAGATAAGAACATCTCCAAATTTCCCAGATAAGTCCAGAAAATACTGCACAAGTATTACCTTGAAGGGTCAAATGTCTTTCCAAAAAAAATTTATAAACAAAAAGAAGCATGGTGATATGGAGAGCATGCTTACATTTAAATCAGATTTTATAAATAGCATGTTGTAGTAAAGAGAAAATTGGCTTAAAATGGGACAGACCTGAATTCTGAAAGGTGAGACCTTCGATAAGTTGCTTCTCTGAAAGCCAGTTTCCTTATCTGTAAAAAGGGAGATAACTAGCCTGTAAGCGACCCAGTGAGGCAGGGAGAGAATACACACAAAACAGTCTGCACAGAGAAGGGACCAGGCGCTCCCTGGAGCGTGCTCTAACTGAGAGGAAACAGTCACTCCCTCCCAGCTTCCCAGCTTGGATTCTATCCCAAAGAGAGAGCGTCTGCTCAGTTCACAAGTTCCAGTGAGAAAACAACTGGCCCAGAGCATCCTGGATACCTTGACGCCATGCCTATGTCAACCTGCCAAGACAGAGGCTCCCGTCTAAAGCACCGATGCGCACGGTACAAAGCCAGGGACTGTGACATACTGTACCTTTTGTTTTGATTTCTCTTCCCTTGAATGGCTAAAACGTGTAAGCTAACACAAACCTGTCACTGTCCGCTGGCCATCACTTAGGTTATTCCACCACTTGTTAATCTAAAATAGAAGGAAAAGTGCATCTCACTGTATGGTAAATACTTCCAGGCTAGGAAAACTGCAAGCCAGGAAGGATGGCTTGCAGTTTTCTTGTGATAAAAGAATGATTCTTTGTTGGTAAAAAATCACCAGGGGGACCAACACACCAAGAAACACGCGGACGGCGGAAAGCGCAGGCAAACGTCTGGAGTCAGACAACTACATACACCCACCGATTAGCTCGGTGACCACCCATCAATTACTTCTAAACTTCCATCTCTGATGCATAATGCTCTATCATGCTCTATTAGACACGGAGAGGTATTCACTGAGTGCCCACAACTTAGTTTTTACTACCCTGGGGAGGGGGCAGATTTGGGCCTCCCCTGGCCATTTTCAGGGAACACCCCTCGATGGAGACTGAGGGATGATACACAGCATGGGGAGATACAAGGCCAGGACCTTAAGCACTGTCTTCTTTTCTTGTTTGGTTTTTCTCCTTTGTTTTGGTTTTTGGTCACATCCGGCGATGCTCAGGTATCCGGCCCCAACTGCTGTCCTCTAAACCACCATCTCTCTGGCACCTGATTTTGAAACTTTAACTGGGAACATTTATCATCAAAATTGTTTTTCCCTTTAGGCGTAATAACAATATTGAGCTATAAGAAAGAGACAGAGGGTCGGAGAGACAGTCCAGCATGCAGGGCTTTTTTCGTGCACATGGTTGATGGGCTTGAGACCAGCACGAGACATTGTCCCCAGAGCACCATCAGACTGGCCCTGAGCAGAGCAGAACCAACCCCTGAGCTCTGCCAAGTGTGATCCCAAAAAACAAGCGACATAATAACGGGGATGTGGTTCATTATACAGCAATTATCTTCTCTATTGGAGCCTTGGCAGGGCAGAAAAAGAAAGAAAAGGAGAGAGGGGCTAGAAAGATAGTACAGTGGGTAGGGTGCTGGCTTCACATGCAGCCAACCCAGGTTCAATCCCTGGCATACCATAGGGCCGCCACCAGTTAATTTCTGAGTGCAGAGCCAGGAGTAACCCCCTAGGATCAGTGGGTGTGGCCCTAAAACCGAGAGAGGAGGGGAAGGGAGAAGTGGGTGGGGAGGGGAGGAGAGAGGAGAGAGAACTTGTCCACATGAGGAGAGCTATGCCAGGAAAACAGAACCCTAACCATTATTTGTTTTGTTTTGGGACCTCACCAGTTATGCTCAGGGATTAGTCCTGGCAGTCTCAGGGGCCCGCACAAGATGCCAGGGAATGAACCCAGGGCAGCAGCACGTAAGGGAAGTGCCCTACCCATTGTGCTGTCCTCTCTGGCCCAAAGACAATCTTAATCTTTTGGAACACAATGGAGCTTTGTCTTTGGGTCACATCGAGCAGTGCTTGGAGAGCTCTGTGGTCCTGGGGACTGAACCTGGGGCTCCCACAATCAAAGCATGTGATCAGTCTTCTGCAGTGTCTCCCCTGCTCCACACGCTGACATTTTTTATGCATGACTATGTCTAGGGTCTGATAATCAGTGATGGAGAAGGAAAGGAACTAGATGAAACTAAGCTGGTCACATGCCAACATATGCTGAACCTGAAAGACAGGGTTGCATTTCATTATTTTCTTTTCTATCTCCTTGAATTTTTCTATTATTAAATTTCTGGTGTTTTTTTGTTTTGGGGTCACACTCTACTGTGCTCAGGACTTACTCCTGGCAGTGCTCGGGGGACCCTACGGGCGCAGGGGATTGAACCCCGGTCAGCTGCATGCTAGGCAAGCACCTTACCTATTATACCTTTTCTTCAGCTCTTAAATTTTGGTTTTCAAAAAAATACATATGAAGGGGTCACGTTTGGTGCACTAAGGGTGCCAATGCGGTGCCAGAGGGTAGACCAGAGTCTTGTGCACACTCTGACATTTGAGTTTTTGCCCCAGCCTGTACAGAACTGAATCAGGTTCTGTCCACTATTATAGAATATGAAGGAGAAAACCATTGCAGATGGGTGTTCAATCCCAACTCCGTCTCTGCAGTCATAACCGCCAACTGCGAGCGCTCAGCCCTCCACCGCGGCCCATGAACATGGGATATCGCAGAAACCCGGGACTCTCACGCCCTCATCACAGGTAAGGACCATCACCACTTTTTCCGAAGAGCAGATTTTCTGCTTCATAACCTACCATGAGTCTAACAAACCCACAACAATAAACACATCCCTCTTTAGAGGAAGATCACGCACACTGTTTGGGTCGTTTTTTCACCACTGTGAAGTACTGACCCCCAAGCTGGGTATCAATACTTCAGAGTTAAAGCATGTGCCAGAAACGAGCAGCTTTTCACGGCTTCTACTCCCGGCGTAGGGAACAGGTCAGGTTCACTGTCCTCCCAAACACAGCGTACCGAATAAAAACCACTGTCAAACCACTGTCAAAGGACTTTGGGAACTCTCCCTCTCTGCCCCCCCCACCCCTCTCTCTTCCCCCCTCTTCTCTTGCCCCTTCTTCCTCCCTCCCCTCTCTCTTCCCTCCCTCCCTCCCCTCCTAATAAATTGTAACTTAAGAACATCATGTGTACTGACTTCACATCTACCAGTTGCCATGGGCTAAAACCACTTCATATGAATAATCAGACTTCCAAACTCTGACCAGCTGGAAAGTAGAGCGAACTCACCTCCTTTCTGAAGTCTCCTCCCTTTTGCGGTCTTATGCTGTCCAGCCAATCAGCTTTTATACCATCAAAATAACTCTGGACTCTGGATTTCAGTGACTCATATTGCCAAATAGCTGCTGATCCAAAGGCACAGCCTGTGAACTACATAAAAATAATATATTACAAAATGAACTTAAGGGGCTGGAGTGATAGCACAGCAAGTAGGGCATTTGCCTTGCACACAGCCAACCCGGGTTTGATTCCCAGCATCCCATATGGTTCCCTGAGCACCGCCAGGAGTAATTTCTGAATGCATGAGCCAGGAGTAACCCCTGTGCATCGCCGGGTATGACCCACAAAGCAAAAAAAAAAAAAAAAAAAAAAAAAAAAGACCCAAAATAAATTTAAGAGAAATGTAAACCAAGTTCCAAGAGCAACCAACCCTGCTTCATTGAACAGGATAAACATCTTGTATAGTGAAAGGAGTGAACTGTCCCCACTCTGATCAATTTCACAGTAGCCAGGGGACTGCTTACAGCTACAGATGTTCGAATCAAACCCAAAACACCAAGTGAGTATCACTTGAAATGATAGAGTATGTCAGAGGCCTATGCTTCTCCAGGGCTTCTATTACATAACTGAACCAGGCTCAAAAAGCGATTCTTTAACCTCACGTTAAATAATTCACGACTCCAGATATTCAAATGTTTTCACTGCCCCTCCCCTATTTTGGTTTTTGGTCACATTTGGCCGTGCTCAGGGTTAACCCTGGCTCTACACTCAGGGATGGTTCCCAGAGGGGGAAGGGCCCAGGAGGCCATCGAGGGCTGGGGTCTGATCCCGGACTGGCTGTGTGCCAGGTAACCATCCTGCCCGCCGCACTATGGCTTCAGCCCCTCTCCCTTCACTCTGGGCCCATCCACATAAATCAAGAGGTACTTGAACACTTGTACTTTACACTCTAATCTCACTTTGAAACTCTTTAACAGCAAGGCAGTGTCTCCTGGAAATGTGAGCTCTTACCCCAACAGTGAAAAAAAAAGGTTTTATGAGAGTTCTTATAGGATAGGGTGAAGGATAAAAGGCTGTTTCTTCGACAGGAGGAATCCAAGCACTTCTCTTGTATGCTGACCCAATGGTTCCCGAGCCTGTTCTGCGAGGTTCAATCTTCCTGGGGGCTTTCCTGAATCCACATTTTTGCTGAACAAAAAAGTTTAACCTGGAGAGGAAAGTAAGAGGTTAGAAGAGAGAGCTGCATCTGAAGGCAACTTGGCGGCATCCTCACCTCAGCTTCTTCTCCCTCTGTAACCAAAATAAGCCACCACTCCCACTCCCTGTAGGATGGAGGCAGGTGGGAGGGGGCACGACTCAGCATCTTGTGTCCCTGAAAGAGGCAGGACAAAATGACCGCTGCTCCTCTCCCTCCCTGGCCCAAAGGGGACTGGGCAGGTAACAGAGGGGCCAGCAGGTAAGGCACATGCCTTACAGGGGGGCCCAAGCACAGCTAAGACTCAACCCTTGAGTGCAGAGCCAGGAATAAGCACCACAGGGTAAGGTCCAACCCCACCTCCACCCCGCAAAAACTCTAGCGGGTACTTTGGGAAGGTGATACTGTACATCAACGTTATTTTTATTCCACGTCTGCACAGACTTTACAGTAGCTTACAGTACTATAAAAACAAAACAAGAAACACACAGCCTGAATTAAGAAGCATGGCATTGTTCGTTATTCTGTTTGAAATCTAGTCAATTTCCAGAATATCTAAATGTCATCCTTGAGCAGGGGATATGGCCCAAGGGGCATCAGGGGCCACAGAGGTCATATCCAGCAGTGCTTAATTCACCACCCCCCACTGGCTCCTATTAAATCAATTTTTAAATTATCCTTAAGTTACTCAAAGTTCAAATTAAGTACTGCCTCTATTACCGAGTCCCCAGGCCTCATGGTGGCAGAGGACCCAGGCTGTCCCTCCTTGGGCCCCCACCTGCCCAGCAGACTGGCTGTCATGCCCACAATTTGCCCCTGGGCACCATCTTAGCCCGCCAACAACCCTGGCCCAGAGACACAGCAGCAAGTTCTAGAAGACATCATAGCACGGGAGAGCTCTCTGGGCCCTGTACCAAGCCAATATCACCAGGGCACCCCGGTTGGAGCAGGTGCAGTCTCCCTGTCTACTCCAGATTGAATCCCAGCGACCAAGAGTTTCCACAAGCAAGCACCCAAGCACCCTCCCCCCAACCCCATGTGGGTGCCAGGACTAAACCTTCAGGCCGCAGGGCAGCAGAGGACCCGGGCTGTCCCTCCCCAGGTCCCCACCCACCCAGGAGACTGGCTGCCACGCCCACAATTTGCCTCCCGGTGCCATCTTAGCACACCCAGAGACTCCAACTGAATCCCAAAATGGATTAGTGCCATACAGAGATGTCTCTGGAACCCAATCATTTACAATCTAGAAACTTACATTTACAATCACAGCTGTGCAAGCTCTCGTGATATTCGAAATAAGCAATGGACAATAAATTATCTAGCGTCTGCCCCTGGCAGGTAGGCTTGAATGTTGGAAATTTTGAGCAAAACATAATTAGAGAGTACTGGGGAAACTGTCTGCCATAGAGGCAGGGTGAGGACTGGGATGGGGATGTGAGGGCCAAGAGGAGTGGGGGATACTGAGGACACTGTGATGGAAAAGGTGCCCTGGTGGAAGGATGGGTATGAGATTTGAGAACCTCAAACATGAAAGCTTTGTAACTCTACCTCACTGTGATACAATTTAAAAAGAAAAAAAAAGTAATGTGGAGTTCATGCCCAATTCAATCAGCTTAATCAATGGCTGAACAAATAGGAATACTCCTACGTTATTTTATTTAAAAAAAAAAGTACTGCCTCTATTACTGGCCATTATAAATTGATGTTAATCATCCTGTTAATCGTCGATTGCCTCGAGCAGGCCCCAGTAACGTCTCTTTCATCCTAGCCCTGAGATTATATTCAAGGCTTTTTAGGAGAATGAGACCCATGATTGTTACTGGTATTTGGCATATTTGGTGCGCCACGGGGAGTTTGCCAGACTCTGCCCTCTGGGCAGGCTATATTCGATAGCCTGCAAGTTTGTCCAGATGAACTCATTCTATTTCTTCTCTCCACTTATTTCACTATTAGTTTGGGAGATTCCCACCAACTGGATGTGAGGGGTATTTGCAAGTTCTTATAGCTTGAAATCCACATAAGAATCATGTGTACTGGGGCTGGAGCGATAGCACAGCGGGTAGGGCATTTGCCTTGCATGCAGCCCGCCCGGGTTCAATTCCCAGCATTCCATATGGTCCCCCAAGCACCGCCAGGAGAAACTGTTGAGTGCAGAGTGAGGAGTAACCCCTGTGCATTGCCGGGTGACCCAAAAAGAAAAAAAAAATCAGATGTACTGATCACACCGGCCAATTCCAGCCTGTCATGCTGGGGTGCATGTGCGAGTATGCACGTATGTGCATGTGCAGGGTGTGTGTGTGTGTGTGTGTGTGTGTGTGCGTGTATGTGTGAGACAGACAAAGACAGAGAGACAGAGATCTCCCCCCACCCTGTTTTGGTTTTTAGGCCACATTCAGCGGGGGGCTCAGGAAACAAAATAGGGTGTCAGGAATAGAACCTGGGTCAGCCTCGTGCAAGCCAAGTGCCTTACAAGCTGTACTTTCTCTCTCCAGCTCTCAAACCCTAGAATTTTGCTTTTTTTGTGAAGGGGGCACATACTCGGTGGTGCTCAGGGGTTGCTCCTGGCTCAGCACTCAGGAATTTCTCCTGATGGGCTAAGGGGACCATATGGGATGCCAGGGAAAGAACCCAGGTCAGTCGTGTGCAAGGTAAACATCCTACATTACTTGTTGTAATGTTGCTGAAAGAACACACAAGGCAGTGCAACTTATGATACATGGACAAGCCAGATCTACATGAAACAACTTAAAAGCTGGCTGTTCAAAAGGAGCCAATAGGTCTCCATGTATGTACAAACAGTCATTATACTTAAAGCTATATATTTAGGGGTGGAACTGTATACACACACACATTTTTTTTTTAATGTTTTGGTGCCACACCCAGGATAGCTCAGGGTAACCATACGGTCATGCAGTGCCAGGCCTCCATCATGCAAAGCTATGTTCCAGCCCTCTCAGCTCCCTCCCCAGCCCCAAAATACCTTTGCAGCCTAGAACTGTCACCCCAATCTGAAAATTTTAAGTTCCCTCAGACGTCAGACTCAACCATTTTCTTCTCTTAGGCAGTTCCCTCTACGTGACAACTACGCATGCTTTTTTCAAGTGTCCACCATATTTTTCCAACATGATGCCCGGGGGCCAGAGCCAGGTGTGACCCAAAAACTAATAAAGAAAATATTCAGAGGTGATGCCAGAAATTTGATCAAAGTTTCTGAAAAGCCTGAGCCAGGTTTCCTTGTTCAAATATGTTAGTGCACTGGTTGGCTTTCAAGCCCTCCAGCCAAAGCCGTTCTTGGCCAGGGGCTACCTCAGGGCCCATGCGGCCTCTGCACAGCCCTTCTCCGGCTTCGGGATCTTCCATCACAGCCCCCAAAACCCAAGGTGCAGCCTAGCAGTGCGTACTGTGCTGGAGACCACGTGCTGCAGTAGAGAACCCTGGTCTCAGAATTCTGCTTTGGATTTTGTGGTGGGGTTTCTTTTTATTGGGGGGGGGGGCACAACAAGCTCTGCGATGGGGGTTGCACACAGAGATGCTTGAAGGATCATGCAAGGCAGGAGCCTTAATCTCTGTACTGTCTCTCCTATCCCCAGGAACTCTGCTTTGTACCACAACCCTGAATAATTTTAGACCCACAGGAAGTCAGAGCAGATACAATCAAGTCATTACAAGTAATAAGCATGCTGCTTATAACTCTGTGCTTATTCCCAGAGTCAAGTATACAATCCTAGTTTATGTACATTTCTCCTATAATTAACATTTTTCTATGCATCCACAAAAAAAAAATAATTTTACCTGTATTTTTTTGCAGTGTCAGGGATAGAACCCAGATCTTATGCATACAAGGCATGTGATTTATCACAATGCGTCCCCAGTCCTAAAAAGGGAACTTATTTTCTCTTTCCTTCCTGCCTTCCTTCCTTCCTTTCCACTTCCAGGGATCAAACCTGGGGCCTCCCACACGCAAGGCAAGTGCTCTACCACTGAGCTACATCCAAGCCCCCAAAATGTCCTTTCTCAAGGCAGGGAAATAACCGAATTCACTTGAACATCTGCCTTGCGTGCAGAGGCCCAGGTTCAGTCCCAGGCATCAACTGGACTCCTGAGTAGCCCAGCTGGGCGCGGCCCAAAAATCGAAATAAAACTGCATATACAGCAAATCTCACAAACATTAGCTGCCCATTTGCAACATCAATTTTTTTTTTTCAAACCCATCTCTCCAAGGGTTCCACGTGAGTCTTTACGACCACACCTGTCATTCCGACGACACATCTCTCTGCCCTACAATTTCAACTGGGCTTGGGAATAATCGGTGGCATCGGTACAGCAAACAACCATCAGCAGGGCCCGAGAGATCAAATCGTCTGGGACTTGGGCGCTCGACTCGCAGGCAGCCCCCCGGGGCTGGATCCCTGGCACGGGTTTCTAGAGCCAAATAAAGGACCACCAGCACGCGCCCCGCCCCCCCGCACCGGGGTGGGGCCCATTTTCCGCCCCGCCCCAAAGAAAAAGAAATGTATCAGCCGAGCCCACGCTCCAGGTGCTTTAAGTTAAGTTACAATGTGTGTAGCGGGGAGGGTGTCGGTAGAAAGCCCAAAGCCCACTCTCGCTTGCTCCCTGCCAGGCGGCTGCGGTCAGACAGGTTCCTCTGCTGTCCCAACCCGGCCTCGCAGCAGCCCCGCCCTGCAACATCCCAGCACACGCCCCGAGAGCACACACTCTCAGGCAAGGGCTCCGGGCCTGCTGGGGCCCCGGTACTCCACCCCGGTGCCTCTGATTTCTTGCTACCGTCGCATACATCACCCCGATCGCAGAAACCGGGAGGGGGGGAGATGGAAAGGCTGAGCTGAAAGCCCAAGCACGAAACCCATCACAACTGCTAGGCCGTTCCAGAGGCTTCTCTCCGCTCAATTGACAAGCAGAGATAAAAAAAAAAAAAAAAAAAAAGCAAAACCTAAGGTAGCCACAATTCTCTTGGCGCCTGCGGGCCGGGCCCCCCGGAAGCCCAGTGACCCGGGGGTCCCCATCCGTCCCCCGCTCTCCGCGGGCCACGCGGATCCAGGGGCGACGCCCCAACCTCGGCCCCGCCACTCCCAGCTCAGAGGGTCGCGCCCCCTCCGCGCCGGCTCTCCAGGGCCCCGACCGATTGCGGCTCTGGGGGGGGAGGGGCCAGGGTCGCAAAGGGGGGTGCAAAGGGGGGCGCGGGCGGACGTTTTTACCTGCGTCCGAGCAGCCGCGGCGAGGCCAGCGCCGCAGGGAGCTCGTCGGCACCCGCCGGCGGAGCCCACGCGCGGCCACAGCCCCAGCCTCTCTGCGCCCAGCCGCGCCACGCCATCTTCCCAACCTCTGTCCCACCATGGCCCGACCTCCCCGACCCCGGCGGAACCACTTCCGGGGCCAAGCGAGGACCATAGAGCGCCGGCCGCGGCCTAGAGCGCCCCCTCGCGGCGGAGGCCCGCCGCCGGCGGCCGCCGGGAGCGCGTCCAATGACCGTGCGCGTGCCCGTGGTCCTTCCTGCAGGAAACACCGTCCACGGAGATGCTGTCGCTGCTTTGGGACCGATTTGGACCAATCTGACCGCCGCGTTTTCTGAAGTCGCTGCTCTTCTCTGCGGATCATCGGTTCAAGTCAGGACACCCTTTTTTTTTTTCCTTTTGGGTCACACCGGCATTGTTGCACAAGGTTCATGCACTCAGGAATTAGTCCTGGCGGTGTTCAGGGGAGCATATGGGATGCTGGGAATCGAACCCCGATCGGCTGCGTGCAAGGCAAACGCCCTACCCGCTGTGCTATTGCTCCAACCCCAAGTCAGGGCACACGTAAGAGGACTCCTTTCCCCACCCTACCCCCTCGGGTCCCTTCCTTGCGGTGTCCTGGGTGGTCTACACCTGCTGGCTCGCACCTGAGGCTCAGAGGATCACCCTGGCCGGACTGGGGAGAGGTCCAGCTCCTGGCCTCACACCTGAGCCAAGGACCCAAGCCTAGAGAGGGTCCTTTGAAACCTTTGAAAGAGTTTGGGCCTGGCGAGATAGTCCAAGGGTTCAGGTTCATGCTTTGCATGCAGGAGGCCACGTTTGAACCCCGGTGTTCATGGTCTATAAAGTACCACCTGGAGTGAATTCCCAAGCACTGCTGGGTGTAGCCCCCAAATAAAACAAAAACAGAACCACAGCTGTGGGTCCTAGAGATGGTATAACAGGTAAGGCTCTTGCCTTGCACACTAACGACCTGGGTTCCATCCCTGGCACCTTATATTGTCCCCCAAGTCCACCAGGAGTGATCCCTGAGGGCACAGCTGGGAGCAAGCCCTAAGCACCACAAGGTGTGCGCCCCCCCCCAGAAAAATAATCAAATCTGAAAGAAAAAATCGATTTCTAGCTGAAATCCAAACTCATTCACGACTCAGTGGCCTTATTTGCAACTCGTTCATTATTCCCTCCCATACCCTAGCTGCAACCATACCGAATTTCTTAAAGTTTCCGAAATCTTTCTCTTCTCTCTGACTTAACCTACCTAACCAGTGTAAATCTCCACCACTGAGAGGCTTTAGGACAAGAAAAAGTTTTCCTCTACCCTCGACAGTTTCTTGGTTGGTTCTTCAAATTAAAACATCAAACTAGTGGGAGAAAAACGTATAAAGTTTTTTGTTTTTGTTTTTGTTTTTTTTTATTAGTGAGACACCATGAGGTACAGTTGTAGACTTACAAATTTTGTGCTTAGGCTTCAATTATACAGCGATCAAATACCCATCCCTCCACCAGCGCCCATTTCCCAACCACCACGGATCCCAGCATCCCTCCACCCCCCATCCCCCCCAATCCCACCCTGCCTCTGTGGCAGGGCATTTTTCTCTGTTCTCTCTCTCCTTTTGGGTGTTGTGCTTTGCAAAAGAGGCAATGAATGGCAATCATGTTCGGCCTAGAGTCTACTTTCAGCATGCTTCTCCCATCCTGGGAAGATCCTCCCAACACCCTTTATTTGGTGCTCCCTTCTCTATCTGAGCTCCCTTTTCCCCTAGCATGTGTAGCTGGCCTCCAAGCCATGGAGCAAAATTCTTGGTACTAATCTCGGCCATTCTTGGGTGTTAGTCTCCTATAAAAAAAAAAGCATATAAAGTTTTCCATGTATGTGGGCATCTTCACCAGAGCATGAAGACCAGCAGTGACCAGAGCAAAATCTTTTTTTTTAAATTGTAGTTAATGTGAATTACAAAGTTCTTCTTGGTTAGGTTTCAGGCATGCAGTCCCTTCACCAGTGTCCACTTCCCTCTACCAATGTCCCCAGTTCCCCTGGAACCCCCAGTCAGCCTCCGTGACAGGCACTTTAATTATAAATGTTAGGTGCTGTGGTTTACATTACCGTTACCATTAGGATTTCATGCTTAATGCTTTACTATCTTCCAGCACCCCGTCCTCCTGAGTGACCGCTCCCCTCCACCACTGTCTTAGTGTCCTCTTGCCTCTGCTGTCCCCTCCCCAACCTCCACATCAGTTCAAATGACAAGCTTCCTACTGAAAACGGTTCTCAAGTATTTTGTTTCTAGGGCCTTGGGCATTTGTTATTGCCCTACTATGTTTCTTCATACCCTGCAAAAGAGGAAGATCATTCTGTGTTGTTCTCTCCCTTTAAATTCACTCAGCTTGATACTCTCTGTGTCTATCCACAGAGCAGCAAATTGCATGATTTCATTTTTGTATGGCTGAGTAATAGTCCATTGTGTACATGTACCACAGTTTCTTTATCCAGTTATGAGTTCTTGGACATTTGGGTTGTTTCCATATTTTGGCTATTGTGAATAGGGCTGGAGTGATAGCACAGTGCGTAGGGCATTTGCCTTAAACACGGCCGACCCAGCTCCGATTCCTCCGCCCCTCTCGGAGAGCCTGGCAAGCTACCGAGAGTATCTCGCCCGCACGGCAAAGCCTGGAAAGCTACCTGTGACGTATTCGATATGCCAAACACAGTAACAAGTGTCACAGTGGAGATGTCACTGGGCCCGCTCGAGCAAATCGATGAACAGCGAGAGGACAGTGACAGTGACAGTGAATAGTGCTGTAATGAACATAAGAGAGCAGATGTTTGTTGTATATTGTGGTTTTGAACCCTTAGGATATATTCCAAGAAATAAAATTGCTGTGTCATATGGAAGTTCAATTTCTAGTTTTTTGAGAAGTGTCCATATTGTTTTTCCAAAAGACTGACCCTGTTGACATTCCCTCCAACAGGGAATACATGTCTCTTTCTCCCCACGGCCACGCCAGCATTGGCTGTTGTTCCCTTTTATGTGCTCCAGTCTCTACAGTATGAGCTGATATCTCATTATTGTTTTCATTCGCATTTCCCTGATGATTAGTGGTGCAGAGCATTTTTTCATATGCTTTTTGTCCATTTGCATATCTTCTTCTTTTTTTAACTTTATTGAAACACTGTGGTTTACAAAGTCATTCACAATACAGTTATTTCAGGTATTCAATATTCCAACACCAGTCCTGCCACCAATGTGCCCTTCCGCCACCAATGTGCCTAATTTCCCATCCATCCCCCAACCCTCCTCCTTTAACAGGCACTAATTAATTTACTTTATATTGCTTATTACAGTTATCTCATAATGGTGTTGCTAAAGTCAGACTGAGTTGTTAAGTATGAGTGTTATTGTTCTTGTTTATTGAGCTTAGTGGGCTTCTGCTCAACTGTCCTCCTCCTTTTCTTGTTTCTCCTGACCTGTCAACTCTGTGAGGTTTGGAGGTATCGCATGGCTGCATATGAAGCTGTTACTTCAGGGGCAGACACTACCTCCACTACCCAGCCATCGCCACACTCCAGGACGATTTCCGGACCCGCGCGGCCGTGAAGCGGCCATGCGACACATCATAAGACACTAAATACCCATCTTCCAGAATTGTCATACCATATTTGATAGGGTTCAAATATGGTAACACCTACGAGGGTGATTAGAGGTTGCCCCAAAAGCCTCTATCCCTCTCGGAAAGACTGGCAAGCTACCGAGAGTATTCCGCCCGCACGGAAGAGCCTGGCAAGCTATCCGCTGTGTATTCGATATGCCAAAACCAGTAACTACAACTGGTCTCATTCACCTGACCCTGAAGGCTTCACCGACATGGCAGTACTGAGAAGGATGAGAAAGGAGAGGCCGACAAAATCTCAAGGCCGAACTAGGCTGCCACAACGAAGGAAGACAGAAATGATCGTCTGTACTTTCAATGCACGTACGCTAGCATCAGATGCATCTATCGAGGACCTGATGGTACAAGCGTGAATGATCAAGTACGACATCATTGGTCTGACCGAGACAAGAAGGCACGAATCTCACCATGCCGTTCTCGACACTGGAGAAGAATTGTTCCTCGGAACATGCGATAAAAGAGGTGTCGGAGGCGTCGGTGTCCTTGTCAACACAAACTTGGCCATGAGCATTGATTCATTTGAATGTCTAACAACCCGAATTGGACGTTTACATTTGAATAGATGTGGCTCACTGCCTGCAGTTTCTATCTTCGTTGTCTATGCACCAACATCTCATTATGATGAAAGAGAAATCGAGAAGTTCTACATGGAGCTGGAGAAGTTCTATAAAGAAGACCACACCTTCTACAAGATCATTGTGGGTGATTTTAATGCCAAGATAGGACCGAGAAGATCAGCTGAAGAACTTCACATCAGGACCCATGGCCTAGAATGGAGCGAACAGGGTGAGAGACTGTCTGAGTTCATCATGTCAACCAGGACCATCTATGGTAACTCACAGTTCCAGAAGGCAGAATCTAAACGTTGGACATGGGAGTCTCCCGGTGGACGATTCCACAACGAAATAGACCACATCATATTCAATCGACGGTTTTGCCTGACAGATGTCGCTGTTGTCCCAAAATTTCGAACGGGATCGGACCACCGTCTCCTTCGTGTAAAATTCTACTTCACAGAGCGGGGAGAAAGGGCTGCAAAGTTGAAAAAGAGAACTCCCAGAACGACCACCAACTGGGAACTCTTTGGCACTATCGCGACAACATGGGAAGATGCCATTGTTGACAACATTGATGAGGAATACGATCAACTGGTTCAGCACCTCCATGAATGTGCGAGGAACGTCAAGAGAGAGATAGCCACAAAAAAACGCCTGTCTTCTAAAACTCTTGAGCTAATTCGCCAGCGTGGTTTGGCGCATGCCTCAGGCAACCGCAAGCTAACGTCCGAGCTCGCAAAGCAGTGCAGAGATGCGATCAAGGAAGACCTCAAAGAGAGAAGAGCAGAAGTACTGGTAGATGCGGCAGAAGCTGGGAAAAGTATTCGTAACGCCCGCCTGTCCTTTGCCAACTACAAGACCAAGATGACTGCCCTCCGACATCCTGATGGATCTATCACATCCTCCAGAACGGCAATGGAGAAGATTATCCATGACTTCTACTCAAATCTCTTCGATAGCCATGTCCACTTGCCGACATACCAAATTCCACAGGATGGATATGTCGTTCCCAACGTTCTCCCTTCCGAAATCCGACATGCCATTTCGTTGGTAAAGAAACGAACAGCACCCGGCCCAGACAAGGTCAGACCCGAACACCTGAAGAACCTGCCGTCAGTACTCATCAATACACTGGCTCCGCTCTTCACTCGCTACCTGTCTGAATGCAAGGTTCCATCCCACTGGAAAACCAGCAGGACCGTACTACTGTTCAAGAAGGGAGACATCCATGACATTGGCAACTATCGCTCGATCTGCTTATTGTCTGTCATCTACAAGTTGTTCACTCGAGTCATCCTAAATAGGATTGGCAGAACACTAGATGAAGGACAACCATGCGAGCAAGCTGGGTTCCGCAAAGGATTCAGCACCATCGACCATATCCACACAATAACCAAACTCATTGAGGTTTCTCGGGAGTTCAAGATGCCGCTCTGTTTAACGTTCATTGATTTAAAGAAGGCCTTTGATTCTGTTGAGACGGAAGCGGTCATTGAAGCCCTAGCCAATCAGGGCATTCAAGCCCAATACATCAGGATCCTCCGTGAGCTGTATTGCGGATTCACTACCAGGATCTCACCATTCTACAAAGAAGTGATCGTTGATGTCAAGAGAGGGGTTCGGCAGGGTGATAGCATTTCACCGAAACTCTTCAGTGCCACCCTCGAGAACATCATGCGACGACTGGAATGGGAAGGAATGGGAGTGAAGATAGATGGTCGGCAATTACACCACCTCCGCTTTGCTGATGACATTGTTTTAATAACACCAAACATCAGCCAAGAGGCACAAATGCTGGCCGACTTTGACCGTGAGTGTGGAAAGGTAGGACTACAGCTGAATCTTACGAAGACAATGTTTATGAGAAACAGCCTCGTTCCTGACGCCCCATTCACTCTCAACGGAATGACCATCTCTGAATGCAACAGCTATGTGTACCTAGGTTGAGAAGTCAACATGACAAATGACCTGGCACCCGAGCTGCGCAGGAGGAAGAGAGCGGCTTGGAACACCTTCAAGAACGTCGAAGAAATAGCTAAGAGGACGAAGAACCTCCGGCTCCGGGCACATCTCTTTGATTCCACTGTTCTTCCTGCATTAACATATGCCTCAGAGACCTGGGCCCTACGCAAACAGGATGAGAACACTATTCAGGTCTCCCAAAGAAGAATAGAAAGAGCTATGCTTGGAATATCACGTTTCACTCAAATGAGAGAAAGAATCCGGAGTTCCGACATCCGTCGATGATCAAGAATCAGGGACGCTGTCTCATTTGCCAAGGTGTCGAAAATCAGATGGGCTGGTCACGTAATGAGATTTAAAGACGACCGCTGGACTAGAGCTGTTACTGACTGGATTCCACGGGATGTCAAAAGACCACATGGTCGCCCACCTACCAGATGGTCAGACTTCTTTGTCAAGATCATGAACGATCAGTTTGAGGCGCTTCATGTTCCCAGAGCGAACAGATGCCATTGGGCTACACTAGCACGCGACAGGGACAAATGGAGACGTTACTGGCGCCCACTCGAGCGAATCGACGACTAACGGGAAGTTAAGTGATTAAGTGACTTCAGGGCCAGTGGAGCTGGCGAGATCAGCTGCAGCTGTTAATCTGGCTCTCTGACCTCTCTGAGGTCAGTCCTGAATCTGGAACGTTTCTCTGGCAGTGGTGGGAACTGGGAGTAGGAGGTGGAGTGCTGGGCTTTTGGCAGTTTAGGGAGTCAGTCGGGCCTCATCTCACCTAGTTTCCAGAGATCTTGACCCTGTGCAGACTGAACCTTCCGGGATAACTCAGCTGCCTGCGTCTCTCGAAGATTAGTCCTGAAGCTGGGCCATTTCTCTGGCAGTGGCAGAACTTGCATATCTTCTTTGAGGAAGTTTCTGTTCTTCTCTTCTTCCCATTATTTGATAAGGTTAGATTTTTTTTATTATAAACTTTTACCAGTGCTTTATTTATCTTAGATATTAACTCTTTATCAGATGATTGGTGGACAAATATAGCAGTGATGTAGGCAGGTAGATAGGAAAGGGCTCTTGTGGCAATGGAATTCTGGAAAGTAATATAACCCACAGGGCCATGGTTGCAAAAAGCCCACCTTGTGGACACAGGAACTATGGCCTGAAAATACTTTTCATCGGCACCAATAGAGAAAACTGGACATACACACACACAACCAGCCACACACACACACACACACACACACACACCCAGAGAACGAAGATCAAGGAAATTAATTTCAAAGAAGACCATCAACCAATTTCAACTCTACCTCTTGGCAAGCACCTTAGCAACGGACTCTTACCTAAGTAGCAGCCGCACATGGGGCAGCTTGGGGAAAACTTCTATAAGCCATCTTGAGCAAAGGAAGCATGCACACATGCTGCCCGAGCCCATGTGCTGCTTGTGTCCACGTGGCCAAGCACTTGTGGTGCCCAAGCACATGTGTCGCCTGTCTCCCCTCTTGAGATGTGTACTGGGGCTCTCTCTGCCTTTGGAGAATTCTGCATTCTCTCTTGTGCCGCGTCCGGCGCTGCGGGGCCGAGCCAGGGGAGGGCCGTCAGGGTGAAATCAGCACTCGAGTCACACAGGGTTCCATCATTCAGGAGATGGCATGAATGCGTGCGTGCGTTTATTCAGAGCACAGGTACAGACTTAAGTATGTTTCCACAGCCCACCCAAAAGAAAGGAAAGGGGATGGGACGTGGGAAAGTGGATGGGACGATGAATAGAGCCATGCACTGTTGGTCAGCCACAGTGGGCAGAGCCATGCACCGTTGGTCAGCCACCTGGTGACCCTTTCGACCTAATGCTCCCGGTCGGAGCGGCCTGCTTTGTTACAGTTTTGACATATCCATAGAGACTGTGCTGTTCCTCGTACATCATTTACAAATCATTTACGAGGGTGCATTTTCCCCAAACTGAAACGTCCTGTACTGGGAAGCTGCCCAGCTTTGTCCCCCAAACTGAAACCTCCTGTACTGGGAAGTTGCCCAGCTTTGAGCAGGACAAAGGGGGAATGAAAAATCAAGCATTCTTTTACTTGGTCAGTAGGCAACATCTCACCCCTTTTTTCCAATTATGGCACACCAGGACCCCTGTCTTAGGTCGTCCGTCGCCCCGCCGTGGTACCCGTCATTGGGGAGAATGCTTTAGCCCCTGTCTTAGGTGTGCGCGGCAGTGACAGAAGTTGCCCGTCATTGGGTATCCTGGGCAAGGGCATACTTCCTTAACCGTGAGGAGGCACAGGGGAGGATTGACGACATTTCTACCAGACCAGGCAGGACCCAGTGTGGCTTGACCAGAATGGAGCGTGGCTCAGAAAAGAGGGGCAGGGGTAGGGAGGAGGGGTGGGGGTGATGGGGATCTCTTTGTTCAGTGATGGGGGGGGGGTGTTCTGTACAGGTCCGGTCCACACTCCTTCTCCTGCGTTTTCCGGTACCGGCCACGGGATGAGGTTGCTGCAACAGATAAAGAAAGAGGCTTCCCAAGCCCATTAGAAATACCTTTCTGAATAGGGCTGCTCTTTGCTAGTTTCTCTCAGCTGCATAAAGTGAATTTGAGTGATTTGCCGATCAACCCTGCCAATCTGGTCTGTGACAAATGAGACAAGTCGACTCAGGATGCAGGGCCCGAATGTAAGCATCAGTAATAGTATGATCAGAGGGCCTGCTATAGTATATATTAGGGTGGTGAACCAGGGGGATTGATTGAACCAAGACTCGAACCACCCTTCCTGAGCTTCTCTCTCCTTTTTACGCCGTTCCAGGCCTTCTCTCAGCTTAGCCATGGAATCTCGGACTACCCCCGTGTGGTCGGCGTAAAAGCAGCACTCTTCTCCCAGCGCTGCACACAGCCCTCCGTTTTTAAGGAAGAGCAAGTCGAGCTCCCTCCTATTTTGCAAGACTACTTCCGACAGGGAGGTCTAGGACTTTTCAAGATGGCTAATAGATTTTTCTATACGGTCCAGGTTCTCATCAATAGCTGCTCTTAGAGAAGATAGGCCAGAATGTTGGGTTGCCAGAGCAGTGATGCCAGTGCCGGCACCTGCCAGGCCTATGCCAAACAGAGTGGCGATGGTTAGTGCGGATATGGGTTCCCTGCGGTTCCTACGCAGGACATCAGGGGAATTGGACCAATAGTCAAGGGATACCTCAGCAGGGTAGTATATAATTTTTGGGATAACAATAACCATAAGACAAAATTCTTGGGAGGCATTAAATACTGAGCCTGCCAAGTGGGGAGTTAATCCTGAACGTGAACAGGCCCACCAAGCTCCAATTGTTGGTGAGATCCAGGCGGAGTTACTCGATCCCGGGGACTCCACATTCTGTGCACACAACTCCTTCTTGTTTTGAGGGACTGTTACCTACACATGTCCCTTGACCGCTAATTTGGGTCATGGTCAATCCCTGGGGGCGGGCCTTCCACTCTTCAGGGGCTCTGTAATTAACATTGTATGAGGTGTTAATACCCATGGCCTCATAAAACGGTGGCGTGGGGCTATAGCACAGCCAGCAGGCTTCAGTCAGGTTTGGGGCAGTAGCATTCAGAGTCTGATATGTGGCTTCAATAAGACTCCTGAGGGGGTTAATGATTGGGCCAAAACTGGGTTTTGGGATGGATAGGCCGGCTGTAACAGGAGGTGGTGTCGCCTTAGGGCCAGCCGTGGTAGTGATGGTGGGCTTAAGAGGGGGTTTTGGAGCCTCAAGTGCCTGGTTAGGGCCTAGTGGAACCTGCTGCACGGGTTCGATTTTTAAGAGGATCTGCAGGATAACCCCATGTCATGGCCTGCTATACCTCATAAGTCCCCAATTCAGGCCGTTGACCCATCGGGTCTCCGACCTTCCCTTATCAGTGAAGGAGATTTTGACCAGAAGCATTTGCGGGTGGTATTGTACAGAATATGAGCCATATCTCAGTGGCACAGCATAAGAAATATTAACCAGGTCGTGGTCAACCGACCATTTCCAATAGCCATCATTAGAATCTACGCAAGACCAGCTGGCACAATAGTAAGATTCAGGGCCACCGCAAGTTCTCCTCCATTGGCCTGTCCGGAACCCGGGGCAGGTGAAAAAGCCATTGCGTCTCATAGAGGCTCTGGCCCCAGGCCTTTCAAAACCATCCTGAAAGGGGTAGGCGTCTTCCAGGGAAAAATATAAGTCAGGGAAGCACTGATTAAGGGGTGCTGCGTCGCATCTTGTGGTACTCCAAACCTCATAGTCCTCTCCACTCCTTATGACCAAGGTCTGCTTGAATGGTTGGTGTCGATTGGCATGAGTTTTGGTAGGGTCCTTCATTAATAATATAACGAGGGTCCAGGTGATAAGCGTCGTTGTGGTCATTTTGTTCCTGTGGAAAAAAGAGAAGGAAATTTGTCTCAGGGCTAAGTACCCTGGAGGTGAGTTTCATTATTTTTCCCAGCTGTGGGGGACAAATGATCGAGGAGCTCATGTATTGGCCTGACTAGGCGTTCCGGTACCCAAATGGGTTTTTCTGCATTAGTTGGATATACACAGACTGCGCCTCTGGCTCTGGCAAGGATTGCTGCCGGTGGTTGCCAGGTTCCTGAGGACAAATCCTTCCATTTCACCATTGCTTTAAGGGGAGCCGGAGTAGCAAAGTGACGTTGGGCTGCACTGCGGCCCGAATCATCGAGGAGCAAAAAATTTAAAATGAATAAGGTTGTGGATAGGAGCGCTTGTGGCCCTTGACAGCCTTGGTAGATCTCACCCTCTTTTGTTTTAGAAATGTAAGTTTTGAGATGCTGGTGCGCTCGCTCTATGATAGCCTGTCCTTAGGGGTTATAGGGAATGCCTGTTGTATGTGCAATATCCCAAGTTTCACAAAAGGAATGAAAGGCGCGGCTTGTATAGGCCGGTCCATTGTCAGTTTTAATTTGCCTGGGATTTCCCATATATGAGAAAGCAGCGGTAAGGTGATCTATAACATGTTTCATTTTTTCCCCGGCATGTAATGAGGCAAAAATCATGCCCGAGTGTGTGTCTATCGAGACATGGAGATAATGCCAGTTACCCAATGAATTAGTGTGGGTCACATCCATTTGCCAAATATCATTTGCTCTCAGTCCTCTAGGATTGACTCCTAGGGATGGGGAATGTATATAAGGAGCGCAAGCGGGACAGACAGTGGTTATGGAGAGAGCCTTGGCTTTAGAACAACCTGTATGAAAACGAAGAGATTGGGCATTAAGGTGGAATTTTTTATGTAGCTGTATGGCCTTATCATATTCTAGGGATGTCATTATTAAGCGGGTAGCTTTATCTGCTCATTCATTACCTTCTGCAAGGGGTCCCGGGAGGCCAGAGTGTCCTCTAATATGACCCACAAAGAGGGGGTCCTTTCTGGCCCAAATCAACAGTTGCAATGTTTGTAATTGAGATAAAATTTTCGAGCCCTCACCTATGTGGGGTGCTGTTTCTAATTGGGGGAAGATATTGGCAACATACACACTATCAGTGTAAATATTGAGGGGCTCATTAGGGAATGTCTGCAAGGCCAATAATACAGCCATACTTCTGCAAATTGCGCCGAGGTTTCTGCAAGCTGTATGGCGTGAACAACCTGCCCATCAACCACTACGGCTCGACCACTCTTAAAGCCATCGGTTAAGAGGGTCCGTGCGCCCGGAAGGGGGGTGGTCTTAATGATTCGGGGGAAGATAATAGGGCAAATCCGGAAGCTTTGCAGGAGTTTATGTTTGGGATATGCCTGTGTAATTTGGCTTTTGAAGGAGCAGACAAAAAGGCACCAGGAATCATCATATTGTATCAGATTATTAATCATGTCTTTGGAATAGGGAACGACCAATATGTCCATATCCTTAGCAAAGAGTGCACACCCTATGGTTCTGGCCTTCCAGAGTAATTGAGAAACTAAGGTGGGGTAGGGAATTACCGTTCGGGTGGGAGAAGCTGAGAGGTGGACCCAATATAATGGACCAATCTGCCAGAAAACTCCAGTTGGGGCAAATTCTGAAGCAAGCACTACAAATTGTAGTGGTAGATTGTAATCAATATGGTGTATTTGCATTTCTTCTAAGGCATCCTCCGCTTTTCTAAGAGCCAATTGTGCCTCTGGGGTCAATTGATGAGGTGAGGAGGGGTCAGAATCCCCCTTCAATAGTTCGAAAAGAGGTTTGAGCTCTCCCGTGGGCAGGGAGAAGGATGGTTGGAGCCATTGGAGTTCTCCCAAAAACTGTTGCCATTGGTGCAGAGTCTTTAAATGGGAGGTGGCAAACTGTATTTTTTGAGGCGCTATTCCCACCTTGTTTATGGTGTACCCTAAATATCTGTATGGGTGGGAGAGCTGTACCTTATCCGGGGAGATTACAAGGCCTGCTGATTCCAGGGCGACCCGGACATGATCATAGAGTTGAAGTAACAGGTCTTTGGTAGGGCAGGCGGCTAAGATGTCATCCATATAATGAATCAAAAGTGCGTTGGGGAAACGAGCCCAGACTGGCGCTAAAACCGCTGCAACATATATCTGACACATAGTGGGACTATTCGTCATGCCCTGGGGAAGGACTACCCATTGGTAGCGCTGATAGGGCTCCTGAAAATTGGGGGAAGGTAGAGAGAAGGCAAATCTTTGACAATCTTTAGGAGCTAATGGAATATTGAAAAAACAATCTTTAAGATCTATCACTAACAATTGCCAGGACTTTGGTATAGCGGAGGGATGGGGGAGCCCTGGCTGCAGGGCCCCCATTGGATGCTTGGTGGCATTGACTGCTCTGAGATCTTGCAATAATCTCCACCCGCCTGTCCTTTTCCTTATAACAAAGATTGGGGTATTCCAGGGAGATGTGGATGGGGTAATGTGCCCCTTTTCTAATTGCTCAGACACTAGAGCATGTGCAGCCTGTAATTTCTCTTTAGGTAGGGGCCACTGCTCCACCCAGACTGGATCATCTGATTTCCAGGTAATGGGGGTGGGGGGAGGCCGCTCGACAGTGGCCCCGATTAAAAAGGGTTAGTTTCTTCCAGTTCCTCGATGGGCATTAAAGTGACGGGATTTTCCTGCCCGGAGGATGGGCAGTCACTAGTGATATGGGCTATAGTCCGGAAAGAAACCGGGGGGGTCTGGAGGTGGCCAGGCAGTGTGACTAGAACTGCGCCCATGGCCGAGAATATATCTCGCCCCCAAAGATTGGTGGGGAGGTCTGGGACCAGAGAGGAGCTGCTTTTCTTCTGTGTCTAGATCAGGGGCAAGAGGAGTCTGGCTCCCACATTCAGAAATCACGGGGACTTCGGCATATTCATGTTCTGCTACATCATTGCCAGCGTCCCCCTACAGAGAGCGCCCTGTTTCCTCCTCCTGGATTTCCCCGAAGGTTTTTTGGAGGTCACACAGCTGTTCCTGCACCCGGACACGGGTGGTTGACAGCGCATCTTTAACCAATCTCCAGAGGGAGAATGTAGCGACAGGAACCCTATCCGACCCCCTATCTCTGAGGGCTCTCTGTAGATCTATCTTAACCTGTTCCCAGTCACAGATTTTGAATTCTCCCCCTGTCAGGAACCAAGGGCTGACTTCCCCTATTACCGTAATGAACTCGAGTGCGGTCCTAAACTTAATAGCAGTTCCCTGCTGTTTCAGTAACTCAGTCAACTCGGTGGCCAGTCGAGTTTTTGAGTCAGAATTTCCCATGGTACCATGCACTGTTTCCCCCGCTTATATGTGGTTTTTCCCCCTGCCTATACTCAGGCTCTCCCCCTGCCTATGCGCAGGTGAGCCCTGTCCGGTTCTCCCTCGTACCTGATCTCGGTGGGACCTCCACTTGCCGCATCCGGCGCTGCGGGGCCGAGCCAGGGGAGGGCCGTCAGGGTGAAATCAGCACTCGAGTCACACAGGGCTCCGTCATTCAGGAGATGGCATGAATGCGTGTGTGCGTTTATTCAGAGCACAGGTACAGACTTCAGTATGTTTCCACAGCCCACCCAAAAGAAAGGAAAGGGGATGGGACGTGGGAAAGTGAATGGGACGATGAATAGAGCCATGCACCGTTGGTCAGCCACAGTGGGCAGAGCCATGCACCATTGGTCAGCCACCTGGTGACCCTTTCGACCTAATGCTACCGGTCGGAGCGGCCTGCTTTGTTACAGTTTTGACATATCCATAGAGACTGTGCTGTTCCTCGTACATCATTTACAAATCATTTACGAGGGTGCATTTTCCCCAAACTGAAACATCCTGTACTGGGAAGCTGCCCAGCTTTGTCCCCCAAACTGAAACCTCCTGTACTGGGAAGTTGCCCAGCTTTGAGCAGGACAAAGGGGGAATGAAAAATCAAGCATTCTTTTACTTGGTCAGTAGGCAACACTCTTGAGCACGTTACCCTCTCTCTTTCTCCTTCCTTCCCTTCCTCAAAAAACCTCCAAATAAAATCTGTTTTGACTTTACTGCGTGTCTCCTCCTGAACTTCTTTTCAGTGAGAAAGACAAGGACCTGGAAGTCCTGGGGAAGGCCTAGGATTGGCTTTTTTTTTTTTTTTTTTTTTGCGGGGGGGTGGGTGTCACACCCAGTGATACACAGGGATTACTCCTGGCTTTGCTCAGGGGACCATATGGGATGCTAGAAATGGAACCCCGGGTCGGCCGCGTGCAAGGCAAACGCCCTACCCACCGTGCTATCAACTCCAGCTCCTCATTGCAGACTTTCTCAGTCCTAGCCTTCCCTCGGTTTTGGGGTGGCAGAGGTGGATCTAGAGAAAGTGGCCATTTCTCTCCTCTCCGCCTCACATAAGCCACCGGTGGGGCCCACCAACATCAGCTGTAACATTTTATGTTTTTTGGACAAGAAAGCAATAGATTTGTGAAGAATTCACGGAAGGATGAATTTGAGTGGGGAATAGTTCAACTCAGCCTGGATCAAGTTACATTAACAAGATTGACAGATTGATCTCCACCTAGCTTCTGGCCTGACCCCATTCCCATGACAAGAAAGGAAACCTTTATTTCTTGCCTAGAGGCAGAAGAAAAGTGGAAACTTTTCTACGTTTCTTGCATCTGGGAGGGCTGTGTTATTTGGGTCGCATCCAGCAATCTCTGGGGTTACTTCTGGCTCTGTGCTCAGGGTCACTCCCAGCAGTGCTCAGTGTTGGCACTTTAACAGGGTTGGCCACATGCAAGGAAGGCACTGTAACCCCTGTTCTCTCCAGCTCTGTTTATTGATCCTTAATTGCCATCAATTTAATTATTTCTTCAAAGAGGCATTATTGGGGAGCAGGAGCTAAGAGCTGGAGTGTCTGCTCTGCCTGTAGAAAGCCCAGGATCAGTCCCTGCACCACATAGTCCCCTAGCACTGTCAGAGTGACTCCTGAGCACTGCCAGGCACAGTCCCATGCCAGAACTATAAATAAATAACAACAAAAATCCCCAAAAGGCTTATCTGGGGAGTGACCTATTCTAATTGACACTCGGGGCAATAGACACCTAGACACCTCCTATCTGATTTAGAAAACCTTCAGTTGTGTATTTTGGTGTTGTTGTTGTTGGGCCACACTTGGCTATACTCAAGTCTTACTCCTGGCTCTGTGCTCAGAGAGCACTCCTGGTGGTGCCCAGTGCACCAAATGCTGACTGGGGTTTGGACCAGGATTGGTTGCATACAAGGTAAGCACCTTAATCCTTTTTTAAAAAAAATTTAAAAAATTTTTAAAAATTTTTATTAGTGAAACACCATGAGGTACAGTTGTAGACTTACAAATTTTTGTGCTTGGGTTTCAGTTATACAATGATTGTGTACCCATCCCTCCACCAGAGCCCATTCCCCACTTCCAATGCTCCCAGCAACCCTCCCACCCCCCACCCCCGTATCCCACCCCACCCCTGTGGCAGGGCATTCCCTTTTGTTCTCTCTCCCCTTTTGGGTGCTGTGGTTTGCAAAAGAGGCATTGAGTGGCAATCATGTTCAGTCTACAGTCCACTCTCAGCACGTATCTCCCATCCTGGGCGGATCCTGCCAACAGCCTTTACTTGGTGCTCCCTTCTCTATCTGAGCTGCCTTCTCCCCTAGCATGTACAGCTGGCCTCCAAGCCATGGAGTGAACCTCCTGGTACTTATCTCGGCTATTCTTGGGTGTTAATCTCCATTTTGCTACTTTATATTCTCCAGAGGAATGCAATCTTTCTATGTCTGTCCCTCACTTTCTTTCTTTATTTCCTTAAATTTTTATTAGTGAAACACCATGAGGTACAGTTATAGACTTAGAAATTTTTGAAGCACCTTAATCCTTATACTAACTCTCTGGGCCCTGTCTCCAAGTGCCCAGAAGATAAGGAATAATACTAAAATGTGCAGTGTTTTTCCAGGTCACCCCTAGTGGTGCCCAGGGCTTATTCCTGACCCTGTACTTGGGGATCACTCCTGGTGATGCTCAGGGGACCATATGGGGTGCCAGGAATAGAAGTGCCCTGTGCAAGGCAAATGCCCTACTTGCTGTACAAAGTCTCCAGGGGCCCCTTTTTTATTCTCTCTATATTTGTCCCCTCCCACCCCAATTGTATTTTTTATTTTACTTTATAAAAATATTGTTGTGCTTTCTTCTCAATTAGCATAATATAATGTGTATTTTATTAGTATCGTATGCATTATACCTTATCCTCAATTAGCACCACATTCATTTTATAAATACTAGTCTTTTTGTTTGCTTGGGTTTTTTGTAGGGGAGAGTACTCTCTCAGCATTTTCAGGACTTCCCAGGACATAAAACTGTGCCCTTGACTCTAGGCTGACAGGGAAATTAAAATAATGGGCAATCCTGGAATATAGGCTCATGGGGAAACAGATAATTGGCAATTAGAAAGATTTGTTTCCCCTTGCCAGTGAAGAAGGAAGCCACAGTGTCCCCTTGACACCCATTGACCTGACATATTTCATTCCCAAAGTCCTGTCCCAACAGTCAGAGATTTCCAGGACCATAAAACTCTATTCTGGAGCCTGGGAAACTAAGATAAGGGGCAATGCCTCGAAAGACTTAAACATTATTGTAATTTTCTGGCACCTTTTGTAAACACTTGCTAAATGATAAGGGATGACAGGAGTCCTTAAAATGGTCTTCACAAAACTCCCTTACCTTAACTTAGTCCTACATTAAGTTTCTCTGCACTTGGGGAACTTCTTTTCTCTTCTACTTTCAATAGACTTTTCTGCTTTCCAACTCTGAGTCTGAGCATCTTTATTACTCAATATTTTTATTCTTTAAAATATTGTAGATCCTGGGAATTGCATACGAACAGAAACCTGCCAGCCACCGACACTTCTACCTCATCTGCATCAGTACCCAGTGATGCTCAGGGGCTACTCCTGGCTCTGCACTCAGGAATTACTCCTGGCAGTGCATGGGGAAACACATGGGATGCCAGGGATGGAACCCCAGCCGGCTGCATGCAAGGCAAGAACCTTACCCACAGTACTGTCTCTCCGGAATAAATACTAAATTTATCAGTTATAGGGCGTTTGCCTTGCATGTGGCCAACCTGGGTCTGATTCCTCCGTCCCTCTTGGAGAGCCTGGCAAGCTACCTAGAGTATCCCACCCGCATGACAATGCCTGGCAAGCTCCCCATGGTTTATTCGATATGCCAAAAACAGTAACAAGTCTCACAATTGAGATGTTACTGGTGCCTGCTCGAACAAATCGATGAACAATGGGAGGACAGTGCTACTTATCAACCTATATTGTTGAACTTGTGGACAGCCTAGGGCTCCTACTGTGGGTTCGAGGTTCTCTGTCCTGAACATTCTGCAGAGCCACCTCAGTCCCATTTTGCGGGTGTGGAGATGATTCAATGGGCTGCATTGCACTAGGAGACCTGGTTTGATCTGCAGCACTGCCAGGAAAGACCCCCGCCCACCCTGCCCAACATTTTGCCGGCTAGCAGTGCCATGAGCACCACAGGGTGTGCATCCCTGCCAGACTGTGAGCCATGAGGAAACCCTGTGCTAGCAGCAATAAAATATGTCCCAAAGAGTCCACAAACCTGTGGTGTTTGCACATTGTTGGAAGAAGGAGCATAAGACAGTGACTGGGGGGGGGGCTGGAGCGATAGCACAGCAGGGAGGGCATTTGCCTTGCATGCAGCCGACCCAGGTTCAATTCCCAGTCCCATATGGTTTCCCAAGCATCGCCAGGAGTAATTCCTGAGTGCAGAGTCAGGAGTAACCCCTGAGCATTGCAGGGTGTGACCCAAAGAGCAAAAAAAAAAAAAAAAAAAAAAAAAAAAGACAGTGACTGGCACACATCCAGACCCTCAAGCCCACGGTGACTCTCCTTATGGTAAAGTTCTGACACGCTCCCACACTGCCCATCCGAGCTGACTCCAGTCTCACACATAGGCTCTTCCTCTTGGGTGGTGTTTGGGGGCCACACCTGGTGGTGCTCAGACTTACTACTGGCCTAGAACTCAGGGATCATGCCTGATAGGGCTCCTGGGGACCATATGGGATACTGGGGATTGAAACTGGGTAAGCTGCATGCAGAACAAACACCCTACTAGCTGTACTAATGCTCTGATCTCTCTGTGGGAGTTTAGCGGGGGAAGGAAGAACGCAGTTGAGGTGCAAGGAGCAGGGGGCAGGAAAGAATCCGGGAAAACATGGGCTGAAATATTCTCAGGGGGGAATGGTTTGCTCTGGGACTGGAGTGTACGGCTGGGAGTTCCTACCAGTTTAATGGAAATGATGAACCAGCCCGTTTGATCAGCACCCTTGGGAAATAAAGCCCCTTTCCGCCCAAAGGAGCATGGGCTTTCTGATAGCTTTGCATCGGATTCTACCTGGACTGCCCTGAGGGAATCCCATAGGCCTGACACTTTATTTATTTATTTTTGGTTAAATTTATTTATTGAATCACCATGAGAAAAGTTACAATGCTTTCAGGTTTAAGTCTCGGTCATACAATGATCAAACACCCAGGAGGGAGGAGAGCAAACACCGGGGAAGATCTCTGAGCAAGGTCACAGACTCTGCAGGCTCATGGCTTCAGTTAATCATGTGATCTCAACTTTGCAAGGAATAGACAACCCTGTGATCCATTAAATCACTGATGCTGCCAGCCAGAGATTAGATCCTTCCTTTCCCGAACCTCTAATCATACACACACACAGAGAGAGAGAGAGAGAGAGAGAGAGAGAGAGAGAGAGAGAGAAGAGAGAGAGAGAGAGAGAGAGAGAGAGAGAGAGAGAGAGAGAGAGAGAGAGAGAGAGCGATGGAGTACATGCACAAATTGCCTGGGTTCAAATCCAGGGTCTCATACTTGTAAAGCACGTACTCTACTTCTGCGTTCCATCCCTGGCCCTCCCTGGAGACTTCTGGGATGATTTCTTCTCTCTCATTTTTCTCCTCCCTCCGTGGGGAGGATACTCAGCGCTCGCAGACTCAGTCGTGGTGTTTGTGCTCTTGGTACACTGCCCAGAGCACCCGCACTTGTGGTTCCCGGGGCTGAAAATGACGGTGCCAGGAAGAAGCTGGTGACGTGGGCAGTGCTGGGGCTCAGGCTCAGGACCTCGTGCCTGCCAGGGCGCTGTGAGCCACAATCCCAGGCCCTCCTGGATTTTATTTTAGCTGAATTTCTCAGCTAGGCATCGTCACCCTTCTCTTGGGTCCCGGCGCCTGAGTAAATCTGGTTTTCTCTTCCTTGCTCGCCTCTGTAGCTGTCGCTGTTTCCACGAGTGTGGGTACACACTGCTTCGGTGCCCAGGCTTGCACCGCTGGCTTGGGGGTCACACACGGGTGGCGAAGCCCGGGAGCTTCACCTCTGCAGTGCTGAGCCTTACACTCAGCTTGGAGGGAACGAGGGACCAGCCACGGAGCCAGGTGGCAGGGCTCCAGAACAAAAACCTGTTTTCTCTCTTTGGTTTGTTGGTTTGGGATCAAACCAAGGGCAACTCCCCGCTCGGGGGTCACTCTTGGCAGTGTTCAGGAGGCCATGCAGTGCCCGAGACAGAACCTGGCGTTTCATCAGCTGGCGTCATGCCAGTGTCACCACACGGTTCCTGTCAGTTTCATCTGCCAGGTGGTGAGCAATCAGCAGAGAGAATGGTAGGAGCTTGAGAGGGACTAGTCTTGGGGAGAGGAAGAGTCTGCAAGCGGGGGGCCAAGCAGGATCAGGGACAGGAGGCAGAGGGCACTCGGTGTGTGGGGACGAGGGGTGCTCTCGCTCTTAATTGCCAGCACCGCCAAGAGCAGCTGCTCTGACATAGGGTGAGAATTAGGGTACAGGCCGAGTCGGAAGTCAATGTGCCCTTTGCTTTGTGGGATTGTGGGGTGGGGTGCAGTGGGCGTGCTGGGGCTCCTCCCAGCTCGGTGGTTGGGAGTCAGTGGGGTTCGGGGGGCCATGCAGTGCCAGGAACCCATGTGCAAGGCTTGAGCTCTATCCCTGTGAGCCATCTCCCCGTCCCCAGAAGTCACATTTTTTTCTTGTTCGTTTTGGGGACCCACTTGATGATGCTCAGGGGCTACTCCTAGCTCTGTGCTCAGGAATTACTCCTGGTAGTGCTTGGGGAACCAGATAGGATGCTGGAGATTGACCCCGGCAAGGCAAGTGACCTACCTGCTATACTGTCACTCTACTCCTGCCCTCAGAGGTCACATATTTCAACTTTTATATTGAATCACTGTGAGATAGGCCCTTACAAAGCTGTTCATGACTGGATTTCAGTCATACAGTGTTCCAACATCCACCCCTCCACCAGTGTCCATTTCCCAGCACCAGTATCCCGAGGTTCCCTCCCATCATCCCCCACCACCCCCATCCTGGGCCGCCTCTTTGGAAAGCGCTTTTCTTCTCTCTCTCTCCGAGGTCACTCTTAAGTTCGGATGGTGGCCTGAACCACTCTGCTAGAGATCAGGAGTTCCCACACCCCTCCTTCCTTGGGTTTGTGGTTTGAGAAAGCACAGAACAACAGTCTGGAAAAGATGGGCTTGACTGGCATGATAAAAACAACTGAAGTCGGGAAGGAGGTCGACCGGCACGGGGTGGAGAACAGCTTTGAAGACAGGAGAAAGGGCCTGGTGTTCTGCCCCACAGACAAAGAGTGACACTAAGCTCCTACATATTCTAGCAGCACCCCAGGAAGCACACACATGTTCATGAGGAAACCGCTGAACAGGCAGGATCAGGGAAGTGAGGTTTCTCGGGAAACTTCAGGATTTCTAGAAGTCTAGAAGAACCCGCCAAAAGGCCAGAGGTGAATGATGACAACGAGTTTCCTTATCTCTGGTGGGAGTCCTCACGATTATTTTATAGTTGAATTTATAGAAACGTGTGTTCGCAGGACACTGGAAATGGTACAATGAACTGAGCATGTGTTTGCATGCAAGAAACCCAGCTTTGGGGGCTGGAGCAATAGCACAGCGAGTAAGGTGTTTGCCTTGCACACGGCTGACCCAGGTTCAATTCCCAGCATCCCTTATGGTCCCCTGAGCACCGCCAGGAGTAATTCCTGAGTGCGAAGCCAGGAGTAACCCCTGTGCAATGCCAGGTGTGACCCAAAGGTAAAAGGTAAAGGCCCTCCCGTTGATCGTCGATTTGCTCGAGCGGGCCCAGTAACGTCTCCATTGGAGACTTTGTTGTTACTGTGTCTGGCATATCGAATACTCTCGGTAGCTTGCCGGGCTCTCCAAGAGGGGCGGAGGAATTGAACTCGGGTCGGCCATGTTGGCCGCGTGTAAGGCGAACGCCCTACCCGCTGTGCTATCGCTCCAGCCCTGACCCAAAAAGGAAAAAAAAAAAAAAAAAAAGAAACCCAGCTTTGATCCCTGGCATTGCATGGACCTCTGAGTACTGACCAGAGTCAGGTGTGGCCCAGAAACCAAAAACAAGAGAAAAAAAGAGAGGGATTTTTTTTTGGGTAGATATACTTTTATGCACCACAGTTTCTTTGAGGGAGAGCAGTTGAAGTCACACTCACAGAGGTGCTGACCTGGGTCAGCTGCCTGCTAGGCAAGTGCCTTAACCCCTGTATATCTCTCCAGACCCTGTAGGTAGATTTTAATTTAAACTTAATTTAGTGTTTTTTTTGGGGGGGCACACCAGGTGGTGCTCAGGGCTTACTCCTGATGGGCCTTGGGGCCCTGTGTGGGCCAGCTATTGAACCTCCTGCAAATGTCTTACCCGCTGTACTAACTGACCCCATTCCCCTGTTTTTTTCTTATTTTTCTTCAGGATTAAGACCCAGAAGGGGAACAGCTGGTTTGGGATGTAATGTTTAACAGTGCAATAAGTTGCTAAACTCTTTTTTTTTCTTTTTGGGCCACAGGAGTTACTCCTGGTTCTGCACTCAGGAATTACTCCTGGCAGTGCTCAGGGGACCTTATGGGATGCTGGGAATCAAACCTGGGTCGATCACATGCAAGGTAAACACCCTACCTGCTGTGCTATCACTCCAGCCCTTAGATGCTAAACTTTTCTGATTGGGGAGTACATTCTCCCCAGACATGTATGAAAGTTCTTGTTCTTCAGGCCTTGGTGGTGTTTGGGACTGTTGGGGCTTTATTATTTCTGGAGCACCATCAGGGCTACACCCAGCAGGACAAGGCAGGTCATGCAGTACTGGGGGTCACACCCAGGACAGGCACGCAGCCCTTTGAGGTCTTGCCCGAGCCCCAGGGTTTTGTCTTCAACAACTGAAGTAGGTGCTCAGTGGTGACTCATTTTGGGGTGGGGATTTGGGGCCACACCTGTCAGTGCTCATGGCTGAGTCCTGGCTCTGTGCTCAGAGTTGACTTCTGGCAGTGCTCGGGGGACCATAAGTGATGCCAGAGGTCCAACTCATGTTGGATACATGCAAAGCAAGCGCATCCTTGTAGAATCTCTACCCCCTTTTTTGTAATACATGAGGATTTTTTTGAAACACAGAATTTATCTCAACCATTATTTTTTAAAATTTTTAATAAAAAAAATGAATCACCGTGAGGTACAGTTACAGACTTACAAAACTCCGTGATTACCTTCCTCCAGTCATACAATGATTGAGTACCCATCCCTCCACCAGTGCCCATTCTTCACCACCAATAAAATTTAAAAATTTTGAGATTCAGGCGTTTCCCTTGCACTCAGCCAGTCAGGCTAGGTTCAGTCCCCAGGACCCCATATGGTCCCCTAGACCTGCCAGGAGTGATGCCCGAGTCCAGAGCCAGCCCTGAGCACTACTGGGTGACTCCTCCCACTCACCCCCAATATAAAAGAAAAACCAAATACAATTGTGGGGCTGTCAGGAATTAAAGGGAGAATCTAGAGGAGAGCGGGCTGGGAACAGTGGTTCAGATTGGTTTCCGTGCTCGGGAACATGAACTCAGGGATGTAAACTTCTTATTCCTGACCAGAAGAGGGCAGGCGAGGGCAAAAATGAAGCCTGGTTTCGACCCGGCAGGAGCACTTACTTTTGGCTTTATATCTTCCTCCAAAGCCATGCAGCCGCCTCCTTAAGAGGATTGACTCTCCGAAGTAATCTTTCACAAGAGTGAGTGCCCAACACTAATTCACCTTGCAAAATTCTTACAAAATTTCAGGCTAATGCCTAACTAGAAATGGAACCGCTCAACAGGGTCATGCATGCTCAGCATGCAGGTGGGCTGAGTTTAGTCCTTGGTGCTTCATCGTCCTCACAAGCACTGCTAGGAGTGACTGCAAGGCAGAGAACGGAAGTAGCCCCTGTGCACCACTGGGTGTGGTCCAAAACCAAAATAAAAACAACAACAAAACAAAACCAAAAATAATAATAAACTGAGCTGCTGAAACCGGTTACTCCTGGCTCTGCACTCAAGAAATACTCCTAGCGGTGCTCAGGAGACCATATGGGAGGCTGGGAATTAAACCCCGGTCAGCCCAGTGCAAGGCAAACACCCTACCCGCTGTGCTATCGCTCCAGCCCTTCATAGATTTTTTTTTTAAATCACTGTCATCAATATTGCAAACCACAATGCGCAATAGGAGAGAGAAAGAGAGAGTGAGAGAGAGAGAGACAGAGAGGGAGGGAGAGAGAGAGAGACAGAGAAAGAGAAAGAGAGAGAGAGAGAAGAGCCTGCCACAGAGGCAGGCAGGGAGTAGGGAGTGGGGGTGTACATTTCCTCCAAACCTGGGGAAATGTACACTGGTGGAGGGGTGGGTGTTGGAATACTGTATGACTGAAATCCAATCATGAACGGCTTTGTAATGCTCTACCTCATGGTGATTCAATAAAAAAGTTAAAAAAATAAAAAAAAAACACTGTTCAATGTCACTCTGCAGACCAGGAGAAGCTGCACGGTGAGCCCTGTGCTTCCTGTCCCCAACACCAGCAGTGCTCAGGGCTTACTCCTGACTCTATGCTCAGGGATCACACCTGATAGTGTTGGGGGGAACATAAAGGATGCCGGGGATTGAACCTGAGTCGACTGCATGCAAGACAAGTGCCTACCCACTATAATATTGCTCCAGCTACCTGGCCAGTGGATTTTATAAGGGGATTTTGCCTCCTCCTTCAGGACCCTTCAGTTCCAATCACAGAGGGGAGCCCCCGACTCAGGCGATAGGACTGGGGTGGGGGTTATTCCAGCAGATTTGTACAATTACCCTTTCAGGGAGGAGTTCTAGATACACAGTCCCCCTGCCTCTCACAGAGAACTTTTCTGCTCAGGGGTCACTCCAAGCAGAGCACAGGGAACCATATATGGTGATGGGGATTGAACTGGAGTCGGCTTCATGCAAGGCAAGCACCTTCCCCCTGTGCTATCGCTCTAGCCCAGATTTAGATGCTTTTTTTGGGAGGTGGGAGGAGCTTGATTTTTGCTTCTGGCAGTTCTGTGGATCGAAACCTGGGAAGCTCTCCAATGCTGAAGCATATCCCTGGCCTCACCGGAAATGAACTGTAAAAGAAATACACAGTTCTGTGTGAACAAGAGAGGGTCAAGGAATCCTTTAAGAGACACTTGACTCAAGCTGAGGAACACTAGTTATTCTGCAGGAACTCACCTCTTGGAGACTTGGGAGGGTCAAGGATTTGTCCAGCTTTTTTTTTTCTTTTTGGGTCACACCCGGCAATGCACAGGAGTTACTCCTGACTTTGCACTCAGGAATTACTCCTGGCAGTGCTTGGGGGACCATATGGAATGCTGGGAATTGAACCTGGGATGGCTGCATGCAAGGCAAACACCCTATCCACTGTGCTATTGCTTCAGCCTTCTGTCCAGCTTGTTTTTTTGCTTTTTTTGACTATATCCATCCATGTTCAGGGACCTATGCTCAGGAGTGATCCCTGGAAATACTTGGCAAACCATTTGCCGTGCCAGGGATGAGAGGCAGGATCAGAGGCATGTAAGGCAAGCACCTTAATTCCTGCACTAGCTCTCTGGCTGCCAACTTGCATTATTGTTCTGAAACTGGATAATAATATACCGAGTGGCTTCTGCATTCTCACACCTGTGGACCAGAGTTGAAAACCCCCTGTATTGCCCATGATTCAGAGAGGAACACAGAGACACAAGACCAGCTAAGAGGCTTGTAAGAGGCGGCCCGGATAGCTCAATGAGCCAAGCATGGATGAAGCGAGCACTGCATGCAGGAGGCCTGGGATCAACCCCCAGGACTGCTTGGTCCTGAGGACCACTAGGTGACTCCCTACCGAGCACAGAGTGGGCAGTAGCCCTTAGGGACAGCCAGTGCTGCCACAAAGCCTGAAATGCCCAACTCCTCCCTCCCACACCTTCCCCGAAGCCTTTCCCTTCTCTGGGTTCTAGAGTTTCCAGAGAGATAATTCAGGGGTTAAGGAATTTTCCTTGCATGGGGCCGACCCCTGTTCGATCCCTGGCACCACATAGGGTCCCCTGAGTACTCCCAGGTGTGCCCCCATAGAAAACAAAGAGCCTGGCACTACACCTTGCCAAAGAAGGGCCCTCATCAGCAGAGGTGAGGGGAAGGTGGGGAGTTGGTATGGAGCACAGGGAAGAGCTGGATTTCTTGTGGGGAGGAGCAGAAATGTTGGAATGAGTCCTGTAGCTGGAAAGCCCTTGGCCAGAGGTGCTGGCAGACTAGGAGCGGCTTGCTTCTGAGATTCCTTGGGGTGCCTTGTGGGGGTTCTCAGCTGGCAGCCCAGGGCTTGGACTGGAGAGATGGACCCAGCCCACAGCTCCTCACTGTCCTGGGAGGGAAATGTGTGCCAGAGGAAAGGGGAGAGGCAGGCGAAGGGGGCCAAGGGAGCCCCCCGAGGTCAGAGAGAACTGAGCTGGAAGGTGGGGACTTGTGGGGCGTGGATGGACCAGACCCCATTGTGGGGCTCTCTGCTGGCCAGACATCTTCTGATAAGTGCGGCTAACTGCATCGAAGTGCTGGCATAGGTCTGATTGGCCCCAGCGCCCTCAGCAGCGGGAAGTTCTGCTTCCACACCGCCCAGCCCCGGGACCATAGGTCACATGTGGCCACTGGGTGCTGGGCATGAGACAAGGGGGAACTGAAACTTAAATCTTGCTTGTGTGCTTTCGAGGGCCACACCCCAAGGAGCTCAGGGTTCTGTGGGAGGTGCCAGGGTACCACCTGGGCTGCCCACTTGCAAAGCACTGCCACCCTTTGAACCAACCTCCCAGGTCACAAGCTGAAACTTTATTCCCCAGTGGTGTGCTCCTGATTCCCTGCTTAGAGACAGCTTTTGGTGGGACTCAAGGGAATTTCCAGGGTGCTGGGGAATGAATCTGAGTTAGCTTCACAGATGGCAAGCACCCTAGCCCTGTCCTCTCTCTTTGGTCCTATTTTAAAATTTGTCTGTTTGATGATGGCCGTTCAATACTTGCGTTGCAGACCACAACACCCTAAAGGAGAAAGAGAGTGAACGGGAATGAGCTTGCCACAGACGTGGGGGTGGGGTGGGGGATAGTGGGGGGTGGTGGGAGGGATACTGGGAACACTGGTGGTGAATGGACACTGGTGGAGGGATGGGTACTCGATCACTGTATGACTGAAAAGCAAGCACGAAAAGTTTGTAAGTCTGTAACTGTACATCACGGTGATTCATTAAAGAATCAAAAAAAAAAAAACAAAATTTGTCTGTTTGGGGCCATACTCATCTATGCTCAGGGCTCACTCCTGGCGGTGTTGGGGAGCTGGGATGCTGGGGGTTGAACCTGCGTAGGCAGGCTGTGTGCAAGGCAAGTGCCTTAACCCCTGGGCTATGTCTCCAGCCAGGAACTGGATCTCTAACTGCAGAGACAGGCACCCACGTTTTCAAGACAGGTGACCCCAAAATATGTTGGAAGACTGGGTTCAAGATGACTTCTGGGGGGAGGGTAAACAAATCAATACCAAAAGCTGGAAACAAAGGTTTTCTACTGGCCCACAAACTCGAGCCAGCCCGGGGAACGGGGTCCGGTGGGTGAGAGATGCCTTGCTCCCACCAGCCCTGCTTTCCTTCAACGTTTTTCTCTTTCTGCCTTTTTCCATTCTGGAAAAGCCCCTCTTGTCTCTTGAACATGTATTCCTCTCTTTCCCTCCCCTCACATTCAACACTATCTTGCTTCACACACACACACACACACACACACACACACACACACACACACAGTTGAGAGCCATTGGAAAGCTCTCGAGCCACCAACCACCAAGCTGCCAAACTGTAGAACAAGCTGCTGTGGAGGTCTATTAATTATTTGTAAAGGCCCTCCGTTGTTCGTCGATTTGCTCGAGCGGGCCCAGTAACGTCTCCATTGGAGACTTTGTTGTTACTGTGTCTGGCATATCGAATACTCTCGGTAGCTTGCCGGGCTCTCCGAGAGGGGCGGAGGAATCGAACTCGGGTCGGCCATGTTGGCTGTGTGCAAGGCAAATGCCCTACCGCTGTGCTATCGCTCCTTATTAATTATGTATCCGCTAATTCTCGGTGAGCTAATGGAGGCGGATGGAAGAGCAGGCAGGCAGTCTGCAAGGCTTTGTGTGCTCATTGTGCTGTTCCTGGGATTTACTTCACCTCAACCTATCCTCTTGGCCCCCTTCCTTTTAGTTTTTCTGGGGTGGTTATGGGGATGTCACATCGGTAGTGTCCAAGGTTTACTCCTGGCTCTGCGCTCAGGAATTACTCCTGGCGATGCTCGGGGGAAACCATACAGGATTTTGGGGAATCAAATTATTTTTTTGCCTTTTGGGTCACACCTGGCGATGCACAGGGGTTACTCCTGGCTCTGCACTCAGGAGTTACTCCTGGCGGTGCTCAGGGGACCATATAGGATGCTGGGGCGGCTGCGTGCAAGGCAAACGCCCTACCCGCTGTGCTATTGCTCCAGCTGATTTAGGGGAACTGAACCTGGGTTGGCTGCACACAAGGCAAGTCCCCTGATGTTCTGCTGTGCCAGCCCCTAGCTACCCTTTTTGAGCTGTACAAACCTGACTTGGTGACAGTGACCCAGCACAGAGGATTCCAGCCCCGTGCATGTGTGTGTGTGTGCGTGTGTGTGCATGTGTGTGTGTGTGTGTGTGTGTGTGTGTGTAGGAAGTGCTGATTCCATGCCACCCACGGGCTCCTGTGCTGGCCCTGAAGATCTGAGCCTTCGGCACCTTGAAGCCCTTCCGAGACATCACGCTCCCCCTTCCCTTCCCAGAGAACCAGTTTCCACCACGCAGAGGGTTACAAAATCCAAAATAATTTTATTCACTTTTTTGAAGACTTCTGCTTCCACAAGGTGTTCGGCGAACATGCTAAGGCGACAGGATGTCCAGTCGGTCACGACATGCAACACGGACCGTTCCACCGACGACAGCAGCGACCATGCCCACCTGAGCTACTGGCCCCCCAGCAGAGGGGGGCTGCAGGGAGGGGACACCCCGAGCCCCGCGGCCATCAGCAACCTGAGGTAGGTCTCTTTAGAGTACAAAATAAGAAAAAAAAAAAAGACTTGGACACCAGTGCGAGGCACTGATGAGCAGGAACTCCTTGAAGTCGCAGACTTTGGAGGGCATGGGGGTGATGGGGGACACGGAGCAGCCACAGCGAGTGAGGCGGCGAGGGGACCCCTCAGCCTGCGCTCTGTTGCTGGGCTGTGGGGTGAAGGGGGTGCGGCCACTGGGCATCAAGGGTGGGGGCGGTGTCTGCCAGGTGGGGGTAGAGATCACCACTCCAGAGAGGAAGGCAGAAAGGTGCCCGCCACCCCTGATGGAGGGAGCAGAGAGGGGGGATGGGACGGGACAGGGGTGCTTGCTGGGGGTTCAGTCCCGCGGCTCTCCTGACAGAAACAATAAAGTGACATCAGGACAGAAGGCAGGAGCCCTGAGAGTTCACAGCGCTCAGCACGGCCCCCGGGGGAGCCCCCCCACACCCTCCAGAGGGTTTCTGGTGACCACGTGTCTTTTTCTGGGGACACCCCGGGGAAACCACTAGAGAGGAACAGAATGCTGCTTTGCTACCGTCTCATAGCAAAACCACATCTCCAGTACAGCAACGTGTACGGCAGGATAAAGAACCCGCACCGTGAGGAGCACAGTGCCGATTTCAATATAAAATAAACGCGCACATCCGCACTGTAAATATAGGCTATGTACAGAATTATAATAGAGAGAGAGCTACACGTATAAAGCTTCATTATAGGCCTCTGATACATTTATAATAACGGTTCCCTGAACCTCTTGAGAGTGCAAGTAAGGACAAAAACTAAACTCTGTTTCACGTGAAATGAGGAATAAATACGATAATCAAAATAGAACTCTTCCTAAAAGTGACACACACAAGCCGGTCCTGAACTGCGGTGCGGAAGGGGAGGTCGGGGAAGGCAAGGCTGCGGCGGGCACGGGCGGCTGCCCGGGCGGCGCTCGAGAACAGCGGAGACTGGGGTGGCGGCGGTGGGCACGGACGGGAGGACTCAGCCCTTGACAGCGACCTTGTTCTCGGAAGCAGCGAACATGGCGTAGAACCGGGAGCTGTCATTAGACAGCAGGACTGAGGGGGTGTCAAACTCCACCACCTGCAAAAAAAAAAAAAAAGCCATGCTCTCCAGCCTTTGATGGCAGCAGGACGTGGCCCGTGGCCTTGCACACGGCCGACCCCGGTTCGATCCCCGCTACTGCACACAGTCCTGTGAGAGCCGTCAGGAGTGAGCCTGTGGCTCGTCTGACTCTCCCTGAGGGACCTTGGACACAGTTGAGTGCATCGAGGGGTGCTCCAAATGCGACACCCCTAGAGACAGTGCAGTGGGTGAGGGGCTTGCCCTACTTTCTCCTCCTGCCCGGGGGCCATGGCAGTTGGGGGCATCTCAGCAGCTCAGCTTTCCCCGGGGTCTGCCCGTGCCCACCCCAGCCCCACTGTCCTCTCATACAACCATCCTAACGAAGGGCTCTCCCACCCGTCTGTATCCCCCGGAAGCTGCGGAGGAGACTGTATCTGGCTTGTCCTTCCGTTTCTTCGTTGTTAGGTCAGAGGCCCGCTCAGGGGCTCTGGCAGCACTCAGGGGCTTACCCAGTGCTAGCGATCTAACCCGGGACTGCCGTCTGCAAAGCAGGCGCTGCAAGGGCTGGATAGCACAGCGGGAAGGGCATATTTGCCTTGCACAAGGCTGACCGGGTTGGATTCCCAGTGTCCCATATGGCTCCCCAAGCACCGCCAGGAGTAATTCCTGAGTGCAGAGCCAGGAGCAGCACCTGTGCGTCGCTGGGTGTAACCAAAAAAAGCCATGCGCTCCAGCCTTTAAGCCACCTCCAGGGTCAGGGAGGTAGTCTGGCAGGCAGGGTGTTTGCCTTGCACGCGGCTGACCTGGGTTTGATTCCCAACGTTCCATATGGCTCCTCAACCCCTGCCAGAAGTGATTCCTGAGCACAGAGGAGTAAGCCCTGAGTAAGCGTAGTGTGAGGAGTGTGCACTGCTGGGCATGGCCCCAAACACAAGATTGGGAACAGCATGAGGGCAGATACAAATGCCCACTGCACACTGCAAAGAACTGTGTCCAAGGTCCCTCAGGGAGAGCCAGACGAGCCACAGGCTGTGGACACTAGCACGGAGGCTGCTATCTGTGGTCACCACATGCCAGGGCCAAGGAAGCGCATGGTGGGGGAGTGTTAACTGGCTAGAGAAGACTCATTTCCTCCTTCTGGTGCCACGTCCACCAGTGTAGAGGGGCTACTCCCAGCTCCGTGCTCAGGGGACCATGCAGTACTGGGGATGAAACCAGGGTCTCCAAACTCAGCCTGTGCAGCTAACTCTCCAGGCCCAGCTTCTCAAGAGCAACCAGACTGGGGCTGGTACAACAGAACAGCATGGGAGACATTGGCTTTGCCATGTGACTGACCCAGGCTCGATTCCTGGCATCCCATAGGGTCCCCAAGCACTGCCAGGAGTGATTCCTGAGTGCAGAGCCAGGAGGAAGCCCTGAGCATTGCCAGGTGTGGCCCCAAAGCCAAAACCACAAAACCAAACCAAAAAGCCCCAGAGCAACCAGCCTGGAGCTGCAGCGCTGCAGGCCCGCTCACATGGCAGCCGCTCACCCGCCCCTTGGGGGCTCAGTACCTGCCCCTGGGCCAGCACCATGATCCTGTCAGAGCCCAGGACTGTGTGCAGCCGATGGGCGATAGTCAGCATGGTGCAGTCGGCGAACGCCTCCCGGATGGTCTCCTGGACCAGTAAGTCCGTCTCTGAGTCCATGGCAGCGGTGGCTTCATCGAGAATCAGGATCTGCCGGGAGAGAGGAGGACGAGGGCTCCAACCCAGTCTCACTGTAGCTCTATGTGTGTGTGTGTGTGCGCATGTGCGCATGTGTGTGTGTGTGTATGCGTGCGTGCGTGCGTGCGTGCGTGCGTGTGTGTGTGTGTGTGTGTGTGTGGTGCGGGGGAGCAAACCCCAGGCCTCACACATGCAAGGCAAGTCTCCCCTGCTGAGCCACATCCCTCGCCCCAATTGATTCCTTCATTTTTCTAAGCGGGGGGCACACCTGGGTGTACTCAGGGGACAATATAGGACTCTGAGGATCAAACCTGGGTGATACCTGCAAAGCAAGAGCCTAACCACTGTACTGTCCCGCCCTCTCCCCTCCCCCGACAATTGATTCTGGAAGCATTCCAGTGAGTCTAGGTTTTACTGAAAATCAAATTACATAAATATCATACCAAAAATTGCCTTCTCCTCACTGGATACCCACAGCTGTCCAGTGCCCTTTGTGTAGAATGGATCTAAGTTCCAAACCATTTCTTTCCCTTTCGGGTTCTGTTCACAGACTTTGCATGTGATGCTCAGGGAGGAGCGTTCTCAGCCCTTCCTGCTCACTGCACACGTGCCCTTGCAGGCCCTTCTTTTCTCCGTTTATAAAGTGAAGGGGCTGGCTTTCACAACCCGGGTGCCTGGAACTTTGAAAAGTATATGGTTTTGTGCTCACCTTGGCTGCACAGATACTAAAAGTGCATGGCTTCTAGCACGGCAACTACTTACTGGCCAGAAACACAAGTCACTCCCCAAAAATGAGAGCTCGAGAAAGTTCAATATGCCAGAGCAATGACACGGTGCCAACCCAATAACACGGTGCGTAGGGTATTTGCCTTGCATCGCACCCTATATGATCCACCAGGAGTGAAACCTGAGTGCAGAGCCAGGAGTAAGCCTTGAGCACCACCAGGTGTGGCCCAAAACCAGGGGGGAAAAAAAGTTCAATTTAGAAACAGGATCCTGGGCTGGACGGATAATACAGCAAGTAAGGCTCTTGCACATGGCCAGCCTGGGGTCTATCGTTGGCAACCCATATGGTTCCCTGACCCCACAGGTAAGATCTCTGAACACAGAGCCAGGAGTAAGCCCTGGGCACTGCCAAGTGTGAACCCCTTAAAAATGACAACAGGGGCTGGAGAGATAGCACAGCGGGTAGGGCGTTTGCCTTGCACACGGCCGAGCCAGGTTCGATTCCCAGCATCCCATATGGTCCCCTGAGCACCGCCCGGGATAATTCCTGAGTGCAGAGCAAGGAGTAACCCCTGTGCATCGCCAGGTGTGACCCAAAAAGCAAAAATAAATAAATAAATAAATAAAACCGACAACAAAAATAGAACATCCTAATGGCTAGCCACTCCCTACCCCCACCCACTGTCCCTAACACTGCCAGGTTCACCGAGAAACATTTCTGGGCATGTTCTTTTTTTTTGTTTTTTCACACCCAAGTTTTATTTATTTATTTTTGGGTCACACCCAGCGATGCTCAAGGGTTCCTCCTGGCTCTGCACTCAGGAATCACTCCTGGCGGTGCACAGGTGGACCATTACAGGATGCCGGGGATTGAACCTGGGTCAGCGCATGCAAAGCAAGTACCCTCCCCGCTGTGCTATCGCTCCGGCCCCTCTGGGGACACTCTTTAAAGGTGCCCCTGAACTCAGGGCCAGGAAGGCCCTCAAGCTCGTGCCCCGGGAACAGGGTTTCCTTCCTCTCCACCCTCTTCCCCAGACCCACCTTACAGTGCCGGAGCAAGGCCCGCGCGATGCAGAGCAGCTGGCGTTCCCCCACTGAGAAGTTATCCCCATTCTCCATCACTTCAGACTCAAGTTTCAGAGGTAGCTGAGCGATCTAGAGAGAACAGGAGGAGAGAGCAAAAGGGTGAGAAAGAGTCAACGTTAGACGCTTTTAATTTTTAGAATTTCTTCTTCTACAAGAAGAAGGAACACTTGCGCACAGACCAAGCCCCCTGACTCTTCACAAAACTATTTGAACGAATCATGTCAGGAACACGTGATATAGAAAAATGCAGAAACAAAACCCGTATGGGTTTTGATGATCTCTGATCAGATGACGTGTTAGTAATGCCATGTATTCTTACTACTTTGATTTAGAGAAACTAAACGAAACAAACAAAACCAAAGAAACACAACCAGTATGGGTTTTGATGATCTCTGATCAGATGATGTGTCAGCAATGCTATGTATTCTTATTATTTTGGTGAAGATGGTACACCCAGGAGTGCTCAGGAACTACTCCGAGCATGATGCTTGAGGTGCTTGGGGGAACCAGGCAGTACTGGGATCGAACCAGGGCTTTTGCATGCAAAACATGGATGTTCCTGCCCTTTGAAACATCTCTCTGACCCTTATTTATTAATTTTGGTTTTTGTGCCACACCTGGTGGTGCAGAGGTTTTACTTCTGGCTCCGCACTCAGGAATCATGCAGCGGGACCCTCAGGGGTCATAAGAGGTACCAGGTATCAAGTCTGGGTCAGCTGCATGCAAGGCAAGCGCTCTACTCACTGAACTCTCTCTCCAGCCACTGGCCCTTCAATTTATTTATTTACCTTTTTCTAATGTAGCACTGCTATTTATTCAGCCATGGATTAAGCTGATTAAATTGTGGCCCTTCAATTTTTAAAAAACAAGAGCCACTGGGCCTGGGAGGATTCCCTCAGGCCCAGCAGACACTAGGACCTCCCCTGGGTGGTACTCAGGGTCCTGCACATTACAGGGATGAGACACAGGGCCTTGCACATGCCAGGGATGTGCTGAGCTACATCCTCAGCCAAGAGGTCAATTCTGATGCTCTCGGACATGCCAGGGGAGTCCTGCCCTGCAGCACTGTCCCACAAATGTCCTGGAGGCGGAGGTCAGGCCAGGTCAAGCCCGACAGGACAGGGAGAGGCAGTGTGGGCTGAGGCCTGAGCCCGCTTTCCTCTGCGCACATGCTCCCACCCAGTCTTACACATTCTTTCATGTGCGTCCTCTCCAGGGCATCCCAGATCTGGTCTTCTGTGTACTGCGTGAAAGGATCCAAGTTGGACCTGGAAAGAAACAGCAGAAGAGGCCCGGTGAGGGCACACGGAGACATGAGGGTCCGCTCGCCCCCCAGCCATATAGACTGGAGGGATTGGGGAGGGGTCTCCTGACGCAGGGTCGCCTGCGACAGACCAAACCCCTTTTCCACACCATAAACTCCATTTGAATGAATCATGTCAGGGACCTGGTTTGTTACAGAAAAATGAACAAACCAATGTGTATTTTAATGACCTCTGATTAGATCACTTGTCAGCATCAGATATATATATATATATATGTGTGTGTGTGTGTGTGTGTGTGTGTGTGTGTGTGGCTGGAGCGATAGCACAGCGGTAGGGCGTTTGCCTTGCACGCAGCCAATATGGCCGACCCGAGTTCGATTCCTCCACCCCTCTTGGAGAACCCGGCAAGCTACCGAGAGTATCTAGCCTGCACGGCAGAGCCTGGCAAGCTACCTGTGACGTATTCAATATGCCAAACACAGTAACAACAAGTCTCACGATGGAGACGTTACTGGGCCCGCTCGAGCAAATCGATGAACAACGGGAGGACCATGACCTACATATATATATATATATATATATATATATATATATATATATTTGCTTTTTGGGTCATACCCGGTGTTGCACAGGGGTTACTCCTGGCTCTATACTCAGGAATTACTCCTGGCAGTGCTCAGGGGATCACATGGGATGCTGGGAATCAAACCTGGTAGGCCGCATGCTAGGCAAACGCCCTACCCGCTGTGCTACTGTTCCAGCTCCTCAGCCATATATTCTTTTAGTTTTTAAACATTTTATTTAACTTTTATTGAGAGTTTGCCATGTCTGGCCCCAGACTGACTATAGGGAGGAGACGGAGAGAAAGAGAATGAAGGGGAAGAGAAGTAAAAAAGAGATGAAGGGGAGGGAGTCAAGGAGACCCAGGTAAACTGGTGATGTTAAGGAATGACTGAGCTAAATATCCGAGCCACAGCATTGGCAACACTGAAACCGTGAGGCCCAAATTTTAGGAACCAAATTTAAAAAGTGCCTGTCGAACTGGGGGACTGGGGCTCGGTGGGTGGGTAGGAGAGAGAACCTGGGGACACTGGCGGCGGCCACTGGTGATATCCTTCCAGTTCCTATTGCTTTGGTTTGTGGGCTCCATACTTGGTAGTGCTTGGGGGTCTTCCAGGCTCAGTGCTCAGGAGACCTTAGGGGACCAAAATCAGGGCCCCTTCATGAAAATCATGTGCTCTAGCCCTTTCGGCTATTACCGTGGGCCCTCTTTGTTTGTTTTTTGGGTCACACCCAGCGAAGCTCAGGGGTCACTCCTGGCTCTGCTGGGAATCAAACCCGGTTGGCCGCGTGCAAGGCAAACGTCCTACCCACTGTGCTATCACTCCAGCACCAGGCCCTCTCTTCTTTGGGAGTCTCCCAAGTGGTGCTCCCAGAAATTCAAGGCTGACGATTCACTGCAAAGACCAAAGATAGAGATGTGATGGTATTCAGAGGTTACCCCGTCACCCCACTGGGTCTGCCTGCCCTCTGCAAAAAACCGACACTCTAGAGACTCAAGGGATCACGCACATACATCACATATCTGAGGCTTTAAGTTAAATCCCCAGCATGATCAGGTGTGGCCCTTAATAAAAAAAAATCCATCACACTGTACAGCCTTAGAAAAAGTGAATTCTTTCTTCTCTTCAAGTTTCTGAGCTACACCCCCATGGTGTTCAGGGCTCTCTCCTAGTTCTATACTCAGGGATCATTCATGGTGGGACGGGGGTGCTGGGATCAAGCCTAGGTCTGCCACGTGCATGATCCCTCCAGCCCCACAGTCACAGGCAACTGACAGGAAGCTTCCACCCCAGGGACAAGCTCCAACAGCTGAAACTGAGGATGCATGGTCAGAGGGTTCCACCCTCAGGTTTTATCAAGGCCCTGAAAGTCATGGGAGTTATTCTCAACAACCAAGACCTTCTAGACCGAAAGAGTTTTTGTTAAGAAATATGCTTCACAGAGCTCTTTACAAGAGGCTTTTCTTTCTTTTGGGCTACATCTGCCAGGGATCACTCCTGGCAGTGCTCAGGGGACTGTGCAGGGTCCATGAATTGAACCCAGGTTGGCGGTGTGAAAAGTGGGTAAGGACCCACTGTACCATCCTATGATCTGCGAACAAGCTTTTGGAAATCCTTATCAAACCAAGAAAGAAGGGGCCCCAGCAGGCGTGGCCAAGACAGACCTGCCCTTCCGGTCTGACCTCAACAGGGAGCCCCATCAGGAAGGGAAGAAAGGAAAATGCACTGTCCACAGAGAAGCCACAGACAGAAACAAGAATGGCAGAGTCGGTGTCCATTCTGTCCACAGATGGGCGCAGGCAGAGACAGAAACACGAGTGCACCATGGGCTGGAGAGACAGTGCAGTGGGGAGGTGCTTGCCTTGTATGTGGTCAACCTGGGTTTGATCCCCGACACCCCATATGGCCCCCAGAGCAGTGCCAACAATGATCCCTGTGCACAGCGCTAGGAGTAAGCCCTGAGCACCAAAGTCTTGAGCACAGCATTTGGGAGGGAGGCAGGAAGGAAGAAAGGAAGGAAGGGAGGGAGGGAGGAAGGGAGGGAGGGGTGGCGGCAGGCAGGCTATAAAACATGAAGGTCTTTTTTTAACACTCAGCATGCAGGGTCCAAGTGCTGGCAAAATACAATTTCCTCTTGGGTTCGCTGTTTTCTTTTTCCCTGGGGTGGAAGCTTCCTCTAAGTTTGCTGTGACTGAGGGGCTGGAGCGATCACACAGCGGGTGGGCTGCAGGCCTTGCACGCGGCCGCTTGCCAGGCACTGCCAAGCAAGGGCAGAGATTATCTCCCAGGGCTCAAGGTGGTACTACCCGTGGGGCAGGAGCATCCCAGCCACCTGGTCCTCAGAGCAGGCGACTGAGATTCACAGAGCCACTGCTTTCAGGAAATGAGAGAGAGGCTCCAAGGAGGCGTTCAGATAAGGCTTGATTTGGGCTGTAATAAGTTAAGAGTAGAATAAGGAGCCAGGGATGCTGCTCGGGGGTAGAGTGAGAGTCTTTCAAGTTTAAGCAATGCGTGGTATGCCCGTCTCCTCAAATAAAGAGTAAAGTTGGGCCAGAGAGATAGTGCAGGGGTGAAAGCACAAGCCTTATATGGGGCCATCATCTGGTACCACATGAGATCTTCTGAGCATAACTAGGCGTGATCCCTGAGCATAGAATCAGGAGTAAACCCCGAGCATCAGTGAGTTTGCTTCTCCCCGACCCCCCAAAATAAAAAAAAAACCCTCCACAAAAAGCCAAAAATAGAAACAAAAATTAGTTTCTAAAAAAAGTTATGGGGGCTGGAGTGATAGCATAGCGGGTAGGGCGTTTGCCTTGCATGCAGCCAACCCGGGTTCGATTCCAAGCATCCCATATGGTTCCCCATGCACCGCCAGGAGTAATTCCTGAGTGCAGAGCCAGGAGTAATGCCTGAGCATTGCTGGGTGTGACCCAAAGAGAAAAAAAAATAAATAAAAATAAAAATTAAAAAAAAAAAAAATAAAGCTATGGTGAAAAAAGTCAAATAAGAAAGCTCTGGAGTGCCTGATTTGCTTCCAGGAGGCCCAAGATTGATCCTTGGTTCTACTTGGGTTTCCTCAGTACCACTGGGGGTGACTCTCCCCCCAGTACAGGGTCGGAAGTAGTCCCTGAGCATCGCTGGGTAGGGAGCACTAGCTCAGCAGGCTGAAGGTAAGCTCTGCTCATTGGAGGTTAGGGTTTGAGCTCTGAAGACCACAATGCTACCTGCCAGCAGAGCCCGGAGTAGCCCCAGAGCAGTGCCACTGGGTGTGACCCCCCAACAATAGACAGGGGGGAAATAGTCAAATAAACACAAATCTACATGGATTCAAATAATGGCCTTGACGAGCTGGCTGGCAGCAGTGCCTCCCGTCTTCCAGCAGTGCGTGCCCACCCATCAGCTCCAGAAGCGCCCAGCTCACAGACCCCAATGAAGTGACATGAAGTCACATTTTGACATGAAAACAGGCTTTTCGGAGAGAGCATAATCAAGGGAAGCGCAAAGTTCCCTGTGCCCTGTTTCCAAATGACCATAGGATTTACAAAATACAATTCTTTTCTTCTGGACCCAAAATAATACAGCCAATTTTATCCTCAAAGGTGTTTCTGTGTGGCACCTAAAAATAGGCGTATGGAGGGGCCAGAGTGACTGTCCAGAGGACAGGGTGCTTACTTTGCACACAGCCAACCTGGGTTTGATCCCCAGCACCCCAGAGGTTCCCCAAACCCTGCCTGGAATGATCCCTGGATGCAGAGCCAGAAGTAACCTGAGGACAACCAGGTGTGGCCCCCAAATGAAACAAAAACAAAAAATAGACTTATGGGAACCAGGAAGAGCAGCAGCAACAACTTTGGTTTCTGTTTTTTAAATTTTATTTTGGGGGCTGGAGTGATGGCACAGCAGGTAGGGCGCTTGCCTTGCACGCGGCCGACCTAGGTACGATTCCAGCATCCCGTATGGTCCCCCGAGCACCGCCAGGAGTAATTCCCGAGTGCAGAGCCAGAAGTAACCCCTGAGCATTGCTGGGTGTGACCCAAAAAGAAAAAAGGTAAAGGCCCTCCCGTTGATCGTCGATTTGCTCGAGCGGGCCCAGTAACGTTTCCATTGGAGACTTTGTTGTTACTGTGTCTGGCATATCGAATACTCTCGGTAGCTTGCCAGGCTCTCCGAGAGGGGCGGAGGAATCGAACTCGGGTCGGCCATGTTGGCCGCTTGTAAGGCGAATGCCCTACCCGCTGTGCTATCGCTGGAGCCATAGCGATAGCACAAAAAGAAAAAATTTTTTTTAAAATTTTACTTATTTTTTTGCTTTTTGGGTCACACCCAGCAATGCAGAGGAGTTACTCATGGCTCATGCACTCAGGAATTACTCCTGGTGGTGCTCGGGGGACCATATGGGATGCTGGGAATCGAACCCGGGTCGGCCGCGGCAAGGCAAACGCCCTACCTGCTGTGCTATCACTCCAGTCCTTGTTTTTTAAATTTTAGACTGAAGTAGAATCTCTTCTGCTGTTTCTGGTGTGGCCTATTATCTTAGCAAGCAAGAAACCCTCTCAGGCTGATAATATTCATTAATATTTTAGAGAAACATCAAAAAGTATTGGTCATGGGTAAGAATGGAGGTGAGAATGCAGATTACCTACCAAATCGCTTAGAATCAGTGAGTTCAAATGCTGTTTCTGAAGTAAAAGCAAGGGGGGGTTCAGGGGACCATGTGGGGGTGGCTGGGGGAAGGACCTCACTTTTTAGACAAGTCTGAACAATGTCCCAAGTTATTTCAAATTAAGTTCTTTTCTTTCTTTACCCTGGAAACTGCTAAAAATGGAAGAGGAAACGGATGTCTCAATTTTATAGACTGATTAAAAAAAAGGAAGTCCAATCTAGGTCAGCTGTATCATTAAAGCTGATTTTATTTTGAAGGAGAGGCAGCTTTCAGAGTAATATAAATTGAGGAAAAGTATTACTTCTGGAGGAGAAGCTTAAGAGTTGGGGTGGAATACAGATAAAGATCATGGAATTCCTACCTTAATAGTTTTCTACCTATTAAAACTTCCTACTGTAATAGGTCAAGAAGAGGAATTTTTATTTACTTTTTTTTTTTTTTAGCCAGACCCAGCGTTGCTTAGGGCTTACTCCTAGCTCTGTGTCAGGCATCATTCCTGGAGGGGTTCAGGGGACCATGTGGGGGGGCCTGGGGATTGAATCTAGATTGGCCATGTGCAAGGCAAGTGTGTTACCCTCTGTACTATTCTCTGACTCTTCTTAATTTATATATATATATATATATATATATATATATATATATATATATATATAATATATATATATATATTTGGTTTTTGGGCTACACCTGGCAGTGTTCAGGTCTTACTTCTGGCTTTGCACTCAGGGGTCACATGGGGTGCTGGGAATTGGACCTGAGTCAGTTGTGTGCAAGGCAAGCACTCTACCCCTTAGTACAATCAATCCTTCTCTTAAAAAAAAATGTTCGGGGCTGGAGCGATAGCACAGTGGGTAGGAGCATTTGCCTTGCATGCAGCCAACCCGCGTTCATGTCCCAGCATCCCATATGGTCTCCTGAGCACCGCCAGCAGTAATTCCTGAGTGCAGAGCCAGGAAGAACCCCTGTGCATCACTGGGTGTGACCCAAAAAGCAAATAAATAAAACATTTAAAAAATGTTTGGTTTGGGGGCCACCCCTGCTGTGCTCGAGGGACGGGGCGTGGGCCTCCCACACCGAGTCTCTCCCGTGCCCGGTCCTCTGCATTTTCTCTCAGGCTCATGAGGAGGAAGCTTATTTTTGGCACAACTGGCAGAGTTTAGAAAGCGGCATCATTTGAGAGTGTTGAAGGTGGGGGAAGGTACGGGGAAATGAAAAAACAGAGCAGGCACCACGCCCAAAGCGTTCTGAGAGCAGAGAACGGCTGGGCCCCAGCCTGGAGTGAAGGAAAGGGGGAAGGGCAGGGCCGGTGACTGCCACTGTGTGAGTGAGGGGCGCCCATTCCAGCTCTGAGCTAGGACATAGGGTGTGAACTTGCTCCTAATCACCCCACAGATCTTCAGAATATCCCACATTCATGCTCTGGGGGCCTTGAGGGATGGTACCTGGCAGCGCTCAGGGACCATTTGTAGAGCTGGGGATCAAACAGGTGTGCAAGGCAAACACCGTCCCTGCTGCGCTGTCTTTCTGGCCCTGGACGACCCCCCATTTACGGATGAGAGTTCTGAGCAGAGGAGGGATGAAGCCACAGGGCAGAGGTCGGAGTTCACATCTGACCTCTTTCCCAGGATGCTCCAGGGCCTCTTCATGTTAAGGAAGTGGCTGGTGGTACCAGAGAGATGCCAGCACCCCATACTTCAGCAGTGCAGGGAAGCATGAGGTGCCGTGGGAAAGCCCCGCACCCCAGGAGGCCAGCACTGGGCCCTCACCTGACCGTGCCGCTGAACAGCACCGGCTCCTGCGGGATGATGGAGAGTTTGCTCCGGAGGTCAGCCAGGCCGATGTCACTGATCCTCACCCCATCTATCTTGATGCAGCCTCCACATAACTCCACCAGCCGGAACAGGGCCATCCCCAGGGAGGACTTGCCTGAGGAGGGAGGAGATATGAAGGAAAGGAGCTCAAGGCACTGCATCTTTGAGGACCGGGGAGCTCAAGGCATTGCATCTGTGAGGACCGGGGAGCTCAAGACACTGCATCTGTGAGGATCTTGCTGGGTTTTCTACCTCAGCAGAGTGGACTGCCTTTAGTGGATCTTTATTTTGACTGAAGTAGAAAATGATTTCATCTCAGTCACTATCTCGGCTGGATCCGACTGAGCTAATGTATGAAACAAGAGCTAGAACAGAAAAGACAATGAACATCCCTGTCACAGCTACTGTGGATCAAGCACCGACAGGTCAATCCTTCATATAAGGCCTGAGAAGGAGAGGGAGGAAGCAGGACTCCTCGGGAGCATCCGGTATAAACAGGCTCCTCTGTGCCTCAGGGTCGGGCACGCAGGGCTCAGGGCTCCGAGGCCAGGTGCCGAGACCCGCGACCTTGATCTTATAGTCAGGAGGGAGAAACCAGGGTCTTTGTTCTGCTCTGTCCTGACTATCGCCAAGAGAGACACACAGCAAGGCTTCGCATGGCCCTGGCAGCAACTGGAGGACTGACACTCTGACTCAGAAGGGAAGGTGTTGGCTGCAGAGAGAGGCAGGGCGGCCGCCTGGGCGGGGCTCTGAGCCTCGTCTAAGTGAGGCCCTGGGTTTGACCCCGAGTACTGCCTCCTAACAAAGAAAGAAAGAAAGAAAGAAAGAAAGAAAGAAAGAAAGAAAGAAAGAAAGAGTGGGTTAGGGGATAAAAAAGGAGTTGTGTATAGTGATGGTAAACCTAACAGCTGTTCTTTTTTTTTTTTTCTGCTTTTTGGGTCACACCTGGTGATGCACAGGGAATTACCCCTGGCGATGCTCAGGGGACCATATGGGATGCTGGGAATCAAACCCGGCTCAGCTGTTTCAGTCGTACAATGATCAAATACCCATCCCTCCACCAGGGCACATTCTCCACCACCAATGTCCCCCGTAAACCCCCCCCATCCCACCCTCTCCCTGTTTCTATGGCAGACAATTTCCCCCTTACTCTCTCTCTACTTATGGGTATTATGGTTTGATTCTTAACCGAATCTTTATGTGAACAATTATGTAATTCAAGACAATAACTCCAGTCCCCCCCCCCCCCCACCTCACTACCGCCGATTCCTGACACATTTGGCCTATCCGTCTTTTTTCTCAGAATTGAGATCATCCTAAGACACAATAAATGAAGCACTATTTAAAAAAAAAAAAAAACCTTACATTATATAACACTCACTCAACCATTTTTTTAAAAAAATCTTTTCTTTCTTTTTGAGGTGCTGGGGATTAAACCCAGGGCTAAAACGTTTTCAAGTTAAAATCTTTGTGTCTGTGACATATGTCCTCAGGTGGCTGCACTCTTGTTCCACCGCCCCACAGTGTCAGACATTTAGTTGACCCCAGACTTACTACAACAATGTTGTGGAGCCTCGTGCTCAGCCTTGGCTCCTACCTCAGATGCTTTCCTGGGGGCAGATTCAGGAATGTCCAAAGAACAGGGGCGCCATATGCACACAGTGTCTGACACTGCTCTGGTTACTTTTCATCAATCCTTTACATCACGGCTGAGGTGCCTGTTTCGAGTGGCTGAAGTACCTTCCCTCACGTGGACACGGGGCCCCCACCATCCTCCCGCCTCACCCCAGAGCTACTTTGTCTAGCCAGCAGCCAGGAGGGAACAAATACCCTGCTTCGCATCTGGGTCAGCAGCCACACCCTGGGCAGAACCCCTGTCAAGCCACTTCGCGGGAACCCCGAAACACCCCTCTTCCAAAGGGCGCCAGACACCAACTTGAGCTGGGGGTTTGAGTCTGAATGTAGCAGACAGTTCCCACTGAGGCCATCTCCTCTCTGGAACACAGTTTCCTCCTGGGTCTCTGGTAGGCAGTCCCTTCTCTAGTCATGAGGGACTGCCAAACAGGGAGGGCAACAGAGATCTTTTAAAAAAAACTTTTGATTAGGCACCAGGGTTGACAAGACTATTCCTGGCACCTCTCACGGGCGTGAGGCGGGTTCTAACTCCAGCACGGCCAAAATGAAAGAACAGAACTGCACAAGACAAGGCCTCTGTGACTACTGACTACTGTGGTGTGTTTACCTCCTGTAGGGGAAGGCAGGGACATGAGGCAGAGCTCTGGAGGGTGGAACTCTGATTGGAAAGTGGGAACTTGAGGGAGAAAGCATTCAGCGCTTTGGGCCTAATCACTTCTTTTCTTTTCTTTTCTTTTCTTTTCTTTTTGCTTCTTTTTTGGTCTTTGGTCCATTCCTGGCAGTGTTCAGGGCTTACTCCTTGCTCTGTGCGCAGGGGTCACTCCTGACAAGCTCAGGGGACCACATGTGGTGCTGGGGTTGAACCCTGGGTAGCTGTGTGCAAGGCAATCACCCCGCTTACTGCACTATCACTCCAGGCCCCTGGCTAACATTCTTTCCAGTGTGAAAAAATCCAGAGGTGCACCAGCGAGACAGAGTAGGAGTTATGGCAATTGTCTTGCACATGGCTGAGCCTGGTTCAATGTTGGCACCGCACATGGTCCTACGAGCACTGAACAAGGAGGGATCCCTGAGCACAGAGCCAGAAATAAGCCCTGAGTACCCTGGGTGTGGCCCAAACAAGAAAAAAAAATCTAGAAGCAGAGTCCTATTTTAACATGAAACAAATTATTTCTGCTAGGAAATGGCACCCTTTCTTCATACCAATTTCACTGGTCAGAAAAATAAGAGATTTGTATAATTTATGCCGGCTAAGTCCCAAAAGGCAATATTATTATTATCATTTTTTTGTTTTTGGGCCACACTCAATGGTGCTCATGACTTCCTGGGTCTGCACTCACAGATCACTCCTGGTGGGGTTCAGGTGGCCATACAGGGTGCCAGGAATCCAGCCCGGGTTGGCTGTGTGCAGGGCAAGCACCTTAGCCATTGCACCATCTCTCCAGCTCCTTTTATCATCATTGACCTCACTTGGTGATGCTCGGGGATCATGGTCACCAGTGCTCAGGGGATCACACAGTGTCAGGGGCCAAACCCAGGCCCTCCCACTGAGCCATCTCTTGGCCCCAAGGCACTTTTTCAGAAGGCAAAAGTAACAGACTGAAGACCATGCAGTGTGAGGAATTGATCCACCACTTGAAAGGCAAATACCTTAATCCCTGCAGTACTTGTCTGGCCCTGAAGGAATACTTTTATGATTAGAAAAATGTCATGAAAGCAGGGTTGAAAGTAAGCTTTAAAGTTGGTTTCACAAAAGACCCAAGACACTGGTCCCTTGTGGCATGGTGAGCTAGTTGGCACGGTAAGAGAGCAAAGGTCAATGAAGAGCAAGTCAGAGTCCCCGGTGTACCCAGAGCAGCTTGGAGAAGTACGTGCAGAGAGGGACACACACACATATACCGAGGTGCCTGCAGAAAGGCCTTTGTACACATGCATGCACGCGCACACAGACAGACACACACACACAGACACAGACACACACACAGACACACACAGACACATGCGCTTACCTGATCCCGTCCGGCCCACAATGCCAATCTTCTCCTTTGGTTTGATGGTGAAGGACACTTTCTTCAGGACCAGGGGGAGGTTTTCCTGGTACCTCATTTCTGCATTCTCAAAGGCCACTTCTCCTTCCTGAGGCCAGTCAGGGGAGGGAGCCTTGTTCTTAATCCTGGCAGGTGCTTCCAGAGAGAGCGTCTGGGGAGAGAAAAGGGGCCAGGTCAGACTGCCCACAGACTCGAGGGGCGCTGCAAACGAACCAAGACGACCCTCGAGGCCACACTGAGGCAGCAACTGTTTATTTAATGGAATCTATTTTTGCCGGTGCTGGGGACTGAACCGGGGCCTCAGATGTGTGAAGCATGTGCCCTACCATTGGCTCCATCCTCTGACAGAGCAAAGGCTCACCACCAGGACCCTGGTGGGGTTCAGGTGGCCATACAGGGTGCCAGGAATCCAGCAGACACAGCACCGTGGCGACCACATTTCCATTTAGAGTTTCCAGGGTCTACTAAGCAGTCATAAGTGAGGACTGCAGCTTCACTTCAACACTGCCCGTTTTCCTTTTCTCTCTCTCTCTTCTTTTTTTTTTTTTTGGTTTTTGGGCCACACTTGGCATATTCAGGAGTTACTCAGGAATCACTCGTGGTGGGGCCTGTGGGGACCACATGCATGCCAGGGATCAAACTGGGGTTGTCTGTGGGCAAAGCTAGTGCCTCTTTTTTTGTTTCTTGGTCACATGGGGGATGTGCTCAGGGTTTACTCCTGGCTCTGTTCTCTGGGTCCTGGTGATGCTTAAGGGACCATACATGGTATCAGGGATCAAAGTTGGAGCAGCCATAAGCAAGGCAAACACCTTAACCCGTGCACTCTCTCTTTTAACCCGTGCACACTTTTAAGAAACAACTTAAAAGGAGTTCAGAGGAACAGACTTTTAGATTTGTAACAAGTCCTGGGGAGAGAGGGTATGACCTGGTAGGGGCCACAATGATAGTACCTCAGTCAGGGCTTTTGCCTTACACGTGGCTGACCTGAGTTCAATCCCTGGCACCCCAACCTACCAGGAGTGATCCCTGAGTGCAGAGCCAGGCGTAAGCCCTGAGCACCACCACGTACAAGCAGACCCCCAACCCAAAACCAAAACCAATCGTAGGCAAATGTTGAATGTGTTGGCTGAACCAAACTAACAAGATTATGAAAGCTTTGGAAACTGGCTGGTGAACCGAAGTTCTCTTTGTTTGTTTTGAGAAGCAGATCCAGAGGCGCTCAGGGCTTACTTCTTGCTCTGTGCTCAAGAATAACTCTTGCAGGTCTCTTGGGGATCATATGTGGTACCCAGGTCTACTGCATGCCAAGGCGAAGCTCTACCCACTGTGCTATCTCTCCAGCTCAGAACCAAAGTTATTCATCAGGCATAATTCACAAATACACTTAGAAACCTTCATGCTATTCTCTCTTCCATGCCACCCATATTGGGGAGACAGATGGGCCCACTCCCCACCCAAGAAGAGCAAAGGAAACAAGGGGCTTTGGACCTCGCCAGGCCACCGTGCCCAGGACGATGCCCCACGGCGGCAGACCGACCTTGATGTAGTGGTTGATCCTCTCCACAGAGGTGAAGCGAGCTTCGGTCTCGGAGGCCAGTCTGACAGTGAACTGGAACAGCCCGGTTAACTGGTGACAGAAAGCAAAGCTCTGTAAGGGAGTTTGTTATCACGACACCCCGGGCATCAGCCAAAAAATTCTCCCTGCAGGGGGCCAAAGCGGGTTCCTGGAGGAACCAGCTGGGCACAGATAGCAACTGGAAAAAAGACATTCTCTTTATTTATTTATTTTGCTTTTTTTGGGTCACATCCAGCAATGCACAGGGATTACTCCTGGCTCACGCACTCAGGAATAGCTCCTAGCGGTGCTTGGGGGACCATATGGGATGCTGGGAATCGAACCCGGGTCAGCCGTGTGCAAGGCAACCGCCCTACCCGCTGTGCTATTGCTCCAGCCCCTTTATTTTTTTTTATTGAATCACCATGAGATACAGTTACAAGCTTTCATGTTTGAGTTACAATCATACAATGTTCAAACATCTCTTCACCATCTCTTCACCAGTGCACATTCCCTATCCCCAATCTCCCCAGTATACCACCCTTTCCCCTCCTCCCCCTGCCTCCCTGGCAGACAATTTCCCCCATACTCTCTCTCTACTTTTGAGCATTAGAGTTTGCAATACAGATACTGAGAGGCCATCACGATTGATCCTTTATCTCCTTTCAGCACACATCTCCCATCCGGACCAATCCCTCCAACCATCCTTGACTCAGTGATCCCTTCTCTATCCCAGCTGCCTTCTCCCCCAGCTCATGAGGCAGGTTTCCAGGTATGGAGCAGTATTCCTGGCCCTGTGTCTACTGCCCTTAGGTGTCAGTCTCATGTTATGTTATGTTATTTATTTTTGCTTTTTGGGTCACACCCGGCGATGCAAAGGGGTTACTCCTGGCTCTGCACTCAGGAATTACCCCTGGCGGTGCTCAGAGGACCATATGGGATGCTGGGAATCAAACCTGGGTTGGCTGCGTGTAAGGCAAATGTCCTACCCGCTGTGCTATTGCTCCATGCCCTCATGTTATTTTATACTCCACAAATGAGAGCAGTCCTTGTATGTCTGTCCCTCTCTTTCTGACTCGTGGCCCCCAGAGCTGCAATCTGGGGTGCAGCTGCGTCAGAGCTTTCCTGCTCTCATTCTTTCCACTTCTGGCCACTCCACTCAGGGCTCAGGGCTCGGGCTTTCCTCCTGTGCCTGCCCCTGCCATGGGCACCACACACATGCACACAGGGCTGCCCATGGCAACTCAAGGAGAGCCCCCAGGAAGGCCAGTGAAGGAAAGCGAGTGAAGTGAGTGGCCCCCAGCCATGGCAGCGCCTCCGGGCATCTGGCACCAGGAGTGGGAAACGGGACTTACAGACACGCTCCCCCATCCTAGGAGCCACAGCAACCTACACCAGGGGCCCCGCTAGGTGTCTCTGAAGATCCACAGGTGCTGGCTTTCCTTTGGCCGCTTTTTTTTTTTTAAAGAAAAACTGCAAACCTAGATGAGAGGTCAACAAAGTGAACTCCTGCACCTTGAAAAATCGGCAACTTGTGCTGGAGCCATAGTACAGCGGGTAGGGCGCCTGCCTTGCATGCAACCAACCCAAGTTCATCCCTGGCATCCCATATGATCCCCTGTGCACTGCCTGCAGTAATTCCTGAGTGCAAAGCCAGGAGTAACCCCTAAGCGTCCCCCGGTGTAACCCAAAAAGCCAGAAAAAAAAAAAGAAAGAAAAAGAAAAAAAGGCCATTCAGGGCCAGAGTGACAGTACAGTGGGTATGGCATTTGCAGACTCAGGTTCAATCCCCAGCACCCCATCTGGTCCCCTGAGACCTCCAGAGTGATCCCTGAGCTTAGATTCAGTAACAAATCAGTAGTAAGCAGAGAACTGCTGGATATGGCCTAACCCCCACCCCCTAAAAAAGAAACCAAAAAATTGGCAACTCCTAGACAGTCTTCTATGAAACACTGTCCCATCCTTCCATTATTATCTGGAAACAAGTTAGAGTCACCATATCATTACACTAATAAGTACTTCACTTTACATCTCCCTAAACTATAGAGACTGCCATCACTTCTAGAAAAAAATAATGTTCATTCCTTCAACTCAACTACCTAATCAGTGCTCAAGTTCCACTTATTCTTTGAAGACCTTTAAAGACCTTTGAAAACCTTCAACCATCCCTGGGACAGGAAGGGTCCATAGATGCAACCGTATTTGAAAATTGGGAGCCTGGAGAGAGGCATAGAGGGGATATCAGGTTTCTAAGAAGGAAAAGGCCAAAGATAGTGGTGAGAAACTATTCTCAGAGGCCAGAGAGGTGGTATATGGGGTTAAGGTACTTGACTGCGCGTGGCAGACAGACCCGGGGCATCAACCCCTGAGCATGGCTGACTACGGCCTCCCAACCAAATACAAACTAACAAACCAAGGCCAGAACAATCTCTCTCAGATGGGGACATAGAAAGGGAGTAATGGATGGTCGGAGACAACAGAACCTGAGAACTGGTCTATAGCACTGGCCTATAGTAGAGGGGAGGGGACCCCGAGACAGTGGAGGAAGTGGATGCTCTGTTAGGGGGGTGTAGTAGTGGAAGGTTGTATGCATGAAACCACATCATAAAAAGAACTGTAAACCAGGGTACTTGAAATAAATATTTTTTTGGGGGGGGGATCACACCTGGTGATACTCAGGATCTGCACTCAGGAATTATTTCTTTTTCTTTTTTTTGGGGGGGGGGGAATCACACCTGGCGATGCTCAGGGGTTACACCTGGCTCTGCACTCAGGAATTATTACTGGTGGTGCTAGGGGGACCATATGGGATGCTGGGAATTGAACTCGGGTTGGCCGCATGCAAGGTAAATGCTGTGCTACTGCTCCAGACCCTCAGGAATTATTTCTGGTGGTGCTTCAGGGGATCATATGGAATGCCAGGGATCAAACCTAGGCAGCCACATGCAAGACAAGTACTCTAGTCGCTGGACTACACACACACACACACACACACACACACACAAACACACACACACACACCAATTTTTTTTTTTTTTTGCTTTTTTGGTCACACCAGCGATGCACAAGGGTTATTCCTGGCTCATGCACTCAGGAATTACTCCTGGCGGTGCTCAGGGGACCATGTGGGATGCTGGGAATTGAACTCGGGTGGGCTGCATGCAAGATAAATGCTGTGCTACCGCTCCAGACCCTCAGGAATTATTTCTGGTGGTGCTCCAGGGACCGTATGGGATGCCAGGGATCAAACCTAGGCAGCCACATGCAAAGCAAACACCCTACTCACTGGATTACACACACACATACACATACACACACATACACACACACACACACACACACACACCAATTTTTAAATTTTTTTTTGCCTATTTTTGAGGGGGGTTCCCACCCAGCAATGCTCAGGGGTTACTCCTGGCTCTGCACTCAGGAATTACTCCTGGCAATGCTTGAGAGTTCATATGGGATGCTGGGGATCAAACCCAGGTTATGGTTTGGAGGCCGTGTACAAAGCAAACGCCCTCCCCTCTGTGCTATCGCTCTGGTCTCCCAATTTTTTATAGAGAAAAAAAAGCTCCTGTTTTTAACATGCACCCAAGAGAGTGCAACACCTTTGCTCCTTCGGGCCACTATGTCCCCCCTGCCCAGCTACGTCCCGCCTGTCCCTTCTAAAGCAGATGAGTAGAAGCGCAGGAGGGGAGGGGGAGCAGTGGCTGGTCCCCAAGCAGCCCCCCACCCCCCTGCGACCCCGGCCCGCACAGGAAGGACTCAGAGGCACCCAGGGCGCGGCCCTGCCCCCCGAGCCTGACCTGGACAGCATAGGAGATGGCAAGGCCCGAGTAGGCCGGTGGGATCTGCCCGTGCATGAGCACGATCATCAGCGCGGTGGTGGTGATGAGGGCGATGCTGATGAGGTCCAGTCGCACAGCCAGCCACCGCATGGCACAGGTGAACAGGAAGAAGGGGCCCTGGTTGCTATCCAGTAGCCTCTGGTACCTGGGAGGAAGACAGCAATGCACTGAGCAATCAGATACCCCCAGCCTTGGTCTCAGATGCTGGGCCAGTTCAGATGGATTAGGATGGAGGGAAGATATTTAAGCACCCCTGTCAGTAACTGGGAGAATGGGATGGAGATTTGCGCCTCTCAGAGTGTCCCAGGTGCCACACCAGAAGGACATGGGGTTTCTAGTCTTACACAAGAAAAAGACCTGGGGGCGAGCTCAGTGACTTCATATCTGCCTTGGAAGTGTTAGGTCTGGAGTTCAATTCCTGGAGCTGCCACATGTGCTCGGTACTGTCCTGACAGCTCAGCCACCTTGAACCTGGAACTACAACTAAAGAGTGTGACCCGCGGGGTCCAGGGCGATAGTACAGCAGCTAAGGTGTTTGGTTTGCATGCAGTTGACTCAGGTTCGATCTCAGGCTCCCATTTGGTCCCCCAAATCCCACCAGAAGTGATCCCTGAGCACAGAGACAGGAGTAAGACCTGAGCACGGCTGGGTGTGGCCTCCAAACCATCCACCCACACAAAAAAAATCATGGGCTAGGCATGTGGCTCAGTGGTAACACGCCTAGCACGTGTGAAACTTCAGTCTAATCCCTAGGACTGCAAAAGGAAAACAAGCCAACACTTGTCTTTCTTTAGACTAAACTGAAGAATATGCAGTAAAGAAGAGGAAAATGAGAAAGTTTAGTAAAGTCACCTCTCAGTTCAAGCCAAAGTTCAGCTGCGTGTTTCGAGGCACTTATGTTTATGTGCACAGACACGTATGAACATTTTTTTGTTCCTCACTTGAAGCTTATAAAGAAATAAAGAGATACTTTATCACTGAGTCACATCCCCTGGTACTTTCCTGAGCTGTTTAGCCTGATCTTTCCACTGCAGACTCTCTTCCTTTTATTGGGGGGAGGGGAGAGGCGGTTCCCAAGTGGTGCTTCAGGGCATCTATGGCTACACCTGGTGATGCTCGGAGGGTAATGGGGTGCTGGGGCTGGACCCCGCATCCTGTACTCATCCTGCTCCCTAACCTGGCTCCAGAGGCAGCTTATTGGGCCAGTCCTTTAATGAACAACACTTCAACTACTTCTAATCTCTTGAGAGTATGTATCTTTATAATACAGACCTATGCCAAAAAATTTCTCAAGAACATTTCCAACAGGCTGCTGGATGAGAGCTCCAAGGGCTGTGGTTTTGCACAACCACCCTGATGGCTGGTCCCAAACAGAGTTGAAAATGACAGAGCATGGGGCCAGGAAGTTAGCTGAGGAATGGAAGACTTAATTTTCATGTGTGAGGCCCTGGGTTTGATTTCAGCACCACAAAGAACAAAACAAAATGAAGAAAAAGCACAACAGCTAAATAAAATGGTAGAGGAATGATATGACCTGCTTTAACTGTTCAAAAAAAAAATTAAAAAAATTTTTTAAAAAACTGCACAATTCAGGCTGGAGCAACAGCACAGTGGGTAGGGCGTTTGCCTTGCACGTGGCCGGCCTGGGTTCAATTCCCAGCATCCCATATGGTCCCCTGAGCACTGCCAGGGGTAATTCCTGAGCACAGAGCCAGGAGTAGCCCCTGTGCATCACCGGGTGTGACCCAAAAAGCAAAAAAAAAAAAAAAAAAAAAAAAACAAAACTGCACAATTCCATCAAATAGCCATTCAGGACCAAACAGCAACATGTGAAACATGTTTCTGTCTTCTTTGCTCCAAGAGAGATCTACTAAGTCAGTTTTATTTTCTTTTAGTGTGTGTGTGGGGGGGAGGGGGGTGCTCTCAAGCAATTCTCAAAGGACCCAGGGGCAAGTTCTGGTAATGTTCAGCCTAGCTATACGGACTGGAGGTACTGATGGTACTGGACCCAATGATACTGATGGTACCAGGGCCCACCAGGGTCACCCCAGCCATACTTGGGAGCGAGCAGGGATACAGTTGGCAGTGCTGGGGGTACGATATGGTGCCAAGGACAGAACTCAGGGCCTCTGCATGACAGGCAATGCACTGCATTCCAATCTTAAGAGCCATTTTCCCTGGCCCTTAAGCATGTACTTTTTGGATTACATTTTTGGGCGCGTTGGGGTAAGGTTTTAGCCAGGGGATCAGGACTGCTGCTGGCTCTGGACTTAGAGGGATCGTTCCCAGTGAGGCTCAGGGTACCAGATGAGAAACTGAGGTTGAACCTGGGTCAGCTACAGACAAGGCAAGCACCTTACCTGTCATCTCTCCAACCCCTTAAGCAAGTACCTTTTATTTCTCTATTAAATTTCCTTAAAATTTTTTTTTCCCTATGAGAATTATAAGTAACTTTTAATCCGAGGCTATTTGATCACAGATACTCTAAGTCATGTGCTTTATTGTGCCCAGCTCTGCTCTGAGGGACTCTTCACTCCAGCAGGTCAGTTCCCCTCTGACGCCCCAGCCCCCGCCCATACTCACCTGTGCAGAAATTCCTGCCCTTTGTTGTAGGCATGGATGGTGGCCAGCCCCTGGATGCTGGACGTGATGTGAGAGAGGAAGGGAGACTGCGTAATGTTGTCCAGACGCTTAAGCTCTCGGATCAGGACCCTGGAGAGAAGGCACAGGCGGTCAGGGAGGCGAGGCGGGCAGCATCCCCACCCAGGAAGCCAGGAGCCCTTCCTGTTTACCTGGAGACAATGTGCAGCCCTGCAAAGAGGATGACGAGTGGCCCCACGGCCACAAGGAACCAAGGGAACACGCCCCCGATCATGCCCACGCAGAAGAAGACCAGGAAGACGTTCTGGATGAACATCTCGGCCTGGAAGGGCAGGCGCACGTCCACTGTGGAAGCGGCAAAGGGACAAGTGTCAGACTCCTGGGACCCGCAGACACAGAAAAACACCACAAACATTTTACACCCAGAAAGGTGCTCCGTAAAACCCCACTCTGCAATCTGATGCGATCTTTCAAACAGCCCAAGCAGGGCGAGAGGTAGTCCAGTGGGAAGGGTGCCTGCACTGCACGCAGCTGACCCAGGCTGGATCCCTGATCCCCCCCGCACCTGCCCCCCCCCCCCACACACTCCTCTGAGTCCCACCAGGAGTGATCCCTGAGTGCAGAGCCCCAAGCACAAAGACAAATGACAATAACTATACAACAGTCTGCGCAAAGAAAAATCTAGAAGCCCAGTCATTCTATTTTCTCTGGCCCCAAGGAAATACAAGCAATCTTTCTCATGCCCTCTTTTGCCTCGTGTGTGGCACAAACCCGTTCAACATGCCTTCTCTTCGCAAAGGAAGACATATAGCTTGTAAAATAGCTGGAAAACAGAGCTCCAAATAGGAGAAGAAATATAAATCTAAAGATTCATTTTCCTCATCAGTACCAATTCTAATACCAAGATCAACACCAATAAACTGGCACTAAAATTTAAGAAGTACTTCAAGGGGTGGGTATGCTCTATGAGTCTTGGGTGTGGGAGTCCCTGGGTTCAATTCCCAACACTGCCTAAAAAAAGACTGATGTCTTGACAGAAAATTTTAAACACACAAAAGCAAAAAGCATACAGGACCTCCATCATGTGATTAACTCCTGGCTTTGCACTCAGGGATCACTACTGGCGGGCTTAGGAATGCTGGGATCAACGTGGGTAGACTATAGGCTGAACAAGAGCTCTACCCACGTACTATCTCTCTAGCAATCAACATTTTTTTTCTTTTTGGGTCACACCTGGCATTGCACAGGGGTGACTCCTGGCTCATGCACTCAGGAATTACTCCTGGCGGTACTTGGGGACCATATGGGATGCTGGGAATTGAACCTGGGTCAACCGCATGCAAGGTAAACACCCTACCCACTGTGCTATCACTCTGGCCCCAACATTTTTTTTTTAAAAATCTCCAAGGGGCTCTTTTTTCCTCCCTCCTGACTTAAAAAAATAAAAACCACTATTTTCTTTCTTGGTTTGAAAGCTACACCCACTGCACTGAGGAAATTGCATAGTGCTGGTGATTGAACCGGAGCCTCCTGTAAGCCAAACACGGCCATCTCCCCAGCCCTTACCTATTGTTCGCTTTGTTTGGGGCCACACTGGGTGGTGCTCAGGGCCCCATATATGGTGCCAGGGGTTGACTCGGCCATAAAGTAGGCAGTGTCTTCCCTCTAGTACTATCCATCCCCTTGACTACTCTCCTGCAAATCTCAGACAATGACATCATCACGGTTCTGATCCGTTGTGGGCCCTGGTCATGACTCTACTCTGGCCTGTTCTTGTCTGAAAACGAACTCAGGTGGGGCAGGAGTTAAAGATAATAGCTCTGGGATGGAAAAGCTCTGGGCTCACTTCCCAGCTCTGTTCTCTAACATCTGTGTGGTCTTGGACTGTTCTAGACTTCGGTTTTCCCCAGTGCAACCATCCTTGCGTGTTTCATTCGGTGGGGGACAGAGCCCAGCTGGCAGGCAGCCAGTTACCCAGGGAGCTTCAATAAATGCCAAGGCAGCAGGAAGTGCTTCAATACTGGTTGCTAATCCAGCCCCTACAGCTTCTGGCAAAACTACCACAAGCAGACCAAGGATCAGCTTGCTGCCTGCAAGCTAAGTACATGTTCTGGAACCTCAGCTACTGTTGTCCAAAAGCTGTTTGTTCTGCCTCTGGACTTGTTTTCAGGTGAAGAGTAAACACAGGAGAGGTGGAAAAGTCCCAAATGGGTCCCAAGCCCCGACACCAGCTGCAACAAAGAGGAGAGGCCCAGACAGCACCATTCCCAGTGGGCAAGTCATGCCCTTGGAATCGAAGGTGGGACAGGCGGACCATCTGGGCAGTGGTCCGGGACTCCAGGGGAGCAGGAGAGGAGGTGGCAGTGAGCAGTACCTTCATCCATGTCTTTGGAAAACCTGTTGAGAATCCTCCCCGTGGGGGTTGTGTCGAAAAACTTCATGGGACTTCTCAGGATCCTCCAGAAAAGCGCATCGTGGAGCCTGGAGGAGGCTCTCAGGGTGCCCTACGGCGCAGAGCACAAGGGATCAGACAGAGCCCGGGGCTCAGCCCAGAGCGGCCGCAGGGGGATGAGCGGGCCTGCAAGCAATGGTGAGGCACAGGAAGTGCAGTTCCTTTTGGCTCAGGCCACTGGCTCTGAGGGGAGAGCAGGGCGGGGCCCCACAGCCTACCTTGACGAACACCACTCCGCGGACAGCTTTCAGAACCAGCATGACCACCATGGAGAGGGCGTAGATGCTGATGTAGTAGTGCAGGTGAGGGTTGTCTTTCATGCTGTTGCTCACCGTGGTCCTGTTGCCCTCCGTCACGGTGGTGTTCTGTTGGAGACAAGACTCTGTCAGGCAGGATGCCTCAGTGCAGCCCCGAAGGCCACAGGGCGAGCGAACGGCAGGCATGGCCCCACACCCCCTGCTCGCTTCTTTGGGTGATGTACGGTGCATACCCAGCTCAGGGAACCATCTGGCACCCAGCCTGCCTGTGAGGCGATGGCTCCAGCCCCCCTCTCTTCTGGTGGATGGATGCAGCAAAGACCGAGTGACCTCCAATGCTGCCCGCCTCAGCTGGGGTGACTCTGAGCTGGCCTCGGGGACTCACCTCTCCTTTGCCTTTCTTCTCGTCTGTGTGCATGTGGGCTGTGAGGAGTATGTGTGTGTGGTACGTATATGGGGTGAGTGTGTGGCATGTATACCGTGTGTGGTATATGTGTGCATGGTGTGAGTGATATGTCATATGTGTGTGGTGAATGTGGTTCACGTGTAGTGCAGGTGAGGGTTGTCCTTCATGCTGTTGCTCACAGTGGTCCTGTTGCCCTCTGTCACCGTGGTGTTATATGTGTGTTATATGTAGACAGTGTGTGGCATGCTGTGTGATATGTGTATGGTATAAATGTATGTGCATCAAGTGTGTGTGGTGAATATGTGCTGTGTATATGAGGTGTGTATATGGTGTGTGTAGATGTATGTGTAGGGGTGTGTGCATGGGTGTGTGGTGTGTGAGTGTGTGGTATGTGTGTGAAGGGGTTTGTGTGTGCATGTGTGGGGGGTGGTATGTGTCTAGTGTGTGTGGTGTGTGTGTGGAGGGGTGTGTGTGTGGGTATGTATGTGTGCGTGGTGTGGTGTGTGTGTGTGTGTTGTATGTGTGTGGAGGTGTTAGTGATATGTTTGCGGGGGTGTATACATGGGCGTGTGTGGTATGTCTGCGATGTGTGTGATGTGTGTGGTGTGTGAAGGGGTGAATGGTGTGTGTGTGGTATGTGTGTGGTGTGTGTGTATGTGGGGGGGTGTATGTGGAGGAGGATGTGTGTGTGGTATGGGTGTGGAGGTGTGTGTGTGTGTGTGTGGTGTGTGTGTGTGTGTGTGTGTGTGTGGTATGTGTGTGTGTGGGGGGGGTGCTAGGAATCGGACCAGCACCTCCGAGCACAGGCCTGCGTTCTATCATTGTACCACATGTACCACATCCTCAGCCGCCCTCTTTCTCTCTGGGGTGATCCTTGTTCCTTGAGTCCGCACTGCTGGACAATCCCCCCTTCCGGGGGCTCTTACCCCACTCCCTTGCTTGATCCAGTAACTTAGCCACCAGGTGCTGAAGGCAGTGCTGCCCACATTCAGGACGAAGAGGGAGAGGATGAACAGGAAAGCCAGGGGGCCCCCCGCAGCCTGGATGTAGACCCCATACACCGACCAGGGCACGGAACCCTGCCCCTTCTCTTCCGCTTGCACGAGCTGCCCTGAAGGAAAACCAAAGAACAGAAATGTGAAGGGAGAAGCTACTTTTCCAAAACACAGTCGCCCCCAGAGCGACAATGAGTCACGGGCTCTCCACAGGCACCACTCAGGGTCCAGGGGCTACTCCTGGCTCTGTGCTCAAGAGTGACCCCTGAGACTAACACCCAAGCATAGCCGAGATAAGTACCAGGAGGTTCACTCCATGGCTTGGAGGCCAGCCGCACATGCTAGGGGAAAAGGCAGCTCAGATAGAGAAGGGAGCACCAAATAAAGGGTGTTGGGAGGATCCTCCCAGGATGGGAGATGCATGCTGAAAGTAGACTACAGACCGAACATGATTGCCACTCAATGCCTCTTTTGCAAACCATAGCACCCAATAGGAGAGAGAGAACAAAAGGGAATGCCCTGCCACATAGGCAGGGGGGATGGGGGGTGGGAGGAATACTGGGATCCATGGTGGTGGAAAATGGGCACTATTGGAGGGATGGGTGCTCGATCATTGTATAACTGAAACCCAAGCACAAAAATTTGTAAGTCTACAACTGTACCTCATGGTGTTTCACTAATAAAAATAAAAAAAAAAAAAAAAGGAGTGACCCCTCATATGCGCCGCCTGGGGTTGGAAATGGGTCACAGCCTCCTTGGCCAAGTCAAGCAAGGCAAGTGCCTGACCTCCGGAGCTCTTTCCCAACCCTGAGATTACCCTCCTGTCAGAAGAACTTGCTCCTCTTTCCAAATCCATTAAACACCATAATGAACCAGCCCAGGATGAAGCCTGAAGGGGTCAGGAGAGTGAAGGGCAGGTCCCTTCCTGCTCTTGAGCGCTGGATGAGGACACTCCCGGTCTGGCAGGATGGACAGACCAATCAGCAGGTGGGAATAATGGCAAAGAGACTGCACAATGCACCCAGACAATCAGGTCAGAGAGATGGAACACTGTGTGTCCCGAAGGAGGGGTGGAGGGGCCCAGCTGACCCATGTACTGTGGTCAGAGGAGAAAAGCTTTTGAACTTTGGTATCAAGATAAAGATGGTGTCAAAAAGGCCAGGGTGGAGAGAAAAGAGGAAGTGGGCAGAAGCAAAGGTCAGGACCTATTTGGGGGACCTAGAAGGGAGATGGCCGGATAGATCTAAACCACAGGGCCATCAACACTGGGACCCAAACCACAGTGATTGAATTGAAAATGTGCCTGTTTAAGGGGACAGGCGGGGGGATGGGAGGGAACCCGCGGAGAGGTGAAAGGAAGCTGACACTGGAAGTAGGACTGGTGCTGAGCACTGCATGTCTGAATCTCTCCTGTGGACACATCTGTAAATCATGGGGAAATGTATGTGGAAAACAAATCACTGATTGGAGAACTAAACCAACTTCCAAAGTCCTGTCCAGGCCTGTCATTCCTCTTGCATCCAATTCAAGAACTCACTAACTGGGAAATTTCCCTGCTCGCAAGACCAGTGAGCTCCAGAGCCAGCAGCCCTCTCCTGCTCACCAGACTCCGATACTAATAATTCTGCTCAGTGCCCTGTCAGGGACAGATGAGCAAGCGGAGTTTTGCAAACCGGAGACCCCTGCAAGGCTTCAGGGAGGAAAGCTAGTTGACTACTCCATCTTTTTTATTTCTTTTGTTTTTTGGGGCCACACCTGGTGATGCTTGGGGCTTAATCCTGGCTCTGCACTCAGGAATCACTCCTGGCAGTGCTCAGGGGACTCGATGGGATTTAACCTGGTTCAGTCACGTGAAGGCATGAGCTCTAGCTGCTGTACTACAACTCGGGCCCCTGCTCTCCTCTCTTGAACCAGATCTTGCAGCTGGTCAGCTGACTGACAGAGCTCAGAAAAAGCAGCTGCTATACTTTGTTTTTTATCTTTTTATTTATTTTTTCTTTTTTTTTTGGGTCACCCTCGGCGATGCACAGGGGTTACTCCTGGCTCTGCACTCAGGAATTAGTCCTGGCGGTGCTTGGGGGACCATCTGGGATGCCCGGGATCAAACCCAGGTTGGGTGTGCAAGGCAAATGCCCAACCCGCTGTGTTATCACTCCAGCCCCAGCTGCTATACTCTGGTCAGAGAGGCTCAGGGCCAGAGCCAGGGGCCGGGCAATGAGGACAAGCCATCAGGAGGCAAATACAAGAGCGCAGAGTTACTGGCTCGAGGAGGCGAGACAGACTCAGGGAGGGCTCCAGAGGGTCTCTCTGCAATGACTGGGTGGTACTGGACATTCTGCTGACATGAGGAAGGAGAGTAAGAGCCAGGCCGGAAGCTCCCGTCTCTCTTGGTGCTGCTATGGTGTTCAGGGGCCACGCAGGGCTGGGTACTGAACTCAGAGCAGCACGTGTTGACCACTGAACCACACCCTGGGCCCACCCTGTGCTCCCTTCCACACAGACAGTCTAGTCTAGCCATCTTACAAGGCACCACTCACGGCATCTCAGATACTCAATATTCCAGTTAATGGCAGCATCGACGAGGACATATGCTCCCTAATGACACTGAATTGTTTTGCTGTGTTCCTGGTTTTAGGGCCACATCTGGTGGCGCTCAGGGCTTACTCCCAGTGGGGCTAAGGGAACCATATAGGATGCCAGGGATTGAACCCATGTTGGCCGCAAGCAAGGCAAGTAGTCGCTGTCCTATCAATCGCTCTGACCTTGGACACTGAATTGTTACATTACCCACAGCAAGACTCGCAGTCTTCCATGCTGTGTTGCATGCATGTATAAAGATATTTTCTGTAACGTCTGAATTCAAATTTCCTATCTGGTGTGTGTGCGCTTGTGCAAGATATTTTCGATGATATCTGATAAATCTCATATTTGGGCTGTGTGTGCATATGAATGAATATCTCCTATCTGCTGCTTTATTTGCAGAGCGGGTGAGTGGAAAATCAGGTCAATTCCTAACAATAAATCCACAAATGCCACAGTTTCAGAACAAAGAAATAAGGGACTGGGGGGATAGCTTCAAGGGCTGGAGCACATGCCGAGCAGAGGGGTCCTAGCTCAATGTCTCCCACTGCATCCCCTTCCCTCAATCTCGCAAGAGAACAAAAAAGTGAACACAGCCCCACCTGAAAAACTTTTCTGTGGGGGGTGAGGCCACTCCTAGTGGTGCTTGAGGGAACACAGTATCAGGGATTGAACCTGGGGCGTGTGAAGCCTGCACAGTTGCATTTCCAAAGCCCGGGAAACCCAGGCAAGGTCCTGAATTCCAAACATCAAGAGGTGAGGTGACTCAACGAAGAGTGCTTCTGAGATAGGGCTGCATTCCGAACTTTTTTTAATTTTAATTAAACTTAACAGGAGCTTAAAATTCTCAAGGTGAAAATACTTCTTTTGCTCTTTGAAAATAGCTTTTCTAACTGCCAAGATATGTTTCAGCTGATAAGATAAATAGGCTGTAAAAGAGGACCAAAGGCTCCAAGCAGGGAATGTCAAGAAGAAAATTCCTCTGCCTGGCTGCAACCAGGCGACAATCAGTGATCAGCGGAGGGGACAGGGGTTCTAGTAGGGCCAGGGGTGTGCTTGCAGAGTGAGTCACAGGCAGGAAGGGGAGAGATACCTCCAGGCACCATTGCATTTTCCTTACTCAGGATGACTCAGCCAAGGTTCCCAGTCATGCACAGAAAGGGCAAGCTTGCATTTAGAGGACATTCTTCTTGAGTGAGACTGAACCAAATCGGCAGGCACCTCTTGGTCTCCCTAAACTACACAAGAATTTGTTATGGGGCAGGAGAGATACAGTCCAGTGTACAGGGAGGGTAGGGTGCTGGCCTTGCACGCGATCTACCTGGGTTTGATCCCCTGCAACCCTAGGCCCTTCAGGAATAATCCCTGAGTGCAGGGCCAGAGGTAAGACCTGAGCATAGCCAGCTGTGGCCCTAAAACTAAAACCAAACAACCAAAAAAAAATTTTTAATGAAAAAAATGGAATTTGGGGCTGGAGCAATAGCACAGCGGGTAGGGCGTTTGCCTTGCATGTGTCCAACCCGGGTTCGATTCCTAGCATCCCATATGGTCCCCTAAGCACCGCCAGGAGTAATTCCTGAGTGCACAGCCAGGAGTAACTCCTGAGCATTGCTGGGTGTGACCCAAAAAGCCAAAAAAAAAAAAAAAAGGACACCATGAAACCATACCAGGTGGCATAATTTCTGATAAACTCACGACAGGTCTAAAGCCTCGTTGCTCAGCCATTACCTTCCTCTGGCTTCACCGCCTTCTCTTTCTTGACTGATCCGGGTTTAGGACCTTTGTCCTGTGATTTCTTCTGTGAACTATTGGTTTCCTTTTTCGAGTTAATCTAGTATCGAAGAGAAAAATGATTAGATGTTCACTAGGCTGACCAAGGTGATCATTTCAAAACAGACACAGATGCCACCTCAGCGACAGCTTCAACGAGCAGCGTGTGACCCTGGAAGACCACATGACCTCAACTGGGAAAGGATTTCTCTGGCCAAACTCTCAGACGAGAGTCCACAGCGCTGGAGAACTGTCCATCCATTTGCTCTGACGGAGGGAGACATCCAATTTCTTCACAGGGCCTCCTGCTCTCAGTTCTTCTACTTCCTCCTTAAATTTGAGAGATCTGGACTCCTCCCTGATACTCCCTTAATGTGGTTCTCCCTGAGGTGATGAGAGACACCTAAGAGGTCACAAGACACCTGACATCCAAACACAGAGGTCTTGGTGCTGTTCCCAATGACATCAGGGCGGGTCACTGCGGGCTCTGGTCTCTTGGGGCCCCTCACTCTGAGCCCAATCATGGCTCTCGCATCTCCCTATGTTGCCACAGGGGGCGCTCTCGCCTCTGAGGCTGCTGGGAACAGTCTGTGAGTGAGTTCTCAGGGTTATCTTCCGTTCCCCACACCACACAGGGACTCCCCCATTTCTGGACTTGTGTCCACACTGTTTCTTCACTTGGAAAGTCCCTCTGGATCAACTCAAGCCACAGTTGTTCCCTTTCAGAGGGATTCAAATCTCACCACATTCCTGAGAGAAGTTGCATTCCTTGAGGGCTCCCCAAAGTGGCCAATACCATCCCCAGGGGCAAGGGGAGGCTGAAACAATCATGGTGGAGGAGGTCTCTGTGGTGGTGAAGGGTGTGTGTGTGTGTGTGTGTGTGTATTACACTTCCTGTTTGCTAGCAGGTGGTACACTTCCAGGGGAGGTATTGTGCTAGGTGATTCTGTTTTCTGAAAAAGGGGAAGTAGGTCAAATAAATCTGGGAATCTCTCATCCAAGCTCTCTGCTCACTCCTTTTCCCCTCAGGGTCTGTGGTCAGCCTGGGGTTGAAAGTAGAGGGTGTGGGGCTCCTTCCCGGCTTCAGAGCCAGGCCAGCGAAGATTTCTCACTCATGGCAGAGTCTGTGACAGGGCTCACAAACACGAACCAACATTCTCCACATGGATCCTGAGATCAGACACTTCTGAAGGCTCTCTTTCCCAAGTTCCTCTCCTATTTTTTTTTAAATCTAGAATTTTTTTCTTTTTTTATGACGCTTCATTCGCTATAAGAGCCTCATGTCCCTAGTTTGCTCTCTGAGATGTTTTAAATTGAGAAAAAATAGCAGAAAATAATATACAAATGGGGTGCTCGAATATTCTATGACTGAAACCTAATCCTGAACAACTTTATAACTGTTTATCTCACTGTGATTCAATAAAAAAAAAAAAAGAAAGGAAGAAAAAAAGCTTAAAAAAATGTAGGACAGCATGTAGAAGACAAGGGTTCTAGGGCCGGAGAAATAGCTCACCAGGCTGGACACATGTCTGGCATGTCAAGGCCTGGGTTTGAGCCTCACCTGCACTAACTTCAGAATCTGAAAGACTTTGGGTTTTGGGCCTACAACCAGCAGTGTTCAGGGGTTATGCCTGTTTCATGTGGTGCTCAGGGGACCTTCTGAGGTACAGGAGATCAATGCAGGGTTAGCTGTGTGCATGTAACTGGCTTCACCCCTGTACCACCTATCCACCCCTCTAATATTCTTTAGTTTCTTGCACCTTTCATGTTTCAGCTTTTCTCCAGAGCTGATTTATTACTCTCTATCTATAGGGATGTATGTATGACCTGATGAGCAGAAGTGTTGAGTGTGTGTGTGTGTGTGTGTGTGTGTGTGTGTGTGTGTGTGAGAGAGAGAGAGAGAGAGAGAGAGAGAGAGAGCTCAGAAATGCAAACCTGCAGTAGCGGTCTCCCTGGAAGCTACAGAAGACACTGGAATGTGGGAGTCACACTCAGGGCCTAGTGCATGCAAGGCAAATAAATGCTCTAGTCCTTGGCATTCTCTGCCGGTCCCCAGGAACTCTACTGAAGCAAGATCGGGAGGCAGGGGAGAGAGAGCTAAAGGGTTAAGCACGGGATTTGCATATAGATGCCCAGGTTTGATCCCTGGCACCGCCTGGCTTCCTGGTCTCCAGGTGTGACGTAGGAACAAAAACTAGTAAGCGAATTCGGGAGGTGAGAGCAATGCCCCCGCAAGCACAGAAGCAAACTACAGGCCCAGCAGCCTCTGCCGAGGGCGGCTGCCCTCTTGCGTAACCAGGAAGGGAGCACCCCCCTTCCGCCCCACAGCAGTGAGACGCGGCCTGGCTGGTCTCCAATGCGGGGCGCCCATGGGTCTCACCATGCACGCACTCTCCAAACTGCCCTCTGTTCGTTCATTTGTTTCCGAATCACCCCGATTTGCTGTTGGGATAAATGACTGCTCTGGGTTGAGGTCACTTTTTGAAGAGATCTGAAAACACGTGGGTCACGCACGATTAGTCTGAACCGGAAACCAAAAGCGATGAAACCCCAAACTGCAATAAGACTCCCCAAAAGAGTTCCAAGAGCTCTCTGCCTTCAGCCCCAAGGCCTTCAGTGACTGGCAGTAAGAAGCAGCCCCTTTTTCCTCTTAACACTCCTTTTGGGGCTGGAGCCATAGCACCACGGGTAGGGCGTTTGCCTTGCACGTGGCGGCCAACCTGGATTTGATTCCCAGCATCCCATATGGTCCTCCAAGCACTTCCAGGAGTAATTCCTGAGTGCAGAGCCAGGAGCAGCCCCTGAGCATTGCTGGGTGTGACCCAAAAAGAAAGGAGAAAAAGCTCCTTTTTCTTTCTTGGCATTCATTCATTCGTTCATTCATTCTTGATCCCCTGTGGGGCTGACCAGGGTCACACACATTCTTGGTCACAGACGCAAACATTCTGCTGTGGAGCTCACAGGGGCTACACCCGCCCCACAGTGCTCACACCTCCACCTCTCTTTTGTGCTTGTTTATGGGGGCCACGCTTGGTGGTACTCGGGGGACCCCATGATGCTAAGGATCATACCTGGGCCTCTTGCATGCTAAGCATGGGAGCTAGCTAGCATTTGAGCAACCGCCCTGGTCTTTCCCAGGAGATCATGCTCTGTCGTAGCACCGGGGGGTCACAGCAAGGCAAGTGCTTCTTCACTGAGTCTGTGGCACCTCCCAGCTTTAAGCCCTGCCCGCCTGTCTCTGAGGACCCCAGGGTGGGAGCCCAGCAAGGGCTGGGAGGAGAGCCACCTTTAGGGCACACCCTGAGTATTCCTGAGTGTCAGGCTGAGTGGGGGTCCCAGGCACGGCTGGGGGGAAGCCGATCCACAGCTGAGGGGGCATGTGAAGTCCAGCCGTCTGTGGGTGCGAGCGTGCCCCTGTCTCAGGCTCCTGTCTGTTCCCTCGGCGGGAACAGTGAGGGACGGTCCTACTCTGCCCACAGCTCAGCTGATATGACGTAGCTGGATAAAGCACCCCATCCAGAAATTGGGAGAGCAGCTGCTAGGTCAACAACGGGTGCTGAGAACCAGGACACCATGCTCAGTTTTCAGATAGGCGCTGTTTCCTCTCTCTTCCTGGGCGCCTCAGCCATTTGTGAATTAAAGGACGAAGCTTCCCAGGTTTCCGCCAGGACGCCTGGGCCCAGGCGTTTCTCCCGGCTGCCACCTGAGGACTCAGCCCCAACCTCTGCCCTGCACGTGGCTCTCCCAGAGTGACCTAGGAGGGGCACCCAAGAAACAGGAGGCCTAAGAGAAGCCTTGAACAAGTGACTTCACTGCGCTACCCCACCCTCTCCTGTGGACACCAGCTGGTCTCACCTCAACAGGGGGCGTCTCTCCCAGCAGCAGGTTGTTGAAAATGGTGGCGTAGTCGCCATTCAGGTGCATGAGTTCCTCGTGGGTGCCTCTCTCGGTGATGCAGCCCTCCTTCATGAAGATCACTTCATCACAGTCCGCCAGGTACTGGGATAGACAGAGGCAGCGAGAGCAGAGCTGGGGGTTTGTGCGAGCACAATCCAACACCAACCGGGACACTGTCCCTCGGGGCCTCACAATCGCAGGGGTTGTGGCTGCCCTGGGTTCATCTACTGGCACTTCCCTGCACCCCCATCCTTTTGAGCAACAGTCTTTGTAACGAAGGTACACAATTTTTTTTTTTAAATAGGCAGAGGGCTACTGCCCATTTAACAGACCACGCAGAGTTATATTTGTAATGCAGTGGAGAAACCAACAGACTGGATGTGGTTTGCATTACAGCCTTTCCCTTTTCTTGAAGAGACAGAATCGTGATTTCTCAGAGAAGGTGCCCGCACCTTCGCCCAAAGGCTCTCGACGTCGTGATTCTCCCAGGAACATGTGGCACAGATTTTTTTTTTTTTACTCACAACAACCCCAGAAGATGCTGAAACCATGGGGTGGGGGGGTGTCTTGTGGAGGGGGGGTAGGAACAGCCTCAGGTGCAATGGGGTATACTTTCTGTTTGCTTAAAAGTCAATTCCCCAACATAGGGGAGTGGTGCGCAACAAGCCATTATTATTATTATTTTTTTTTTGCAAAGGGCTGAGCAGGCCAAAAAAGGCTGGAGTAACAGCTGGAGGCCGAGGGTATCTGGGACCACAGAGATCACCTGCAAGGTGTTCAAAGAGCAGCATATCCGAGCTACAGGGAATCCGCTGGGATTTTTCCACTTGGGCACACTCCGTCGTCCCCTTCTGCTGTGCTCAGACACACACAGGATTGCAGACTTTTGGTGGCAGAATAGTATGTGTGTGTGTGTTGGGGGGGGGAATTGTAGGGGGTGGATAATGTGAGCCCCTCAAGTTTGAGGGCATATGCCGAGCAGATGGGAGCCTCCCGGAACCGCATTCCAAAGTGGCTGCCTGTCACAACGCGACAGAGGGAAAAGCGCGTGTTTTCCCTAAACAGTTCCCACTCGCAGGGCACTTTTCACACAGGCTCCCTAAGCCATCTCCGACCCTCTCCACCTGCTGAGATTTAAGCAGAAGCTAAGGGCTGCAGGAAGGTCTGAGTCAGCAGCTGCCTGGCCGGGAAGGAAGAGTTTCCTTGGGACCAGGCACCAATCAGCGGGGGTGGTTGGACAAGAAGATGAAACACCCCAACTTCAGGAAGCCAGAGGGATCCGGGCAGGCCCAGCTCTCTACCTGGCACTTCCCCGAGCCCGGGCACAGAAGCGCCATACCTGTAACTGGTGGGTGACGAACAGAACCGTCTTGGTCTTGAGGTGCTTCTGGATAGCACTGTTGAAGATGTGGTTGCCCACGTGGGCGTCTAAGGCACTAAGGGGGTCGTCCAGGATGTAGATGTCCCGGTCGCTGTACAGGGCCCGGGCAAGGCTAATTCTCTGGCGTTGCCCTCCGCTCAGGTTGGCACCGCGCTCGCCGATCTGTGAGGCCCAGAAAGCACAGAGAGACCTCCAGTTCAAGTCCGGAGTCCTGCTCAGGGGTCACCCCACTGTCCTCTGGACCCAAACCAGCTCCTGTTCATCAACTGCCCACCTGCTACCCTGGTCACTAGGGACCTCCAGCTCCCTCACTGGAACTAGGGGGGGGGGGTCATCCAGAGAGCTCCCTTGTCCACCAGCATCTGGTCCCTCTTGAGCCTCCATCCAGCCTTGCCATTTCCCACTAGGGTCCCCAATCCACTCCCATTTCTCACAGGCAGAATCACTTTTGTGTTTGTTTTTTGGGCCACAGCTGGCAATGCTCAGGGGTTCCTCCTACCTCTGCACTCAGGAATTACTCCTGGCGGTGCTCAGGAGACCGTATGGGAAGCCGGGGATTAAACCCCGGTCAGCCGTGTGCAAGGCAAACACCCTACCCGCTGTACTATCACTCTGGCCCCAGAAAAATCTTTCTAACATACAAAGCTTAGCTCCAAGGGGTTCAAATGTATGCCATGCATGTGCTAGACCTCAAGTCTGAGCTCTGGTCCCCCCAACCCCCCAGCACTGTACCACTGGGCTCAAGCATTTGGCCCCCTCCTCCAACAACACCTCCCCACCCCCCCGCGCCAACAAAAGACAAAGCTGGCTGTGGCCACTGATTGCTTCAATGTCTATTTCAGTGTTCACCGCAGTGTTATTTATAACAACAAACAAGGGCCGGGAGAGAGCTGCAAGGGTCAGTGTGCCCCATTTGCAAGAGAGGGCCAGGTTTTTCCACACCAGTTCCCAAAGCATCCGTGGGGAACAGCCTCAGATCACTGATGGGTCAGGTCCCAAACTAACCAAGAAAACAGGGGACGAAGGAAGAGCACAGCAGGAACGGTGCTGGCCCTGCACCCTGACACCCTATAGAGTCCCCTTGGCCCCAACAGGAGTGATCCCTGAGCACAGAGCCAGGAGTAAGCCATGAGCACAGCTGGGTGTGGGCCCCAAACCAAATTTAAGCAAAATAGGGAAACTAAAGACAGGTGACTGGATAAAGATGCAGCCCATTCAGAAAATACCATTCAGCTGAAAACCAAGATGGCACTTTACCATTCTCAGCAAACACAAACTTGAGGGAATTTTTGTGCAGTTGAAGAAGTCAAAAGGAGAAAGACCAGTATTGGGACACTTTCACCCACATAGGCAATCAAGGGGTATAAAACTATGGGGTCAAGTTAAGCCAAAGGAAGTCAGAAGAATGATAAATACTGCTGTCAAAGTCTAAGGGTTTACTTTCTTTGGACTCTATATTCCCTGGCTTTGTTTCTTTACAAGCCAAGCGTGAGTGAACTCATACGGTAATTATCTGCGTTCTGCTTCAATGTGTCTGGGGTGAGGCCTGAAATTTTGCCTTTCCAGTCAGTCCAAAGTGCAGCTGGCACTGTTCACGTGCTGCCAGTCATCAGCCATGATCTGAGAGAACTTCTCAGGTCAGTTAGAGCAGTCGGGCGGGAACACCAGCCCAGCGGCCTGCGTCCACAGGAGCCAGGAGTCAGCACTGTTTTGGGTGCCAGAACCAGGCAAGGAAGACAGACAGATGGACTGGAGCTCAGGCCTCTGTCCTGATACAGCAGGGTTCTCTACAGATTGAGTTTTTCTCTGTCTTCTTTTACCCTCCCAGGCCACAGTTGGCAATGCACGGAGGCTACTCCTTGCTCTGCACTCAGGGTTTGTTCCTGGCAGTGCTCGGGGACCATGCAGTGCTGGAGGTCAACGCTGGTCTCCTGCCTGCACAGCAAGTGCTCAGTCCTCTGAGTGGTCCTGGCAGACTGGATCTGGGTACGAGCTGGCAGAATGAAGAAGTTCAACGTGCATATATTTGGCCTGTTTGTTTGTTTGGTCATCTGGGAGGCTACACCCGGTACTGCTCGGGGTTTACTCCTGCTCTGCGATTATGAATCACTCCTGGTGGCTAAGATAGGGGGACCACATGGGATGGCAGGGATCAAACTCAAGGGATGGAACTCAGGTGGGCCACATGCAAGCCAAGCACTCTCCCTGCTGTTCTAGTGCTCTGGCTCCATAGACCTGCGGTTTTAACTACACATGTGCAGAGCACATGAACTGTGAGCCGACATTGCTGTCTCAGAGCCACGTGACAGGGTCAGGATATTGGCTCACCGAGTCGGAGCGAATGCCGGCATGGAAAATCAGACCCCAACAAAATCAAATCCACAAGACACAAAAGGGGTTCCAGCCCGGCCCTGCCCCCCATCTCCCGGCACCCTCTTTGCTAAGCCCGGGGTTCCCCGGAGAAGCCCGCACCTCAGTCAGGTCACTGTGGGGCAGGATGGCCAGGTCAGGCCTCAGGCAGCAGCTGTTGAGCACGGAGTTGTACCTGGGAACACCAAGAACACAGTTCAGGGCCTGCGGGAGCAGAAAGCCTGTGGCTGGGCCTGGCCTGGGCCGGGGAAGAAGGCGGGTGGGAAGCCAAACCGATTCCTTGCCTCTCCTCGTCGTACTCCTTCCCGAACAGGATGTTGTCCCTCAGGGTGGCGTTGAGGATCCAGGCCTGCTGGGCCACGTAGGCGAAGGTCCCGTTGACAGCAATGCTGCCCTCCAGGAGCGTCATCTGGGGAGACAGACACCGTGCAGGGGCGGGCCACCCCCGCCCAGTGCCGCACACGCAACCCCCCCCAGAGCCGCGCGGAAAGCCCCGAAACCCTCCCGGGATGTTTTCTGGATCCCAATCCGGATCCCAGCCCCCCACACACCTTTACTCCAGAGAGAGCGACCAAGGTCAAGAAAACCAACCTGCCCTTCACTTATTCGTGACAGGGCAGGGGCTGGCCCAGCGCATGAACAACAAATGCTTGTGTCGGCAGCCCACGCAGCCCTTCATCCCGAACTACAAACCATTTTATTTTTTTTTAATTTAATCACTCTGAGATACAGTTACAAAGTTGCTCATGATTGGGTTTCAAACATACAATGTCTCAACACCACTCCCTTACTTAACCAGTGTACATTTCCCCCACCAATCAATGTCCCCAGTTCCTGCCACCAGCTTCCCCAATAAAGGCACCTCTCCCCTCCCCGCCCCCACACTTCCCTCCCCACTCCCCTCCTTTTTGGGGCATTGTGCTTTGCAATACAGATGCTGAACACTTATCATGTATATTCCTTTCAGCACTCACTCTCTGTCCAGAACAATCATTTCCAGCTATCATAGCCAGAGTGGCCCCTTCTTTATCCTAACTGCCCTCCCCCTGCCCCTCCCAAATTTGTGGCAAGTTTTCAACTGTCAACCTGTCCTTCTGAACCTTGTTACAAAACCATTTTAATTAAAGGAAAGACAAGGGGCAAGGTCCTCCGGATTTCCCTGGGGAGGATGTTGCCAGGATTTTGAGCTACTTCCTCCCTCAAAATGAGGGCGGGCCAACTCGCTGACAGAATTAATCTGTACAGCTGGCTAGACCCAGCTGCTTCTGTGTAATGAGAACCAAAGGGGGGAAAAAAATTGCAGCTGGACATGAACCAGAACAAGGGACATGGGACCGGAGAGACAGTATGGAGAGCAAGGAGCTTGTCTTGCAAGCAATGACCCTGGTTCAATCCCCGGCATCACACGCTCCCCTGAGCACTGCCCAGGAATGATCCCTGTACCCAGAGGCAGGAATAAGCCCTGAGCAACCAGGTGCTGCCCCCCAAATTCCCGCCCTCCCCAAAGAGAGGGGTGAGGGGGCATGATGAGTTCTGAGCTGTGTTTTTGTCACAGTGACTGATGTGGAGGGATCTATCTCTTCTATACTCTGTTCTCTGGGGAACTGTGTCTGGAAGAGTGAGCCCCTGCATCTGGGTTAGGGCGACTGTAGCTTGGGACACAGTTTCGTGAACCAGCCTGGGCCTGATGCCCAGCCAAGCTTGTCTTCTCCAGCACTGGGCCACAAAGGCCCAGGGACCCGCAAATGGGAGGCCCCGAGGGGTGTCCCGTGGGAACCCAGCTCTGCTGAGCTGAACTCTAGAGCTGAACTCCCAGATGGGAGCTTCCCAGCCTCGTCTGCCTGTCACCAAGGGCCAAAGGACTAACCAGGCCAAAGGACTAACTCAGAGCAAATGCTCGAGAGTCTGCAGCCTCACTGCTGCCGCGTACCAGGCTGCCTGGCAGCTCCTCCAACGTGGCCCGCTTCTGTCTCCCCCGCCTCCCCTCACTGTCCCTCAGATCTGGCTGCTCATGATAGGAGGAATTTTTCTTTTTTTGGGCGGGTGGGGTGAGCGTGGGGGTAGGGATGGGGGGTTGGGGCCACACCCAACAGCGTTCAGGTCTTACTCCGGGTGGTGCTCAGGGGACCACAGGGGATGCCAGGGATGAAACCGGAGCTAACCGCGAGCAAGGCAAGTGCCCTCCCCACTGTACTATCGCTCCAGACCCACTTCCTCACTCATCTTTGGTCTTTTTGTTTGCTTATTTATTTTTAAACAAAGACACGTGCTGGGTCCTGCCGTTGAAGGGTCTCCAAGAGCCAAGCGGGAGGTGGGCCGCCAGCCCAGAGGGCCTGAAGACACCTTCCCTGTCCTCGGCCCCAGCCCCAATGCAGACAGCGACAGCGACCAAGCTCCAGAGAGCACTGGAGAGAGGGGACAGGTGTGGGCACTTGCCTTGCATGCACCTGACCCCGATCTCCTTTCCTGCACCACCAGCGGCTACTCAGCATTGCGAGGAGAGACCCCTGAGCACAGAGCCAGGGTGCAGCCCCAAAGCACATCAGAATGCGGCCCCCCAAAACCTAAAGCAGGTGAAAGCACCATGGTAAGAGGCATCCTTGCCTCCGCCACTTCTGTTCTGCCCACTTAGTCGGCTCTAAAACCAAGGAAAAGAGAGCTCACCTGAGCTGGAAGATTCTTGGCCTTGCTTGTTCCAGAAGGGAGGGAGGTAGGGAAAGGAGGCAGGGAGGGAGGGAGGAAGGGAGGGAGGGCGGGCAGAAGGTCCTGTGCAAGGCAGCCTCAGCTGTCTGTACCCTCTCGTGTCTGGAAGGCCACATTGCCACTAGCCTGTCTCCCTAAGTGTGTGTACTTCCTTTTCTTCTTCAACCTGAGGTAGAAAGTGAAGTAGGGCTGCCAGGAGGCCACTGCAGCAGGACAGGGCTCCTTCGTCAGTACTTCACTCTCCACGAGTGTGCGTGTGTCTGCACACCTGTCTCTCTGTGTGTGTCTCCATGGAGATATGTCTATGTGTGCTTATCTGTGTGTCTGTGTTTGTGTGACTGTATGTGTCTGTGTGTGTTTGTGTGTGACTGTGCGTATGTTATGTGTGTCTGTTAGTCTGTGCGTGTCTGAGTTCGTGTGTCTGTCTCTGTGTGTGTGTGTGTCTGTGTATATGACTATGTGTATCTGTATCGGTATGTATGTGAGTCTCTATGTGTATAACTGTGTCTCTGTGTGTGTGTGAGTCTGTGTGTGTCTGTCTCTGTGTGTGTGTCTGTGTGTGTCTGCCTGTGTGTGTGAGTCTGTGTGTGTCTGTCTCTTGTGTGTGCTGCAATGGAGATCCCAGGTGTCCACATGGTTCTGAGAAGGACTTCGGAGGGTGTGTGCTGGGGGTGGGGAGCTGAGGCAGGACACAGACCCAGGCTGAAATCTGCTTCCACATGCTCCTGATTCGCTCCAGGAAATAAATTCACTTTGTCTTCCGGAGAGTTTTTCTGAGCAAAAGAGCAGAAGCCAGACAGAGCAGCTGACACTGACAGGGACGGTCACCAACGCTTACCTGGCCCAAGATGGCGGAGATGAGGGAGGTCTTGCCGCTCCCTACGCTGCCACAGATGCCAACCAGCTTCCCCTGGACAGAGCAGAGAGGAAGGTCAGGGCTGGCACAGCCATGGGCCTGAGGGCTCTGGGAGTTCGAATACCACATTAGCCCACCAACACGGGAACTGCCGACCAGGTGACCTCAGGAGCACTTCCCTCTGTCTGCTCCCTGTCAGCCACCTATTCTGGAGGAGTCTATGGGGATGCTGAGGCAACGGCCTTTCAGAAACCTGAAGTATGGCACACACAGGTGACTACCCACACCGTCCTCTGAGAACGGGCTCGTGGCTCCTTTCTGTGCTGGTCACTCAGTTTGGGGATTATTTCAACTGCTGTTTTGGGGAGAGAGGGCACGATGCTTGAAACCTATTTCAATGAGGTTTAGAAAATACTTTGAACAGAAAATATGTGCTCAGTTGCTTTGTCTTTTTAAATTACAAAATGTTTCTGAGAATCTGGGGAATATTTTGTACCATCAATCCCACACAGACGACAAATACCAAGCCTGCAGCTCAGGCAACATAATGAGTTCTTCAAGGAGAGTGTTAACAGGTTTCAAAAAGCAGATGGTTTTTATTTTATTTTACTTCGGTTTTAGGGACATAACCAGCAGTACTCAGGACTTACTCCTGACTCTGTGTTCAGGGATCATTCCTGATGGGACTTGGGGGTGGGGGCTGAGGGGGGGGGGGGTCATATGGGATGCCAGGGCTTGAAGCCAGGTCGGCTGTGTGCAATGCCAAATGTCTTCCCCGCTGTGCTATTGCTCTGGCCCCAACAAATGGTTTTCATTTTGCTATTGTTGTTGTTTTCTTTTTGGGTCACACCTGGCGATGCTCAGGGGTTACTCCTAGCTCATGCACTCAGGAATTACTCCTGGCGGTGCTCGGGGGAACATATGGGATGCTGGGAATCGAACCTGGCTTGGCCGCATGCAAGGCAAACGCCCTACCTGCTGTGCTATCGCTCCAGCCCTGGTTTTCATTTTTTAATGAATTAATATATATATATATTTTTTGCATCTCACCCAGCGATGCCAGAATCACTCCTGGTTTCGTGCTCAGGAATTACTCCTGGCCGTGCTCGGGGGACCCTACGGGATGCCGGCTTGAACCTGGGCCGGCTGTGTGCAGGACAAATGCCCTGCCCGCTATACTTGGCTCCAGACCCAGCTACGCTTTAGTTCCGAGTCACGTCCAGCCACAGAGGAACACAGCTGCCGGGGACAGACCAAGTGCAGGTGGCTGGTTGGGGGCAGGGGCAGAGGGGTTACCTCTTCGACTTCCAGGTCGATGCCATACAGCGTCCTTTGCAGGCGGAGGCTCCCGGGGGGCGCGTGCTTGCCCCCTTCCTCCTCGGGGCTGGGCCGCTCGTCGATGTCCAGCAGGAGGTGGCCCTTCTGCTCCGCCAGCACCTCCTGGTGGCCCGTGTGCTGCAGCTGCCGCCCCTTGTCTCTCTTGCCCCGGGCCGCCCTCTTGTCTTTTTTCATTTTGGGGGTCAGCTTGGGCGAGTTCTGGATACTGGCGTGGGGGGAGTCCCAGGCCAGGGTGGCATTTGTCATCTCTATCTTGACGTGAGGGCTGGCTGGCTTTTTCTTTATCATGTGAACCTCTTCCATTAGAAACAAACTCTGATAGGAGTCGTGAGAGAGGTGCAAAGATGAGACACTGCATCAAGACCAGGGACACAAGCCTAGGGCGCACACGCACGGAGCAAAACACACCGGGCTAGACAGTGGAAGGCAGCTGAAGGGCAAAAGGGAGCTCATTAGTGCGGCCCAGCCTCAGGGGGTCATGGGAAGGTGTGGACCCTCTCACTCGGGGCAGGAACAGGGGCCTGGCGTCTGGCTCAACACCCTACACAGCCTCAACTGCCTCGATCTTTTTCCCTGGCCTGACCCAAGCTGTCTTCCGTTCGGGAGTTGCTGAGTCATGCCTAGGAGTTGCTGAGTTACACTAAAAAGTTGCTGAGTCACACTTAAAGATGCTGAGTCATGCTCAGGAGTTGCTAAGTCACACTTAAAAGTCGCTGAGTCATGCCTAGGAATTGCTGAGTCATGGGGGAAAAAGTAGCGGAAAAGTCCAAAGGATATCTGGTCATCTGGTCTCTTACACAGGCCCCCATTACTGTTCCCTATAGAACCCCAAACCCTGTCTGGGCACTGCTTTCCTTCACCCCTTGCTTGCCACAAGCAAGGCTAGGGGCAGAGGCTGAATCTGTGTCTTCCAACTTCTGCTGCAAAGCTTGTGAGGATTCCAGCGGCTAAAGGCTTGGTCGGTCATGGAAGGGCGGGGACTTCCACACAGTGTCAGGCTTGGGAGAGAGACAGACTGTTCCCACTTCTTCTCGGGGGTCCCCCTGAGTTAGGTTGGCCCTCCCGTTGATCGTCGATTTGCTCGAGCGGGCCCAGTAACGTCTCCATTGGAGACTTTGTTGTTACTGTGTCTGGCATATCGAATACTCTCGGTAGCTTGCCGGGCTCTCCGAGAGGGGCGGAGGAATCGAACTCGGGTCGGCCATGTTGGCCGCTTGTAAGGCGAACGCCCTACCGCTGTGCTATCGCTCCAGCCCCTGAGTTAGGTTAGGGAAAGGAATTTCCGAAAGGTGGTCGGAAAAACTAAGCCCGATAAATCACGTCCACAATTTACATGGGGTGCGAAAACATGAAGCCAGCAGCCACTACAGGCTACCATGCTTGGGATTCCCAGGGGGAGAAAGATACCTTGATATCAGTAAGAAATAAACAGAGACCTGGAGACACTGTGTGGGGTTAAGTAAGGTGCTTGTAGCTGACCCCAGTTTGCTCCTCAGCACCCCATGGCTCCCTGAGCATCACGGGGCTCCCAGGTTAGCTACAAAGGGCCAGAGCAGCACCACATTCTTACACTTTCGCAGAGAACTGCTGCCCCAGTTGTCTGAGAATGGCTGGAAAGAGCCCCCAGGTCTCCTGTGCCTTCCTTGGGAGAAGCTCCCCACCAACACTCTCCTCCTCCAAGAGCCAGTTAACACATGAGGAAGTCATTAGCAAGAGTGAACATTTGGGCTCAGGGCTCTGCTCAGTGATGAGAGCACTCAGGTGTGCAGACGGCCCACCACAGAGCAGCCCCCTCTCCTTTCGCTTCTCGGGGGGCTCTTAGGGGACCCCTCAGTCACTCTCATACCTAGTCTTCCTACGAGTGTCATTGTTTATTGTTTTTGTGAATTTTTTTTTTTAAGCTTTAGGGCCACAGTTGGTGGTGCTCAGGAGGTCATTCAGGGTACCAGCAATCAAACCTGGCTCATCCACGTGTAAGGGAAGCACCCTACCCACTGTGCTATTGCTCTGGTCCCACCATTAAACATTTTTTTTTCTTTTTGGGTCACACCCAGCGATGCACAGGGGTTACTGCTGGTTCAGGCACTCAGGAATTACTCCTGGTGGTGCTCAGGGGACCACATGGGATGCTGGGAATCGAACCTAGGTTGGCCACATGCAAGGAAAACACCCTAGCCGCTGTGCTATCATTCCAGTTCCCACTAACATTAAGTTTTTAATTTAGATTATCTTCACTTGCTCGGCTCTGGTTTCATCCCTGCTTTCTACTAACAGCTGTTGGCTGCCATGTTCTGCATTTTCCTGGGAGGCTCAGGGAAGAATAAAACCCGTGCCATCCTCTGAGGAGCTTTGCCGCCATACAGAACTCCTGTTCTGTCACTCTCCTCCAGTTTCTTCAGGCCTCAGTGAACTCCCGTCATGAAACTCTGGCACGACAAACCCAGGGTGGAAAGGGTGCTGTCCCTCCACCTGTTCCCCCTTGGCAGCTCTGTGGCCACCATCCGCCACAGTGACAAGACACACAGGGCCTCAAGGGATGGGGGTGGAGTCGGCCTTTCCTCCCCGTCTGAACAAGACCCCGAGTCGCCACCCATGAATGGCCTGTCTGGCTCCTGATCAAGCTGCTTAACAGCCATGATCCCAGAGACTCAGAAACAAATCTCGGAACCCAGTGGCTTTTGGCAGAAATGCGTCTGGACCCCGCAGTAGGTTACTGTTGCTGGGCTACCCCAAGGGGGAAAGGGTGCTGTCCCTCTGCCTGCTCCCCCTAGGCGGCTCAGTCGCTGCCATCCTTCAGAGGCCATTGGACAGTCAGGTTTGGGCCCTCAGTGATGAGACATGCAGGGCGTCACAGGATGGGGGTCGAGCCGGCCCTTTCCTCCCCATCCTATCAAGACCCCAAGTCGCTGCCCATGAACGGCCTTTTTGGCTCCTGATCAAGCTGCTTAACGGCCATGATCCAAGAGACTCAGGAACAAATCTTGGAACCCAGCAGGTTTTGGCAGATATCCCTCCAGATTTAATTGTTAAAATTTCGGAATTTCAAAATTGCGCGGCCACTACTGCAGCCATGCAACATCATATGTTATTCATAACCAGCAATAGAAAACAAATTGTCTACTGTTGCCTTTTCAGCAGATCTGAGTGTTGTAATAAAATCCCAAATAATAATGGTGGGTCTGGTGTCAAAATATTGAATGTAATCAAAATAGAGAGAGAGTAATGTGGAAATCATCTGCCCCACAGGTAGGGGGAGGGTGTGGGATGGGGATATACTGGGGTTTTGGGGGGTGGAGAATGGGCACTGGTGAAGGGACGGGTGTTTCATTGTATGACCGAGACTTAAACCCGAAAGCTTTGTAACTGCTTTCACAGTGATACAATAAATAAAATTATAAAAAATAGGGGAAAAAAAGTAAGGTGGAGTTCATGCCCAATTCTATCAGCTAATCAGCAGCTGAATAAATAGCAGTACTCCTACATAATTAAAAAGAAAAGAAAAAAAGAAAGAAACTCTGGCCCAGCCACCTTCCCTCCACTCAGGGCCCTGCCGTCCCTCATCCCTCCCAGGAGGGTGTCCGCTTTGGGTACCCTCTGGCCAGACTGCAGAATTAAGAGAACACCCTGTCACCGCCCAATGTCCCTAAAGGCACTGACTAATGAAACAAGACCCCACTCTCTCTGACTGGAAGAACCAAGCAGAACACGGGTCTTTGAAAGTCTGGGGGTGGGGCGGGGAGCAAGGTAGGTTCTGCCTGGACAACTCAAAAACTTCCTGAAGAGAAGGAGCTATTCCATGGAAAGTCACCTACTGGCATCAAATCCTCCTGAGCAAGCAAAGGGCGCCCAGTCCCTGAGGGAAAACAAGTTCTGAATGACAAACTCCCATTCCTTCATCCAAAAGGCCGCCACATTCACGTGCCAGGGAGGAAGGCTGGCGACGTGTGGTGGCGCCAGTGTTTGTTTGCCTCCGTGACTAAGCCGTGGTTCAGTAGAAAGACAAAGCAGCTCTGCTTTGAGTCTTCCCAGGGCTCTCCTCTGGACCCAATAGTTTTCAAAGTGTAAGCACAGTATATCTCCTCAGTATCTGAGATGGTGATTTAACTCCTCCAACCCCTCGCCTTCCCGCCTGGTCTCAGTGCCACCCTTGCGGGCCAGAAGCGCCAGCAGGGAGTAATGGGGAGTCCAGCCCACACCAGGGCTGCTCCTGTGGACGCTTTTCCAAGGGATGAACCACCTTCAAACACCAATCTCTCCTATCTAATGCATTTATACGGGTCCAAGGGTGCAGTCAAGACTGATAGACTATGCACCTGCAAGAAGAATGCCTGATGCATCTCGGTCTAGTTTGGCAGGAGCTGGTTTTAGGAATCCTTCAAGCTCACTGCAAGGTCTACCCCCAGAGGGACACACACAGGGTGGGGAAAAGAAAGTATTCAACAGGGTCCAGCACGTGGATCAATTACAGTGACAGGGTGTCTCAGCATGGGATGGGGGACCCTCAGCCTCACACATGCAAGGCATGAATTTTCCCTCTGAGCTGCGTCCCCGGTGGCAATGAATTTGGTAATGGCAGATGGCAGGAAAGAGGTGGAAGGACAGTCATCAACGGTTCTGATCTTGTAGGTCTAATCACTTCTAGGGGGCAGTGAGGCAAAGCTCTAAAGCTATGTCAGACCCAGGCTAAAGGGACACACTGTGGAGAAGCTGGAATGCTGGGAACACAAAAGCATGGAATTCAAACTCCTCTCTTCATCCCTTTCTTCCTTCCTTCCGCTTCCGGTTGGGCCACAGCCAACAATGCTCAGGGGTTCTTATGGGATGCTGGGGCTCAAACCTGGGTCGGCCACGAGCGAGGCAAACGCCTTACCCGCTATACTATCACTCTGGCTCCTCTCCTGACTCTTTCTTACCAGCTCACCAGAGGTGAGCAGAGGGCCAAGCCAAAGCTCTGGCCTCGTGTGGCCTCCTGGAATAAAGGCAATGGCGACTTTGGCTAGGGACACCTTCCTGGTCTGGGAGTGGGGCCACTTACCTTAAACCTATCAACAGCAACTGATGCTTCCGAGAGGGATTTCACTGAGAACGGTGTGACTTTCAGAGCGAAAGTCATGGAATTGAAAACAGTCACCACTGTGAAGGCCTGTAGAACAGAAACAGACAGAAAAAAGAGCTGATTGAGAAGGTGTCAGGGAAAGATGGCAGAGCCCACGTTAGCCCTTGGTACGCTGCTCTAATTCTCTCTTATGTAATGGGCTTTTGTGTTAGATTTAACTTGAAAAAAAAGAGGATGCAGTTTTTATTTTTTAAAGTTTAGAAACTGTGGGGCGGGAGTGATAAAACAGTGGGTAGGAAACGTGCCTTGATGTAGTCGACCTGGGTTTCATTTCTGGCATCCCATGTGGACCCTGAACCCACCAGCAGTGATTCCTGAGTGCAGAGCCAGGAGTAAGTCCTGAGCATAGCTCAATATGAATACCCCTGCCCCCACCACACACACACACACACACACACACACACACACACACACACCGCCACAAAAAAAGGTTAAAAAACCCAGTCCACTAGTGATTCTCAAGTTTGAAAGCAAATGATTCAAAATCATATTAAACATATATTAAAACAGCTATTTGGTTGTGGTCAATGAGTTTTCTCTAAAAGATATTGTTGAGTTTAACCCTGCTTGCAGTCAAGGACAGCTGTTAAGTCTCTGTGATGAAAATAGGTCTCAATTTGATCAGGCTCACTGAAAATTGCCTACTGGATCCAATGCTGCAAAGGGGCAATTGTACAGTGGCTAGGGTACTTTCCCTGCACCTGGCTAACTGAGGTTCAATCCCTGGCATCCCATAAGGTTTCCCATGCACTACCAGGGCTAATTCCTGAGTGCGGAGCCAGAAGTAACCCTTGAACATTGTTGGGTATGATCTAAAACCAAATCAAAAGAAAAGCTGCAAAGAAAAGAAAGTTTATTGAGATTTAAGACAGGCAGGAGGACCAGGGGTGGGGGTGGGGGAGAGATGGGGGGGGGAGAGAGAGAGAGAGAGAGAGAGAGAGAGAGAGAGAATGAACCACAGAACCAAACCACTGCTGTACTGCTGTATGACGAAGGATACTGCTTTTCTCTTAGTTGTCCCTCTGAGTGAGGGATACCCTGGCACCTCCAGACAGGATATTGAGGGAAGTGTCTGTCATTTCCCTGGTCTACAGAGGGGCTCTGGGAATATTTAATTAAGCCCTTCAGAAGCTGCAGGCTCTGCTAATGGCTCGGGGGCTTTGGGTTCTTGACACTTTCTCTGCCTACAAGGAATTATTTCCATTTTCTGGCTGAGGAAGAGAGTTGGCCAGAAAGAACTGTAAACAATATCACTGACTCTGACAGAGGAGTAATCTGCAGAATGCAGGAACATTTTTGTTATTGTTGTGTGTTTTGGGGGCCCCGCCTGGCCGGGTTCAGGTCTTACTCCAGGTTCTATGCTCAGGGATCACTCATGGCAGGACTTAGGGGACCATATGGGGGTGCCAGGAACAGAACTCAGGATGGCCCCCAGGCGAGACAAGCACCCCACCTGATGTCCTTTCTCTCCAGTGGCAGGCAGAGTGAGGGGGGTTTTAAGATGGTTTAGAATGGGGCTTCCTGACAACAAACAAAGGGAACACTAAGAACCTCTTTCACTAACACTGATTTGAAATTGACGATTGCTAATTGTGCAAACTAAACTGATGAAATAATCACTAGATAAATACAATTCTGCCTACATGCCAAAGAAATGGAGTCTGATGAGTTCCCATCAACATCCTGTAGCCGATCACGTGGGTATGAGTCAGGTACTTTTATCTACTTCATTTGTTTGGGGGCCACGCCTAGCCGTGCTCAGGGGTCAGTTCTGGTGGACTCAGAGGTCAGATGAGGTATGGAGGGTCAAACCCAGTTTTGTGGCATTCAAGGCAAAGCGCCAGACCCACTGCACTCTCTCTCCAGCCCCAGATCCTTTTCCCACAAAGATAGTTTTGCTGTACGTGTTTTAAAACAAGACTTTCAGTGAGAAGTCTCCGAAGTTTCAAAGAACAATGTGTATTTCAGCATTCAACTCAACACTGAGCTAACTAAAAACCATTTGAGTTTATGCATTAAGGTTAAAATTTTTCCATTTTTTGACTTCATTTCACGTACAAGGGGGAAAAAAATGGGGATGATGTGAATTATCAGTGGGACCTGCAAATCCAGTTCCCAGAGGCCCAGAGCATCTGCCGGCCGATCTTACTACCAGGCTCCTCACCTGTGCTGCCGTCAGGTCAAAGCCCAGGTTCATGTGCACGGAGAAGGTCACCACACTGGCGATCACCATGACGATGGGCGCCACGCCCACGGTGATGCTCTGGAAGTAGCCAGCCTTCTCCAGGATGCGCCGCTCCTCCTCGCGGATCTCTGTGACACACAGTGAGAGAGCCAAAACGTCAGAGGAAACCACAGCACACTGTTCTCCCGTCACCCAAGATTCAGTAGGTCTGCTGTGACACAACAGTTTTACTAAGGCACTTTCTGGGGTTGGAGAGATAGTAACGCACTTGCTTTGCACATGGTCAGCCAACCTGGGTTCAATCCCCACCATCTCATATGGTCCCCCAACCCACCAGGAGTAATTCCTGAATGCAGAGCCAGGAGTGCCCTGAGTACTGGCAGGTGTAGCCCAAAAAACAAAAACAAAACTAAGGGAGTGATTGAGAGGGATACTGAGATTATTGGTGGTGAATGGGCACTGGTGGAGGGATGAGTACTCGATCATTATATGACTGAAACTCAAGCATGAAAGTTTGTAAGTCTGTAACTGTACCTCACAGTGATTCACTAATTAAAAAATTAAAGAAAAAAACACACTAAAAAGATCCTTTCTGGGGTGCTGAGCGTGTTGCTTTGTTTCTGTTTTTATTTGGGGGGAGGGGTGGGGGGGTCACACCCCCGTGCTCAGAGCTTACTCCTGGCTCTGTACTCAGGAATCACTCCTGGAGGGGCGAAGGGCCCACATGGGGTGCCGGGGTAAACCCTGGGTCAGCCGCGTGCCAGGCAAGCCGCCCGCCTGTTGTACTGTTTCTCCAGCCCCAAGTTTGTTGCTGTTGAGCCTCCTGAGCACTTTGCACATCTTATAAACAAGCGCTTTTGTGTTGCTACTGTTTTTGCTTTGTTTTGGAGCCATGCTTGGAGCTACTTAGGGAGTGACTCTCAGCTCTGTGCTTCTGAGCTGTTCCTGGCAGTGCTCAGGGGGACCAGTTTTTGAGGGATTAAAAATCTGGCTGCCCTAGCCAGTATCACTCCAGCCTAGAAATTAACCCTTTATGAGATGTGAAAATAGTTGGTCCCTATTTGTTCTTTCGTTTTCTCTAGGTTCTCTCACCATGCAAAAACTTTTTTTTGTTTTTTTTTTGCTTCTCGGAGAGCCCGGCAAGCTACCGAGAGTATTCGATATGCCAGACACAGTAACAACAAAGTCTCCAATGGAGATGTTACTGGGCCCGCTCGAGCAAATCGACGATCAACGGGAGGGCCTTTACCTTTACCTTTGCTTTTTGGATCACACCTGGCGATACTAGGGGTTACTCCTGGCTCATGCACTTAGAAATCACTCCTGGCGGTGCTCAGGGGACCATATGGGATGCTGGGAATCGAACCTAGGTTGGCCACATGCAAGGCAAATGCCCTACCCGTTGTGCTATCGCTCCAGTCCCCCATAAACATTTTAAACGCAGTCCCATTTATGTCTGCTTCTGATATTCTTGCTCATGGAATCGACTCATCACGAAGGAGGGAGACAAGAGTAGGTGACTAGATAAAGAAGCTATGGTACATCTATGCAATGGAGTACTATGCAGCTGTTAGGAAAATGAAGTGATGAAATCTGCTTATAAATTGATGGACATGGAGAGTATCATGCTGAGTGAAATGAATCAGAGGAGAGGGACAGATACAGAATGACTGCACCCATTTGTGGTATAAAAACAAAATAGGATAAGACTAATATCCAAGGCCAGGTCAATGGTTGGAAGTTGCCATGGGTGTGGCGGGGTGTGGGGGAAGGGCAGAGGGCAGTTAGGATAGAGAAGGGACCAGTATGACAATAATGGAAATAATTGTAACAATAATGGACATGAAACCACAGCCATGAACATCACCAGGTGTGGCCCCCAAATAAAAATTTAAAATCGGGGTTAAGGAAATAGCTCAGAGGGCTGAGCACACGTTTTACACGAAGGAGGTCTGAGTTCAATCCCAGCTGAGTTCTACCGGGAGCAATCCAAGCCACAGAAATGGAGGTGTTCCCCAAACACCCAAACCATACACAAATAAATAAAAACAGAACCATCTTAAACTAAGAAGGTTCTGTACCTAGTGACCAGGATACAAAAACAGCCTATGGAATGGGAAAAGATATTCACCCAATACCCTTCTGATAAGGGGCTAATATCAAGGATATAAAAGGCACTGGTTGAACTCTACAAGAAAAAAACATCAATCCCATCAGAAAATGGGGTGATGAACAGAAACTTTCTCAAAGAAGAAATTCGAATGGACAAAAGGCACGTGAAAAAATGCTCTTCATCACTAAAAATCAGGGAGTTGCAGATCAAAACAACAATGAGATATCATCTAACATTACAAAGACTGGCACACATTCAAAAGAACATAAGCAACCAGTGTTGGCATGGATGTGGGGAGAAAGGGACGCTCTTTCACTGTTGGTGAGAATGCCGAATGGTCCAGCCTTTTGGGAAAACAATATGGACGTTTCTCAAAAAACTAGAAAATTGATCTCCCATTTGACCCAGCAATACCACTTCTGGGAATATACCCTGGGGGCCAAAAAACACACAGCAGAAACTCCATCCGCACTTCTTTGTTCATTGCAGGACTATTCACCATAGCCAGAATCTGGAAACAATCTGAGTGTCCAAAAACAGATAAATGAATAAAGAAACTATGGCACATGGAATACCATGCAGCTGTCAGGAAAAATTAAGTCATGAAATTTTAATGGATATAAATGGATGGACATGGAGAGGATCGTGTTGAATGAAATGAGTCAGAGCACAGCCTGAGCACAGCCAGGTGTAGCCAAAAACAAACAAACAAAAAAGCACACATAAATGCTAGCACTACTGTAGCCAGGTTGCTTCAACAATAAAAAAGAAAAAGATGGGCCTGAGCGTAGGACAGAGGGTAGGGCATTTGCCTTGCACGCTGCCAACGACCTGGGTTCGATCCCCAGCATCCCATATGGTCCCCTGAGCGACACCAGGAGTAATTCCTGAGTGCAGAGCCAGGATAATCCCTGAGCATTGCCTGGTGTGATCCCCTCTCAAAATAAAAGCAATAAATAAATACATTATTTTTAAAGTGAAAAAATAAAAAGACCCTTTAATATCTATGATGCCCAAACCAGGTATCTGTAATGACCAGTGAGAATGGTTCTATGGCAGCCTGAGGTCTGAACTGGACGAAGCCACGGAAATGAATCAGTAAGGAAGGCAGTTATTCATAATGTGATCAGTACAAGGATTATTTTCTGCTTTGGTCTGATTCTTTTACGCAGATTTTGTTATGTTAATAGGGAATGAATACATTCACTGAATTCCTAATTGGCATTTGTGTTTGGGTCCCTGGATGCTATTTATCTCTTGCCTAGATAATCATAGGAATGACACCAACGGTAAAGGAAAATTAAAAGGGAACTAGGACTTCCTAGAGTGCCCACTAAATGTAGATGCCAGGAGAGAGATCTTTACACGCAAAGCAGGAAGGATGAGTCTAAGACTGAAATATGGTTTTTGTAGTCAGAATGGTCTTTGGGTCTGCAATACTGACAAACTTGTTAACAGCAGTCCAAGTGATCAAAAGACCTTGGAGTAGGATGTAAGACAATAAAGGGGTGTGATGTTTTCTCATTCTTTTTTTTTGTTTCGTTTTGTTTTGTTGGGGTCACACCTGGCAACGCACAGGTGTTACTCCTGGCTTTGCACTCAGGAATTACTCCTGGTGGTGCTCAGGGGATGATATGGGATGCTGAGAATCGAGCCTGGGTCGGCCACGCGCAAGGCAAACACCCTATCCGCTGTACTATCGCTCCAGACCCTCACTCTTAAACATAAAAATGATTCTCCAACTGGCTATAGTATGATTCTAAAAATATTGGCACTGCCCAAGACATCAGAAACTCTCTTGAGAGCTAACTCATGACACATTAAAATAAAAAAAAAAAACTCACAAACTAGGGGTCAAGAAAGGAAGCAGAGCACGGCAAAGGCTGGCAAGCTACCCGTGATGTATTCGATATGCCAAAAACAGTAACAAAAAGTCTCTAAGTTTGTTGTGAGACGTTACTGGTGCCCGCTCAAGCAAATTGATGAACAACGGGAGGACAGTGCTACAGTGCTACTGAAATGTCACTGTGTCTTCTGTTTTCACTTGCTCTATTATTTTTGTATGTGGTGGATTTGAGGCCACACAAAATGTGTTTGGGAGACCATGTGGGACCAGAGATCGAACACAGGCCTCCTGCATGCAAAGCACAGGCTCTGTCCATTGAGTTCTTTCTTCAACCCTGTCTTCTTTTTTAAACACCAAAGTATCTTTGAACACATCCTTCTCAAATATCGGCTCTTTTTTTTTTTTTTTGGCTTTTAGGTCACACCCAGCAGGGCTCAGGGCTTATTCCTGGCTCTGAATCCAAGGGTCACTCCTGGCGGGGGTTGGGGGACCATATGGGATTCTAGGAATTGAACTCAGGTTGTCTGCGTGTAAAGCCAGCACCCTTTCTGAAGTGCTGTCACTCTAATCCCCTCAAATGTCACCTTTAAGGTCTTATAGCACCAACTTTTGTGGCAACCCGTCTGAAGACTCAGCCTACTTCTTATCCCTCCAAGATGTCTAGTGCATTGACAAGTTTATGTCTGCACTGAATCTATGAGTTAGAATTGGACCAGGTACTGAGAACACAGGGATTTCATGTTCATCAGTTATTCAAAATAACAAAATAAACAGAACTTTTTCTCTCTTGGGATGAGTGACAGAGTGAGGGTCCAGGGCCAGCTGCCCTGATTTCCAGTCCAGGGTACACCCGCCCCCTCGCCCCATCCTCGGGACTCCAGGTCTACCAGTTTCCAGACAGGTGCACCCGGGACAAAGGGGGCATGTGGCACTCTCAGCAGGGACTCAGTAAGAGAGCACGTACTTTCCACATGCGAGGCCCTGAACCCGTGTACCCCCACCAGCAACACTGGGTGCTGCCGCCCTCAAACAACAATAAAGAAAGAAACTCACTCTGCACCATTTGAGAAAACGCTTTGACCCAGGCGTACATTTTAATAAATTTAATGTAGGTGACAATTTCGCTCATCTTTTGGACACGCTCATCGGTGGTGGCCACACACTTCCTCCTGAAGTATGCAGTGACCCGAGAGGCGAACATCTGAAAGCAAGCACAAAGACATCGGGGATGAACGTTCGTTCAGATTGAACAGTGGCCCATGCTTTCGGGGAAATACACCTGATTAACACAGTTATAAATAAAACGAACAACAGGTCAGGGATGAAGTAGCAGAGCACTTCCTTATGTGAGGGCCTGGGTTTGGTCACCAGCACCTCCAAAATAAAGTTAAAAAAAAAATTCAAACATAAAGTGGGACTTTTTCTTCAATTTCTTTTTTGGGAATACTTTTGTTTTGGGGACACACCTGGCTATGTTCAGTGGTAACTCCTGGCTCTGCACTTAGAAATTATTCCTAACAGTGCTTGGGGACCGACGGGATGCCAGGGATTAAACCCAGGACATTCAGTGCAAAGCAAATACTCTACACCCACTGTATTATCATTCTGGGCCCCTTTTCAAAGAACTCTTTAAAAAACTTTTTTTCATCGATTGAGATTCTGTGATGTACAATACTGTCGGTGATGGTTTCTCTTGCATGTAATTCTTAAGAATTACATGCAACCCCAAAGAAGTCTCAAACAATAAATATCTAGGAGCTGGGGTGATAATACGGCAAGTAGGGCACTTGCCTTGCATGGGGCCCACCTGGTTCGATCCCCGGCAACCCAGATTGGTCCCTGAGTTCTCCAGGAGTGACCCCTGAATACAGAGCCAGGAGTAAGGCCTGAGCATTGCCAGTTGTAGCCCCAAAACTAATCAGCTAGATAAAATGAAAAGTCTACCAAATTGAAACAAAAAACTTAATTCCCATCTCTTCACAAAAGTTAAGACAAATACATATTTGTTCTCAGTATAAGCACAAACAGTGAGTTATATGTAGGGGTGTGGGGGAGTTCTTTCAGCATCAACTCGAGACGGAGTGACCCCCAAACTCTGGGGTTTCTTGGGGACAAGCTTCGCCTCCAGCCTTCTTCACTTCACCTTGGGTCTCTCAATTTCATTAGGAGCTGCTGCCTTGATTCACGCGATACCTCAGGTCCTCTCAAGCCAAGGTCCTGCCCAATGGACTGAGCACTATCTAGTTCCTGCTAGACTTTTCCAAACCAGAAACCTATTTTGAACTGGCAGTTTCCAGTTAGATATGTGATTCTCAGGGAGGTCTACTCCCTGGGCCAGCGCCACTCACCCAGCTAAGGAGGGGTTTCCAACACACAGCAAGGAGGCTCACTCACCATGGCAGGATAAAAGAGGATAAAAACAGCTGATCCCAGGAAGCCGGTGGGTCCCAGAATAATCACATTATACACCATGCCCAAGATGGCGACTACGGGTCCCCCAGCCAGTAAGCTGCCAACCGCGGCTGCCTCGAACATCCTCTGTCCGTCGTTGGAGCAAAGGTTGATGAGCTGCGAGACACGATGGGCAGGAAAAAGATGAAGGACCAAGCGAGGCTCCCCTGGAGAGGAACAGGCTGGGAGCCATCTCTCGGCCCTTGGAGCAAACCCCCAACTCACCTCCCCCACTGACTTCTCCTTGATGTTCTTTAGTTTCAGGATCTTCTTAAATGCCATGGTGAGGATGGCCCCCCGTAAGCGGACACCGGTTCGGTAGTTCAAGGCCCAGGTGAGGGCGAGCGACCAGGAACGCACAGTCTCAGTGAGGAACAGGCCCAGGACCAGCAGGAGGCTGTACTTGAGGTTAGAGTCCGCCACCTGGGCATACTCCAGGAGGCGTTTCACCACGAAGGCCTACAGGGAGAAACACACACCCCCGTGGGCATTGTCACTGTACCCACACGCCACACCACAGCTTTATGTTAAGTTAGAAAGAGCAGGCAGCACGCCTCGGGGCCAACGCAGAGGCAGAACCAAATATCTTCTCGCAGGACCAAGTCATCCCGACATCCTGCTGAGGTCCCTTACTCAGGCCATGGCTCAGGAGTAAGTCTACCTGCAAACATACTTCCTCGAGTGCACCACCCCAAACCAGGGCTCTCTCTAACGTAACATAAGCCTGTCCACGAGTGGAAGTCCATTCTGAACACACTTATTATCATTATTTGTCTTTTAGAAACGCAAACAAGTCAATGCTGGACTTTACGCCAGTACCTCTAAGCATGGATACGTCTCTTTACATGAAACAAACATGTTGTTTTGTTTTTTTTTTTTTTGGTGGGGGGGGCGGCTATCGTATCAAACGTGCTTATTTGATAAAAAGGAACAGTGTACCTACAGTTGTACTGGGGAAGGGTGAGAAGTGCATTTGCAAAACATTCCTGAAAACAAACATCAGCAGTTTTAATAGTACAGAAGACAGCAAACAAAGCAGTCTACGGAGAAGCCGGAGACCCTCCCGCGGGCCCTCCCCTCCTCCCCGCGCCCTCCCAAAGACAAAAACGTGTTACCTCAGGTAGTGTATGTCTAACACCACCTGCTGGGGAGGGAGGCAGCCAGCCCCCAAGAACCACCGAGTGCCACCTCCAGCTCTGAGGTCCTGTAACGCCGGAGCACACACTCATACAAGGCACACTCAGCAACAGGATGAAATACCAGGAAGTGGGAGGCAATGTACTTTTTATTGAAAATGAAAGGGGAAAAAAAAAGGTACCATCTTCAAAGAGCATCTCACAGAGACCGTACAACAGGAGGTTGCATTGTGGTAACATTGACATGAGAACATACAGAGTCCAGTTATACAGGCCGGCCAGCTAAGGCGGTCAGCCGGCCTCCGCCTGGCGTTGGAACCACACACAGTGCAAATACAGAACAGAACCCGTATCTGTTTCCAAAGTCCGGAGCGGTAGGGCAAGCTGACAGCGTTTAATCAGTTAGGGTTCCTGAGGCTTCCGTGAGTTTAGCACGGAGGAGGTTCTCCAGGAATAAAGACTTTGCTGCTAAGGAAAGAGAATTAAAACAAAAACAAAACCCAACCAACGAAAACCTCTCCGAGAGGTAACTGCTTAGTATTGCAGACGCGACTCTGGTCGGCTAGGCTGTGAGGAATGACCTCTCTCTCTCTCCCGAGTCAGAAAACAAACAAATCTAGGCCTCAAGGTCAAACGGTGGTGGCGTCCTTCAGAGTCTTTTCAAGTCTTTGCCGCTAAAACAGAACTTGCCGAAAAAGAGACAAAACAAACCACAACAGAAGCAAGCCAAACCAATCCCCCACCCAGAAGCAAGGGGGAAAAAGAGTAAATTAAACCAGAAACCCATCGACCCATCTAGCCCCGATCCTTACAGCAAAGGGCACAGGAGCTGGAGTCCAGCTCTGAGTAACACACCAAAGCCAGACACCATTGTCCCAAGGCAGCTAACGTGGAATTCCAGAGCCCAGACTCTCCCTAGGTGCCTTGGTATCTCTCTCCCTACTCTCTCTTTTATTTTTTAGTCTGAGAGGAAATGATTACCAGGTGTCCACTAGATCCTAAGAGATCCCCACCCGTCAGACTTATGTCAAGTCTCCGCCAACCACCCAATCTATTAAAGAAGAGGGTTCAAGATTCCAAGGGTCAGCGACTCTCATCTGTCTCTGCCCTCGGAAGTTGGGACTGTCATCAATGGTTTGGATCACTACTGCACACAGGTGGGTCAGTGCTTCACTAGCCAGAAGTGGCCTCTTTTCCAATACTGCCCTCCAAAACGTGGCACTGGGCCACTGGCATGTCAGGATGATCAGAATGCCCTTTTCCTCTCATGAAGCAACTCAGTTAAGATGGTGGAGCGTTTCCTCACACGCCTCTCACACCCGTGGATCAGAATCCAAAGGCAGACATAAGAGGGCAGCAGACAGCATCTTGGGTTCTTTCTTTCCCGGCCCTGTACAAGGACCAGTTTCCAGCACTGGGCAAGCACTGGAGACTTCCCAGGGAGGAGGGGCGAACTTTCAACGAGGGACTTGTGGGGAGGAGGGAGAGGAAATAGCAGATTAAAAGAATTTCCAACATCTAGGTTTTGTTTTCCTATTTTTTAAAAAAATTACACTCCAAACTACTTTGTATGGGATAAAAATATAGGTTAAAAAAGTGACCCAAGTATCAACTGGATTTAAATAAACTGGGAGAAAAACTGGACTGTGTCAGCATTGCTGTCTGGCTGTGGAAAGCATTCCCAGGGAAGAAACATTACCTTACCTGAACTCTTGGCGAGAGATTCTGCCCAGCTTGACTCTCTCATTCTGACCGCAGAATACAGCCATCCTGAAAATTCTAAAGAACAGCTTCTGTGACTGGTTCTACTACAGAGACTTCCCCCCACATCCAGAACCTGACAGCACCAGGCACGCTGCAGCTGGAGAGAGGATGGAAGGGTAGGGAACTTACCTCTCCTACAGACTTTTCTCTGTCCTTGACCCCCGCCCTCCAGCCCTCCTAGCGGAAGGAAACCTCCACCGAGGGACTGACCACCTTCGCTTTGACAGACCTGCAGAGCACATACTGACTCCTTAACCCCAGTCCTATGTCAGGCCTGGTCTTTCCCCAAGGTTTTAATCCTGGAAGACCACAGATCACCTGGGTAAGCTGAGCAGGTGGGCAAGTCATTTTGGGTCAGGATTGTACTCCCCTCCCCCCCCAGAGATTCTAGGAATGTGTGGACACTAAGGGAAATCTCAGAAGATGTGAACAGAGCTCAAGGTCCACCAGCATCACAGGAACCTTGGATCAACTTGATGCATCTATGGTCCAGCCACACACACATGTACACATGCGCGTGCGCACACACACATGCATGTGCACCAGTGCACACACATGTGCATGCACACACACGCACACACACGCACACACACACACACACTTATAGCATGCTTCGTGTATGCTACATCTGGCTACCAAGGTTCAGTGAGGCCTGAGGAGAGAGTTGAAAATGGAATGCCGTATCTACAGCTGGTTCTTCCAGATAATTATCTCAGAACGGACCTCACGGACTTGAAAGTGAAAAACTTTTGAATTCTAAAAAGGTGTGCAAATGTCACAAATCCCCAACTGCTCCCTGAAAGGCCTGGAATCCACAGACAGCAGGACACGCCCACAGCCGACCTCACAACCTACAGAAGTCGTCACGTTCCAATTAAAAGAGGGAACTGGTTGGGATGGGAAGGACACTGAGAGAAGTTTGTGTAGCTGATGACTTTCGATTTTCCCTTTATCAACAGAGAGACTGGAAGGAGCTGTCTGCTTTTCCACGTGTGTTCCAGAATGGAATCTCATGGAAATGACGCGGGATTTTAGGTCCTCCCCTACAAAAGGGCCAGGAGAAGACCCGGGCTGCTCTCTTCGTATCAAAGGAAGGGTTTGAGCTTCTCTCGCATCTAGAAGGGTGTACGAGGGATTAGCATTCCAGCATACACTATGTTATAAGGGGAATTAAGGAAAACAGGTGGATACCTACGAGGGATCTCCGGCTGCACGTGCTCGGGCAGTATTTCTTCCCACGTGAAATATTAAAGCTCCCCAGCCTACGGGGGGTGGAGGGGCAGTCGAAAAAGGTCCTGCCGAGTCAAAGGGAATCAAGGAAGTCTGCACACAGCAAGGCAGTTGGATGAAATCTATGGGAAGTCGGGCAGCCCCCAGTCCTGAAGTGAGACAATGACAGAAGCTCTTCTTGGGAAAAGCTGCGCCTACGAAAATGTTTGTTGTTTTGGACACTAACAGCATTGAGTCACCTGATCCCTCTTACTCAGAACTTATACAAAGGTGAGTTAGTTGGTCAATCAACAGAGAAACTTAATACCAGGAAAAGGAGTACTCTCTGCTTCAGGAAAGAGATCAGAATGTTTCGTAAAGGCATCAGTTATGAAAACAGAACAAACAGAAAAGCAATTATCAACAACAAATTCCAGAAAACTGTAAAAATCCATTGGGCCTCCTTCCATGCATCTTAAGACACGTACTTACCCAGACCGTGCCCATCTGGCTTACCCACACCCGGAAAACGCACAACAGAGGCAGCATGACTGTTCGGGTGCCTCAGGTGGGTAGAGAACAGACTTAATCGAAGTCGCACGTGCAAGGCAGCTCGGCAGGGGGAGACACAGGTATCCAGCAAACAGTGCGGCTGTCCTGCAGCCAGCCTCCCCCCCCCCCCGGCGGCCACCACCCGGTCACTAGACACCAAAGCTTTCCCCGAGCTCCAGGGAAGACTCTGCACCCTGCACCAGAGCCCTGGCTTCTTGGGGGCTCCGTGGCCCCAGCTCCATGCAAAATCTGCCACTGGGCACCAGTGCCTGCCCAGCACTTGCTCCACAGACCCCGGCCACACGCTGCGCGCTCTCACCCACCCATGGCACCGTGAGACGCATCTACCCCATCCAAGACGGTCAACCCAGGTCCACGCACAGCCCGGAAGCCCAGAAGCCCAGCGCGCACCTGCGGCAGAGCCAGAACCATTCCAGGACACCACCCCCTGCCTGAGGGCAAAGCCAGCTGGTGTCATTTCTTCCTTCCCCCACGGCCAGCCAGCTTCTGGCCAGCGACCTCCATTTATGCCGAACTCCAGGGCTCCCTCTCCAGGCCCAGAGGCACGGCCAGGGCCGTCACCAGTCTCCAGGGGGGTGCACCCCCTGCAACAGGACCAGAGTGTCAGCGCTGGTCACGGCCAGGCCCTTGGCGACCGTCCGCAGGAAGCTGAAAACTTACTGGTCCACTGAAGCCCGCCAGCTGTGTGATCATCAGGCACATGATGGACAGGATGAGCCTGGTACGGCAGAAGGTCCACACGACCCTTCGCAGGGAGGCGCCATCCGGCCCGGCTCTGTTCAGCTCCTCTTGCCACAGTCTCTCTAGTCTTAACAAGGGCACAGTCTCCGTCACACACCAAGCCTGGGGCATGCGGCCACTCCACCTCCCCTCCTGCCGTCACGCCTGGCTCCAGGTTGGCACACCATGCACACGGCTCTTCTCTAAAGAGACGCGTGCCACGGGGCAGGGAGGCAGAGAGACAGACAGCGGGCAAGGCGCTGGCTCTGCTGACCCCAATTCGATCCCCAGCACCCCATAAGGTCCCCCCGTACTGAGTCCCACCAGGAGTGATCCCTGAGCACACAGTCAGGAGCAAGCTCTGAGCACTGCCAGATGTGACTCGATCCCCTCCACCTTCTCCCAAAAGAGTCCATCAACATTTTAAAGATAAATAAATAAATACAAGTAGGCACCACATCATCACCTTCTGGGAAAAAATCTCCCTTCTCAGACAACTACGTATTCACCCCGTGTCAAAGGAGCCTCTCGGGATACAGAGCCTGAGGAGAAGCATGGTCTTTCCTTCCACCTAGAAAACTCAGCCCCCAATAGCATCTGTCTGGGGAGAAGAACTTCCTCCCCTCCCAAGGAGGCCCCAACCCCTCCTGAAGGCTCCTGTGGTAACAAAA